>NC_090446.1:1527149899-1527456161 GCF_031143425.1 Pleurodeles waltl | reverse complement strand
CCTGGGACCCTGCCTTGTCCCTCTCCTCCTCCTTCTGTATGTACACTAGCTAGGTACCTGGGAGGGACCCTGCCTTGTCCCTCTCCTCCTCCTTCTGTGCGTGCACTTCTCTCACTAGCCAGGTACCTGGGACCCTGCCTTGTCCCCCTCCTCCTTTTGCGTGCACTTCTCCTGCTAGCCAGGTACCTGGGAACCTGCCTTGTCCATTTTGTCCTCCTTCTGTGTGTGCACTTCTCCTGCTAGCCAGGTACCTGGGAGGGACCCTGCCTTGTCCCTCTCCTCCTTGTGTGTGTGCACTTCTTTCGCCAGTCAGGTACCTGGGACCCTGCCTTGTCCCTCTCCTCCTCCTTCTGCGTGCGCTTCTCCTGCTAGCCAGGTACCTGGGAACCTGCCTTGTCCATTTTGTCCTCCTTCTGTGTGTGCACTTCTTCTGCTAGCCAGGTACCTGGGAGGGACCCTGCCTTGTCCCTCTCCTACTCCTTCTGTGATTGCACTACTCATGCTAGCCAGGTACCTGGGACCCTGCCTTGTCCCTCTCCTCCTCCTTCTGTGTGTGCACTTCTGCTAGCCATGTACCTGGGACCCTGCCTTGTCCCACTCCTCCTCCTTCTGTGTGTGCACTTCTCCTGCTAGCCAGGTACCTGGGACCTTGCCTTGTCCCTCTCCTCCTCCTTCTGTGGGCACTTCTCTCGCTAGCCAGGTACCTGGGACCCTGCCTTGTCCCTCTCCTCCTCCTTCTGTGTGTGCACTTCTCCTGCTAGCCAGGTACCTGAGACCCTGCCTTGTCCCTCTACTCCTCCTTCTGTGTGTGCACTTCTCCTGCTAGCCAGGTACCTCTGACCCTGCCTTGTCCCTTTCCTCCTCCTTCTGTGTGTGCACTTCTCCTGCTAGCCAGGTACCTCTGACCCTGCCTTGTCCCTTTCCTCCTCCTTCTGTGTGTGCACTTCTCCTGCTAGCCAGGTACCTGGGACCCTGCCTTGTCCCTCTCCTCCTCCTTCTGTGTGTGCACTTCTCTCGATAGCCAGGTACCTGGGACCCTGCCTTGGCCCTCTCCTCCTCCTTCTGTGTGTGCACTTCTCTCGATAGCCAGGTACCTGGGACCCTGCCTTGTCCCCCTCCTCCTCCTCCTGTGTGTGCACTAGCCAGGTACCTGGGACCCTGCCTTGTCCCTCTCCTCCTTGTGTGTGTGCACTTCTCCTGCTAGCCAGGTACCTCTGACCCTGCCTTGTCCCTCTCCTCCTCCTTCTGTGTGTGCACTTCTCCTGCTAGCCAGGTACCTCTGACCCTGCCTTGTCCCTCTCCTCCTCCTTCTGTGTGTGCACTAGCCAGGTACCTGGGAGGGACCCTGCCTTGCCCCTCTCCTCCTCCTTCTGTGTGTGCACTTCTCCTGCTAGCCAGGTACCTGGGACCCTGCCTTGTCCCTCTCCTCCTCCTTCTGTGTTTGCACTTCTGCTAGCCAGGTACCTGAGACCCTGCCTTGTCCCTCTCCTCCTCCTTCTGTGTGTGCACTTCTCCTGCTAGCCAGGTACCTCTGACCCTGCCTTGTCCCTCTCCTCCTCCTTCTGTGTGTGCACTTCTCCTGCTAGCCAGGTACCTGTCATCCTGCCGAGGAAGGGGGGCCTGGGCAGGACATAAAAAGAATGGAGGAATAAAGAGAACATTATAGCAATGTGTATGAGATAAAGGGAGAAGTGAGAGGAGGTAGAGATTGTGGACTATATGTGAGGTAAAGTAAATAGAGAAGGGAGAGGTGGCCAGAAGGAGAGATAAAGAGACCGAAAGAGAATAATGTAGGAAGGGAAAGTGAGGTAGAGAGAGGTGGAGTTTCAGATGGAGGCAGAGAGGTAGAGAGAGGTAAAGATAGGGACAGTGCTTTAAACGGGCAGGTACTGTCCGGTACTGAGTACCTGCACTTCTTTCATTTGAAAGAGAGAGCACCTGCACTCCTCAGCACTGCTGGAATACATTTAATGGGAGAGTACCAGCACGTCTCAGCACTGCTGCACTACATTTAATGGGAGAGTATCTGCACTTCCCAGGACTGCTGCAGTACATTACAATGCATGAGTAGTGGCATTTCTCAGGGGCAAACAGGTAATCTTAGTAGAGAGTGCCTGCACTTCCATATTCCCACTTCAAGCCCTGGATAGGGAGAGGGAAATGCAGCTAGTGGTAGGGGAGAGCAGTTCTCCAAGAGTGAGGCAGAGCGAGAGGTAATGTAGAGACAGAGGGAATTAGAAAGAGGTAAACCCAGTGAGAGGTAGACCTGGACGGAGGGAGGGGAGGAATGATGCATGGGAGAGAGATGAGAGAACGAGGAGAGGAGTGGAAGAGGGCAGCGGAGGAGAGAGAGAGGAGGGGAGGGATGGAAAGAGATGTGGTGAAGAGAAAAAAAGAACAAGAAGTGGGACTGGCATGAACTGGGACAGGAGAGGAGAGTTTGACAGAAGGTTAGAGAGTGAGGCAGGGAGGCCTCTAAAGAGAGAGGGGTTTGAGTTGGAGGGAGGGCTGAGCTGAAATTGAAGCGGACCGGAGGGAGATGTGTTTGTGTGAGAGAGAGTGGAGTGAGTTGGTGATGGGGGGGGCAGAAATAGAGCCAGTAGAAGAGTCTGCACAGTACAGAGAGGAGACGGAGAGGGCTCAGAGGAGGAGAGAGGGATGGGAGACGTGTGAGGTAGTGAGGCAAGTGAGAGGTGAGAGAGGGCAGGGTGTGGGGAGATGTGAGGGGTATGAGGTATAGAGATAAAGAGGGTGGAGGGGGGAGGGATGAGAGGGAGGTGAAGAAGTGAGAGAGGGCAGGGTGTGGGGAGATGTGAGGGGTATGAGGTATAGAGATAAAGAGGGTGGAGGGGGGAGGGATGAGAGGGAGGTGAAGAAGTGAGAGAGGGCAGGGGTGTGGGGAGATGTGAGGGGGGATGAGGTAGAGAGATAAGGGGGAGGGGGAGGAAGGGATGAGAGAGGTGAAGTGAGAGGGGGCAGGGGTGTGGAGAGATGTGAGGGGGAATGAGGTATAGAGATAAAGAGGGTGGAGGGGGGAGGGATGAGAGAAGTGAAGTGAGAGGGGGCAGGGGTGTGGGGAGATGTGAGGGGGGATGAGGTATAGAGATAAAGAGGGTGGAGGGGGGAGGGATGAGAGGGAGGTGAAGAAGTGAGAGAGGGCAGGGGTGTGGGGAGATGTGAGGGGGTATGAGGTATAGAGATAAAGAGGGTGGAGGGGGGAGGGATGAGAGGGAGGTGAAGAAGTGAGAGAGGGCAGGGGTGTGGGGAGATGTGAGGGGGGATGAGGTAGAGAGATAAGGGGGAGGGGGAGGAAGGGATGAGAGAGGTGAAGTGAGAGGGGGCAGGGGCGTGGAGAGATTGGAGGGGGGAATGAGGTAGAGACATAAAGGGGGTGGAGGGGGAGGAAGGGATAAGAGAGAGGTGAAGAAGTGAGAGAGAGGGCAGGGGTATGGAGAGATGGGAGGGGGGATGAGGTAGAGAGATAAGGGGGTGGAGAGAGGGAGGAAGGGGTGAGAGAGAGGTGAAGATGCAGGGCCCTGGAAGGCAGGGTAGACAAGGGGAGTGAGGTACACAGAGGGGTGGGGTCAGAGGAGCTGAGGTGGAGGGAGGGGGCCAAGAGTGATAGATGCAGGTGGCAGGAAGAGACAGTGAGGGAGAGAGGGTGTAGTGAGAGAGGGGAAGAGACATAAACTCGAGTGGTTGTATGAAGAGAGGCAAAGGAGGACGCGGATGAAGGCACAGGGGTACAGAGAGGGAGGTAACAGTTGTGGTGGGAGAGCTGCGGTGAAGCAGAGAGAGGGATTTGACACAGGGACATCATTCAGTTTCATTGGCACTGATTGCTTGAGAGCGCGAGGGTGGTGGCTAGACAGACATACACGCCGACCGACGGCCGCCCTTATTAACACAACTAATGCAAACTGACGCAAAGTGTTCATTTACAATCCACTTTCCAACGCAAAACGTGTGCTCCAGAAAGTGACACAAAGCAGCGCTCTCCTGTACGTACACCTGCTTCAATGCACGTGCTTACCGTAATACGAGTATTACAGTATGAGCCGTAACAGGCCTCTGCTAGCTGTATCTGTTTTTCAGCCTGTTCTTGGGAGTCTGCCTGGTTTCATGCCTAAACGTACATATTACACAAGCACATGGTATGATACATGTATGAGCGCTGACACACAGATCACACATGTGGATACAAGTTCACACGGTGTACCCCGTATCTGCACCGGGGCGCCCGCATAGCACCTCCGAAGCTGACAGTCGCACCCCTATGCTTGCACCCACGTCTCTGGTAGGGTAGAGGCCTCCAGGCTTAGCGGCGAGAAGCCCAGTCCCTGGTACCCCGGATACCTCCCCTCCCGGAGGAGTGATGAGTGCTTCGCGTACTTATTGGGAAAGAGATAAGTAGTTAGCGGAGTTTTGTGTCAAGGACCCCCTGGGGCTTCTCTAACACGACCCCCGGGGACCCCCCACATGCCGCGCGCTGACTATCGATCGATCTGGGGCTGAGAAGAGCTCCTAGCAGGGCCCTCTGCTCATTAGCGCCAGGCAGAGACTCAGCCCACCCTTGGCACTAGAGTGCATCAGTAAGGATGCTGTCATCTCCCCCCCTCGAGCCCTCCCCCCGCCACCTTTGTTATAACACAATCAATATGGTTGTTTGTTCCCACCTTGGCTAATACACGATCTGTAGTGCAGTTTGTACATGTCCCCTCCACGGTGTAACACACAATCTGTAGGGCTGCTGGTACGTAATGCACATTCTATAGTATTGCTGGTACATTCTCCCCGCCGTGGTGTAACCAGTGCTTAATTTGTGCTTGTTGTTTCCGGTGCTGGGCACCGGCACTTATTTTTGAGGGCCGGGTCTTGCTCTCCTGCCTCAAGCATTTGCTGCGAGCAAAAGACACATATGGGAAAGACGGAGGAAGGGAAAAACGAAAAGGCGTCACAAAGGGAGGAAGTAGAAAGCTGCAGGAGTGAGCTGAAGTGGCAGGGAGTGGCTTTATATGTATTGAAGAGGCCCGAGATGGCTTCATGATTAGGCTGCCTGAGTATTTCGTGTTCACACATTTAATTGCAGCAGCCGCATGTTTGAGGAGGGCTTTGAGCACCGGCACCTTTTTATTTACAAATTAAGCACTGGGTGTAATACTTAATTTGTAGTGCTGTTTGTGCGTAATGCACATTCTATAGTGCTGTCCCCCCCATGGTGTAACTCACAGTTTGTAGTGCTGTTTGTTCATGCCTCTCTCTGGTGTTATTCACAGTTTGTAGTGTTGTTTGTTCATGCCCCCTCTGTGGTGTAACTCACAGTTTGTAGTACCGTTTGTGCATAGCGCACATTCTATAGTGCTGTTTGTACCTTCTCACCTCTGTGGTGTAACTCACAGTTTGTAGAGCTGTTTGTTCATGCCCCTCTGTAGTGTAACTCACAGTTTGTAGTACCGTTTGTGCATAGCGCACATTCTATAGTGCTGTTTGTACCTTCTCACCTCTGTGGTGTAACTCACAGTTTGTAGAGCTGTTTGTACCTGTAACTCACAGTTTGTGGTATTGTCTGTACCTTCTCCTCTCCATGGTGTAACTCACAGTTTGTAGAGCTGTTTGTACCTTCATTCCTCCATTGTGTAACTCACAGTTTGTAAAGCTGTTTATACCTGTAACCCACAGTTTGTGGTGCTGTTTGTACGTAGCAGACATTCTATAGTGTTGTTTGTACCTTTTACCCTCTGTGATGTAACTCACAGTTTGTAGTGCTGTTTATACCCCTCTGTGGTGTAACTCACAGTTTTTAGTACTGCTTTTCATGCCCCTTTGTGGTGTAACTCAGAGTTTTTAGTGCTGTATTTACATAGCACACATTCTATAGTGCTGTTTGTACCTTCTCCCCTGTGTGGTGTAACTCACAGTTTGTAGAACTGCTGTTCATGCCCCTCTGTGGTGTAACTCACAGATTGTAGTGCTGTTTGTTCATGCCTTTCTCTGGTGTTACTCACAGTTTGTAGTGATGTTGTTCATGCCCCCTCTGTGGTGTAACTCGCAGTTTGTAGTGATGTTGTTCATGCCCCCTGTGTTGTGTAAGCCGCAGTTTGCAGTGCTGTTTGTTCATGCCTCTCTGTGGTGCTGTTTGTTCATGCCCCTTTGTGGTGTCACAGTTTGTAGTGCTGTTTAGACCTTCTCCTCTCCATGGCGTAACTCACAGTTTGTGGTGCTGTTTGTACATAGTGCACATTCTATAGTACTATCAGTACCTTCTCCTCTCCATGGCGTAACTCAAGTGTGTAGTGCTGTTTGTACATAGCACACATTCTATAGTGCTGTTGGTACCTTCTCCCCTCCATGGTATAACTCACAGTTTGTAGTGCTGTTTGTTCATACCCCTCTGTGGTATAACTCACAGTTTGTAGTACTGCTGTTTATGCCCCTCTGTGGTGTAACTCACAGTTTTTAGTGCTGTCTGTTCATGCCCCTCTATGGTGCTACTCACAGTTTGTAGTGCTGTTTGGACCTTCTTCTCTCTGTGGTGTTACTCACAGTTTGTAGTACTGCTGTTTATGCACCCTCTGTGGTATAGCTCACAGTTTGTAGAACTGTTTGTACCTGTAACTCACAGTTTGTGATGCTGTTTGTACATAGTGCACATTCTATAGTACTGTCATTACCTTCTACTCTCCATGGTATAACTCACAGTTTGTAGTGCTGTTTCTACATAGCACACATTCTATAGTGATGTTGGTACCTTCTCCCTTCCATGGTGTAACTCACAGTTTGTAGTGCTGTTTGTTCATGCTCCTCTGTGGTATAACTGACAGTTTGTAGTACTGCTGTTCATTCTCCTCTGTGGTGTAACTTACAGTTTGTAGTACTTCTGTGTATGCCCCCTCTGTTTTATAACTCACAGTTTGTAGTGCTGTTTGTACCTGCTCCTCTCCATTGTGTAACTCACAGTTTGTAGTGCTGTTTGGACCTTCTTCTCTCCATGGTGTAACTCACAGTTTGTGGTGCTGTTTGTACATAGTGAACATTCTATAGTACTGTCAGTACCTTCTCCTCTCCATGGCATAACTCGCAGTTTGTGGTGCTGTTTGTACATAGTGCACATTCTATAGTACTGTCAGTACCTTCTCCTCTCCATGGCGTAACTCGCAGTTTGTAGTGCTGTTTGTACATAGCACACATTCTATAGTGCTGTTGGTACCTTCTCCCCTCCATGGTGTAATTCACAGTTTGAAGTGCTGTTTGTTCATGCCCCTCTGTGGTGTAACTCACAGTTTGTAGTGCTGTTTGTTCATGCCCCTCTGTGGTGTAACTCACAGTTTGTACTACTGCTTTTCATGCCCATCTGTGGTGTAACTCACAGATTGTAGTGCTGTTTGTTCATGCCCCCTCTGTGGTGTAACTCGCAGTTTGTAGTACTGTTTAGTCATGCCACTCTCATGTGTTACTCATAGTTTGTAGTGCTGTTTATTCATGCCCCTCTGTGGTGTAACTCACAGTTTGTAGTGCTGTTTGTTCATGCCTGTGAGAAGGTAGCCTCTTTCTAGCCTTGTTACCCCCACTTTTGGCCTGTTTGTGAGTGTATGTCAGGGTGTTTGTCACTGTTTTCACTGTCTCACTGGGATCCTGATAACCAGGCCTCAGTGCTCATAGTGAAAACACTATGTTTTCAGTATGTTTGTTATGTGTCACTGGGATCCTGCTAGTCAGGACCCCAGTGCTCATAAGGTTGTGGCCTATATGTATGTGTCACTGGGACCCTGTCACACAGGACCCCAGTGCTCATAGGTGTGCATGTATATGTTCCCTGTGTGGTGCCTAACTGTCTCACTGAGGCTCTGCTAACCAGAACCTCAGTGGTTATGCTCTCTCATTACTTTTAAATTGTCACTAACAGGCTAGTGACCAATTTTACCAATTCACATTGGCTTACTGGAACACCCTTATAATTCCCTAGTATATGGTACTGAGGTACCCAGGGTATTGGGGTTCCAGGAGATCCCTATGGGCTGCAGCATTTCTTTTGCCACCCATAGGGAGCTCTGACAATTCTTACACAGGCCTGCCACTGCAGCCTGAGTGAAATAACGTCCACGTTATTTCACAGCCATTTTACACTGCACTTAAGTAACTTATAAGTCACCTATATGTCTAACCTTTACCTGGTAAAGGTTAGGTGCAAAGTTACTTAGTGTGAGGGCACCCTGGCACTAGCCAAGGTGCCCCCACATTGTTCAGAGCCAATTCCCTGAACTTTGTGAGTGCGGGGACACCATTACACGCGTGCACTACATATAGGTCACTACCTATATGTAGCTTCACCATGGTAACTCCGAATATGGCCATGTAACATGTCTATGATCATGGAATTGCCCCCTCTATGCCATCCTGGCATTGTTGGTACAATTCCATGATCCCAGTGGTCTGTAGCACAGACCCTGGTACTGCCAAACTGCCCTTCCTGGGGTTTCACTGCAGCTGCTGCTGCTGCCAACCCCTCAGACAGGCAGCTGCCCTCCTGTGGTCCAGCCAGGCCTGGCCCAGGATGGCAGAACAAAGAACTTCCTCTGAGAGAGGGTGTGACACCCTCTCCCTTTGGAAAATGGTGTGAAGGCAGGGGAGGAGTAGCCTCCCCCAGCCTCTGGAAATGCTTTGTTGGGCACAGAGGTGCCCAATTCTGCATAAGCCAGTCTACACCGGTTCAGGGACCCCTTAGCCCCTGCTCTGGCGCGAAACTGGACAAAGGAAAGGGGAGTGACCACTCCCCTGACCTGCACCTCCCCTGGGAGGTGTCCAGAGCTCCTCCAGTGTGCTCCAGACCTCTGCCATCTTGGAAACAGAGGTGCTGCTGGCACACTGGACTGCTCTGAGTGGCCAGTGCCACCAGGTGACGTCAGAGACTCCTTGTGATAGGCTCCTTCAGGTGTTAGTAGCCTTTCCTCTCTCCTAGGTAGCCAAACCCTCTTTTCTGGCTATTTAGGGTCTCTGTCTCTGGGGAAATTGTAGATAACGAATGCATGAGCTCAGCCGAGTTCCTCTGCATCTCCCTCTTCACCTTCTGATAAGGAATCGACCGCTGACCGCGCTGGAAGCCTGCAAACCTGCAACATAGTAGCAAAGACGACTACTGCAACTCTGTAACGCTGATCCTGCCGCCTTCTCGACTGTTTTCCTGCTTGTGCATGCTGTGGGGGTAGCCTGCCTCCTCTCTGCACCAGAAGCTCCGAAGAAATCTCCCGTGGGTCGACGGAATCTTCCCCCTGCAACCGCAGGCACCAAAAAGCTGCATCTCCGGTCCCTTGGGTCTCCTCTCAGCACGACGAGCGAGGTCCCTCGAATCCAGCGACACCGTCCAAGTGACCCCCACAGTCCAGTGACTCTTCAGCCCAAGTTTGGTGGAGGTAAGTCCTTGCCTCACCTCGCTGGGCTGCATTGCTGGGAACCGCGACTTTGCAAGCTTCTCCGGCCCCTGTGCACTTCCGGCGGAAATCCTCCGTGCACAGCCAAGCCTGGGTCCACGGCACTCTAACCTGCATTGCACGACTTTCTAAATTGGTCTCCGGCGACGTGGGACTCCTTTGTGCAACTTCGGCGAGCACCGTTTCACGCATCCTCGTAGTGCCTGTTTCTGGCACTTCTCCGGGTGCTACCTGCTTCAGTGAGGGCTCCTTCTCTTGCTCGACGTCCCCTCTCTCTGCAGGTCCAATTTGCGACCTCCTGGTCCCTCCTGGGCCCCAGCAGCGTCCAAAAACGCCAAACGCACGATTTGCGTGTAGCAAGGCTTGTTGGCGTCCATCCGGCGGGAAAACACTTCTGCACGACTCTCCAAGGCGTGGGGGATCCATCCTCCAAAGGGGAAGTCTCTAGCCCTTGTCGTTCCTGCAGTATTCACAGTTCTTCAGCCTAGTAAGAGCTTCTTTGCACCAACCGCTGGCATTTCTTGGGCATCTGCCCATCTCCGAGCTGCTTGTGACTTTTGGACTTGGTCCCCTTGTTCCACAGGTACCTTCAGACAGGAATCCATCGTTGTTGCATTGCTGATTTGTGTTTTCCTTGCATTCTCCCTCTAACACGACTATTTTGTCCTTAGGGGAACTTTGGTGCACTTTGCACTCACTTTTCAGGGTCTTGGGGAGGGTTATTTTTCTAACTCTCACTATTTTCTAATAGTCCCAGCGACCCTCTACAAGGTCACATAGGTTTGGGGTCCATTCGTGATTCACATTCCACTTTTGGAGTATATGGTTTGTGTTGCCCCTATCCCTATGTTTCCCCATTGCATCCTATTGTAATTATACATTGTTTGCACTGTTTTCTAAGACTATACTGCATATTTTTGCTATTGTGTATATATATCTTGTGTATATTTCCTATCCTCTCACTGAGGGTACACTCTAAGATACTTTGGCATATTGTCATAAAAATAAAGTACCTTTATTTTTAGTATAACTGTGTATTGTGTTTTCTTATGATATTGTGCATATGACACTAGGTGGTACTGTAGTAGCTTCACACGTCTCCTAGTTCAGCCTAAGCTGCTCTGCTAAGCTACCATTATCTATCAGCCTAAGCTGCTAGACACCCTATACACTAATAAGGGATAACTGGGCCTGGTGCAAGGTGCAAGTACCCCTTGGTACTCACTACAAGCCAGTCCAGCCTCCTACATTGGTTGTGCAGTGGTGGGATAAGTGCTTGAGACTGCTTACCACTCTTGTCATTGTACTTTTCATAAGAGAAAAATATACAAAACAAGGACAGTGTATATACACATAGCCAAAAAGTTTTGCATTTCCTCTTTTCACTCTTTTCTAAGTGCTGAAAAGTACTTCTAAACTTTCAAAAAGTTCTTAAAAGTTTAAAAAGTTTTTTTCTGTCTTTCCAAAAAGTTCTGAAAACTTTTTTCTCTTTGTCTATCACTTTAACTCTCTCTAAAAAAATGTCTGGCACAGGCCAAAAAGTTGAACTGTCCAAACTTGCATATGATCACCTTAGCTGGAAAGGAGCAAGGAGTCTCTGCATAGAGAGAGGTTTGAGTGTAGGGAAGAATCCTTCCTTAGAACTGTTAATTAATATGCTTAGAGTACAGGATAAGGCCATAAGTGCCCAATCTGTAGAAAAAGTAGCTAATGGTTCTCAATCTGATCCAGGGACTCCCCCAGGAAAAGGTTCAGGAAAGAAACTTCTCAGCCTGCCCATTACTAGACAGTCTAGCATAGTTGGTACAGAGGTTGAATCACATCATACTGATGATGTGCTCTCACATTATACTGGTAGCCAAGCTGTTAGGGTGCCCTCTGTAAGGGACAGGTCTCCTTCTGTTCATTCCCATCATACCTCTGTATCTAGAAATGTCCCTCCCACCCACCCTGATGACAGATTGTTGGAAAGGGAACTCAATAGATTGAGAGTGGAGCAAACCAGACTGAAGCTCAAGAAGCAACAGCTGGATTTGGATAGACAGTCTTTAGAAATAGAGAGGGAAAGACAGAAAATGGGTTTAGATACCCATGGTGGCAGCAGCAGTATTCCCCATAGTCATCCTGCAAAAGAGCATGATTCCAGGAATCTGCATAAGATAGTTCCCCCTTACAAGGAGGGGGATGACATTAACAAGTGGTTTGCTGCACTTGAGAGGGCCTGTGCTGTAAGGGATGTCCCTCAAAGGCAGTGGGCTGCTATCCTATGGCTATCATTTACTGGAAAAGGTAGGGATAGGCTCCTTACTGTAAAAGAAAATGATGCTAACAATTTCCAAGTTCTTAAGAATGCACTCCTGGATGGTTATGGCTTAACCACTGAACAGTACAGGATCAAGTTCAGAGATACCAAAAAGGAGTCTTCACAAGACTGGGTTGATTTCATTGACCATTCAGTGAAGGCCTTGGAGGGGTGGTTACATGGCAGTAAAGTTACTGATTATGAAAGCCTGTATAACACAATCCTGAGAGAGCATATACTTAATAATTGTGTGTCTGATTTGTTGCACCAGTACCTGGTAGACTCTGATCTGACCTCTCCCCAAGAATTGGGAAAGAAGGCAGACAAATGGGTCAGAACAAGGGTGAACAGAAAAGTTCATACAGGGGGTGACAAAGATGGCAATAAGAAGAAAGATGTGGAAAAATCTCAAGATAAGCATGGGGATAAGGGTAAAACCAAAGATCCCACTTCAAATCTTAAACACTCTTCAGCGGGTGGGGATAAAACAAATTCTTCCTCTTCTTCCCAACCTGCACACATTAAAAAGCCTTGGTGCTTTGTGTGTAAAAACAGAGGCCATAGGCCAGGGGATAAGTCCTGTCCAGGTAAACCCCCTGAGCCTACCACCACTAATACATCAAGCTCTAGTGCCCCTAGCAGTAGTGGTACTAGTGGTGGGACTGCTGGCAACAGTCAAGCAAAGGGTGTAGTTGGGTTCACTTATGGGTCCATAGTGGAAACTGATGTAATCAGTCCCAAGACAGTTTCTGTCACACCTAGTGGCATTGGCCTTGCCACACTGGCTGCTTGTCCCCTTACAATGGATAAGTACAGGCAGACAGTTTCAATAAATGGTGTTGAGGCCTTGGCCTACAGGGACACAGGTGCCAGTTTCACTTTGGTGACTGAAAACCTAGTGCCTCCTGAACAACACATCATTGGACAACAGTATAAGATTATTGATGTCCATAACTCCACTAAGTTTCTTCCCTTAGCTATAATTCAGTTTAGTTGGGGTGGAGTTACTGGCCCTAAGCAGGTGGTGGTATCACCTAGCTTACCTGTAGACTGTCTCTTAGGTAATGACCTAGAGGCCTCAGGTTGGGCTGATGTAGAGTTTTATGCCCATGCAGCCATGCTGGGCATCCCTGAGGAATTGTTCCCTCTCATTTCAAGTGAAATGAAAAAGCAAAGGAGAGAAGGCCTGAAAACTCAGGATCCCTCTCCATCAACAGGTAAAAAGGGTATCACAGTATCCCCTAACCACCCTACCATTCAGGATACCATTCCTGTGGTGGGAGAAACCTCTCCTGGGGTGGCACCTGTTCCAAGGGAATCATCAGCTGGCAAAGCTGGACTCCCTGAGGTAGAAGTACCTCTCTGTGGGATAACTAACATTGGTGACAAAAAGAGCACCATTTTAGTTAACATGGAGCATCCCTCCAACCCTCCCAGAGAAACTTTAGTGCAGAAACCCTGTACTGCCTCACAACACTTAGGACAGCATCCCTGCCCTAGTGTGGAGCTCATAGGACAGCATCCCTGCCCTGCTCCAACTCAAGAGAAACAGCATCCCTGTTCTCTCTTCCAGCCAGATGGACAAAGTTTTTGCCCAGCTATGGCTTTTCTGAGACAGCATCCCTGTCTGGCATTTCCATCACTACAAATAGGTTCAGTGGACAAATCCCACTGCTCTAAACTAAAACTTACTGATAGAAACTCTGAAAATACATCTTCACATTGTTGCTTAGCTAAAAAACTTCAAACAGGGTGGTTTACATCCCCACAGGGAAGTAACCATATAGTGGATGATAAAGGGAGTAACCAGTCTATTGCAGAGCTACTCTCTACTTATCACCACTTAGACAATAAAGTCTCAACTGGCCAAGGTTAGCCTTATTGTCCTTCGTTTGGGGGGGGGTTGTGTGAGAAGGTAGCCTCTTTCTAGCCTTGTTACCCCCACTTTTGGCCTGTTTGTGAGTGTATGTCAGGGTGTTTGTCACTGTTTTCACTGTCTCACTGGGATCCTGATAGCCAGGCCTCAGTGCTCATAGTGAAAACACTATGTTTTCAGTATGTTTGTTATGTGTCACTGGGATCCTGCTAGTCAGGACCCCAGTGCTCATAAGGTTGTGGCCTATATGTATGTGTCACTGGGACCCTGTCACACAGGACCCCAGTGCTCATAGGTGTGCATGTATATGTTCCCTGTGTGGTGCCTAACTGTCTCACTGAGGCTCTGCTAACCAGAACCTCAGTGGTTATGCTCTCTCATTACTTTTAAATTGTCACTAACAGGCTAGTGACCAATTTTACCAATTCACATTGGCTTACTGGAACACCCTTATAATTCCCTAGTATATGGTACTGAGGTACCCAGGGTATTGGGGTTCCAGGAGATCCCTATGGGCTGCAGCATTTCTTTTGCCACCCATAGGGAGCTCTGACAATTCTTACACAGGCCTGCCACTGCAGCCTGAGTGAAATAACGTCCACGTTATTTCACAGCCATTTTACACTGCACTTAAGTAACTTATAAGTCACCTATATGTCTAACCTTTACCTGGTAAAGGTTAGGTGCAAAGTTACTTAGTGTGAGGGCACCCTGGCACTAGCCAAGGTGCCCCCACATTGTTCAGAGCCAATTCCCTGAACTTTGTGAGTGCGGGGACACCATTACACGCGTGCACTACATATAGGTCACTACCTATATGTAGCTTCACCATGGTAACTCCGAATATGGCCATGTAACATGTCTATGATCATGGAATTGCCCCCTCTATGCCATCCTGGCATTGTTGGTACAATTCCATGATCCCAGTGGTCTGTAGCACAGACCCTGGTACTGCCAAACTGCCCTTCCTGGGGTTTCACTGCAGCTGCTGCTGCTGCCAACCCCTCAGACAGGCAGCTGCCCTCCTGGGGTCCAGCCAGGCCTGGCCCAGGATGGCAGAACAAAGAACTTCCTCTGAGAGAGGGTGTGACACCCTCTCCCTTTGGAAAATGGTGTGAAGGCAGGGGAGGAGTAGCCTCCCCCAGCCTCTGGAAATGCTTTGTTGGGCACAGAGGTGCCCAATTCTGCATAAGCCAGTCTACACCGGTTCAGGGACCCCTTAGCCCCTGCTCTGGCGCGAAACTGGACAAAGGAAAGGGGAGTGACCACTCCCCTGACCTGCACCTCCCCTGGGAGGTGTCCAGAGCTCCTCCAGTGTGCTCCAGACCTCTGCCATCTTGGAAACAGAGGTGCTGCTGGCACACTGGACTGCTCTGAGTGGCCAGTGCCACCAGGTGACGTCAGAGACTCCTTGTGATAGGCTCCTTCAGGTGTTAGTAGCCTTTCCTCTCTCCTAGGTAGCCAAACCCTCTTTTCTGGCTATTTAGGGTCTCTGTCTCTGGGGAAATTGTAGATAACGAATGCATGAGCTCAGCCGAGTTCCTCTGCATCTCCCTCTTCACCTTCTGATAAGGAATCGACCGCTGACCGCGCTGGAAGCCTGCAAACCTGCAACATAGTAGCAAAGACGACTACTGCAACTCTGTAACGCTGATCCTGCCGCCTTCTCGACTGTTTTCCTGCTTGTGCATGCTGTGGGGGTAGCCTGCCTCCTCTCTGCACCAGAAGCTCCGAAGAAATCTCCCGTGGGTCGACGGAATCTTCCCCCTGCAACCGCAGGCACCAAAAAGCTGCATCTCCGGTCCCTTGGGTCTCCTCTCAGCACGACGAGCGAGGTCCCTCGAATCCAGCGACACCGTCCAAGTGACCCCCACAGTCCAGTGACTCTTCAGCCCAAGTTTGGTGGAGGTAAGTCCTTGCCTCACCTCGCTGGGCTGCATTGCTGGGAACCGCGACTTTGCAAGCTTCTCCGGCCCCTGTGCACTTCCGGCGGAAATCCTCCGTGCACAGCCAAGCCTGGGTCCACGGCACTCTAACCTGCATTGCACGACTTTCTAAATTGGTCTCCGGCGACGTGGGACTCCTTTGTGCAACTTCGGCGAGCACCGTTTCACGCATCCTCGTAGTGCCTGTTTCTGGCACTTCTCCGGGTGCTACCTGCTTCAGTGAGGGCTCCTTCTCTTGCTCGACGTCCCCTCTCTCTGCAGGTCCAATTTGCGACCTCCTGGTCCCTCCTGGGCCCCAGCAGCGTCCAAAAACGCCAAACGCACGATTTGCGTGTAGCAAGGCTTGTTGGCGTCCATCCGGCGGGAAAACACTTCTGCACGACTCTCCAAGGCGTGGGGGATCCATCCTCCAAAGGGGAAGTCTCTAGCCCTTGTCGTTCCTGCAGTATTCACAGTTCTTCAGCCTAGTAAGAGCTTCTTTGCACCAACCGCTGGCATTTCTTGGGCATCTGCCCATCTCCGAGCTGCTTGTGACTTTTGGACTTGGTCCCCTTGTTCCACAGGTACCTTCAGACAGGAATCCATCGTTGTTGCATTGCTGATTTGTGTTTTCCTTGCATTCTCCCTCTAACACGACTATTTTGTCCTTAGGGGAACTTTGGTGCACTTTGCACTCACTTTTCAGGGTCTTGGGGAGGGTTATTTTTCTAACTCTCACTATTTTCTAATAGTCCCAGCGACCCTCTACAAGGTCACATAGGTTTGGGGTCCATTCGTGATTCACATTCCACTTTTGGAGTATATGGTTTGTGTTGCCCCTATCCCTATGTTTCCCCATTGCATCCTATTGTAATTATACATTGTTTGCACTGTTTTCTAAGACTATACTGCATATTTTTGCTATTGTGTATATATATCTTGTGTATATTTCCTATCCTCTCACTGAGGGTACACTCTAAGATACTTTGGCATATTGTCATAAAAATAAAGTACCTTTATTTTTAGTATAACTGTGTATTGTGTTTTCTTATGATATTGTGCATATGACACTAGGTGGTACTGTAGTAGCTTCACACGTCTCCTAGTTCAGCCTAAGCTGCTCTGCTAAGCTACCATTATCTATCAGCCTAAGCTGCTAGACACCCTATACACTAATAAGGGATAACTGGGCCTGGTGCAAGGTGCAAGTACCCCTTGGTACTCACTACAAGCCAGTCCAGCCTCCTACAATGCCCCTCTGTGGTGTTGCTCACAGTTTGTAGTACTGCTGTTTATGCCCCCTCTGTGCTTTAACTCACAGTTTGTAGTGCTGTTTGTTCATGCCCCTCTGTGGTGGAACTCACAGTTTGTAGTGCTGTTTGTTCATGTCCCTATTTGGTGTTAGTCACAGTTTGTAGTACTGCTGTTCATGCCCCTCTGTGGTGTAACTCACAGTTTGTAGTGCTGTTTGTACCTTCTCCCCTCCATGGTGTAACTCACAGTTCGTAGTGCTGTTTGTACCTTCTTCTCTTCATGGTTTAACTCACAGTTTGTGGTGCTGTTTGTACATAGCGCACATTCTATAGTGCTGTGTGTACCTTCTGCCCTCTGTGGTGTAACTCACAGTTTGGAGTGCTGTTTGTTCATGCTCCTCTCTGGTGTTACTCACAGTGTGTAGTGCTGTTTGTTTATGCCCCTCTGTGGTGTAACTCACAGTTTGTAGTGCTGTTTGTTCATGCCCCTATGTGATGGAACTCACCGTTTGTAGTGCTGTTTGTTCATGCCTCTCTGTGGTGTTACTCACAGTTTGTAGTACTTCTGTTTATGCCCCCTCTATGGTATAACTCACAGTTTGTAGTGATGTTTGTACCTTCTCCCCTCTGCGGTGTAACTCACAGTTTGTACTACTGCTGTTCATGCCCCGCTGTGGTGGAACTCACAGTTTGTAGTGCCGTTTGTACATAGCGCACATTCTAAAGTGCTGTTTGTACCTTCTCCCCTCTGTGGTGTTAGTCACAGTTTGTAGTACTGCTGTTTATGCCCCCTCTGTTTTATAACTCACAGTTTGTAGTGCTGTTTGTACCTTCTCCTCTCCATTCTGTAACTCACAGTTTGTAGTGCTGTTTGTGCCTTCGTTCCTCCATGGTATAACTCACAGTTTGTAGTGCTGTTTGTTCATGCCCCTCTGTAGTGTAACTCACAGTTTGTAGTACTGCTGTTTATGCCTCTCTGTGGTGTAACTCACAGTTTGTAGTGCTGTTTGTTGACGCCTCTCTGTGGTGTAACTCACCGTTTGTAGTGATGTTTGTTCATGCCCCTCTGTGGTGTAACTCACAGTTTGTAGTGTTGTTTGTTCATGCTCCTCTCTGGTGTTACTCACAGTTTGTAGTGTTGTTTGTTCATGCCCCTCTGTGGTGTAACTCACAGTTTGTAGAACTGCTGTTCATGCCCCGCTGTGGTGTAACTCACAGTTTGTAGTGCCGTTTGTACATAGCGCACATTCTAAAGTGCTGTTTGTACCTTCTCCCCTCTGGGGTGCTACTCACAGTTCGTAGTACTGCTGTTTATGCCCCTCTGTGATGTAAATCACAGTTTGTAGTGCTGTTTGTTCATGCCCCTCTGTGGTGGAACTCACAGTTTGTAGTGCTGTTTGTTCATGTCCCTATTTGGTGTTAGTCACAGTTTGTAGTACTGCTGTTCATGCCCCTCTGTGGTGTAACTCACAGTTTGTAGTGCTGTTTGTACCTTCTCCCCTCCATGGTGTAACTCACAGTTCGTAGTGCTGTTTGTACCTTCTTCTCTTCATGGTTTAACTCACAGTTTGTGGTGCTGTTTGTACATAGCGCACATTCTATAGTGCTGTGTGTACCTTCTGCCCTCTGTGGTGTAACTCACAGTTTGTAGTGTTGTTTGTTCATGCTCCTCTCTGGTGTTACTCACAGTGTGTAGTGCTGTTTGTTTATGCCCCTCTGTGGTGTAACTCACAGTTTGTAGTGCTGTTTGTTCATGCCCCTATGTGATGGAACTCACCGTTTTTAGTGCTGTTTGTTCATGCCTCTCTGTGGTGTTACTCACAGTTTGTAGTACTTCTGTTTATGCCCCCTCTGTTTTATAACTCACAGTTTGTAGTGCTGTTTGTACCTTCTCCTCTCCATTCTGTAACTCACAGTTTGTAGTGCTGTTTGTTCATGCCCCTCTGTAGTGTAACTCACAGTTTGTAGTACTGCTGTTTATGCCTCTCTGTGGTGTAACTCACAGTTTGTAGTGCTGTTTGTTGACGCCTCTTTGTGGTGTAACTCACCGTTTGTAGTGATGTTTGTTCATGCCCCTCTGTGGTGTAACTCACAGTTTGTAGTGTTGTTTGTTCATGCCCCTCTTTGGTGTTAGTCTCAGTTTGTAGTACTGCTGTTCATGCCCCGCTGTGGTGTAACTCACAGTTTGTAGTGCTGTCTGTTCATGCCCCTCTGGGGTGCTACTCACAGTTCGTAGTACTGCTGTTTATGCCCCCTCTGTTTTATAACTCACAGTTTGTAGTGCTGTTTGTACATAGTGCACATTCTATTGTTCTGTCAGTACCTTCTCCTCTCCATGGCGTAACTCACAGTTTGTGGTGCTGTTTGTACATCACACACATTCTATAGTTCTGTTGGTACCTTCCCCCCCCCCCATGGTGTAACTCACAATTTGTAGTGCTGTTGTTCATGCCCCTCTGTGGTGTAACTCACAGTTTGTAGTGCTGTTTGTTCATGCCCATCTGTGGTGTAACTCTCAGTTTGTAGTGCTGTTTGCACATAGCACACATTCTATAGTGCTGTTTGTACCTTCTCCCCTCTGTGGTGTAACTCACAGTTTGTAGTGCTGTTTGTACATAGCGCACATTCTATAGTTCTGTGTGTACCTTCTCCCCTCTGTGGAGTAAGTCACAGTTTGTAGTGCTGTTTATTCATGCCCCTCTGTGGTGTAACTCACAGTTTGTAGAACTGCTGTTCATGCCCCTCTGTGGTGTAACTCACAGATTATAGTGCTGTTTGTTCATGCCCCCTCTGTGGTGTAACTCGCAGTTTGTAGTACTCGTTGGTCATGCCCCTCTCAAGTGTTACTCAAAGTTTGTAGTGCTGTTTACTCATGCCCCTCTGTGGTGTAACGTACAGTTTGTAGTGCTGTTTACTCATGCCCCTCTGTGGTGTAACGCACAGTTTGTAGTGCTGTTTGTTCATGTCCCTCTGTGGTGTAACTCACAGTTTGTAGTGCTGTTTGTTCATGCCCCTCTTTGGTGTTAGTCACAGTTTGTAGTGCTGCTGTTCATGCCCTTCGGTGGTGTAACTCACAGGTTGTAGTACTGTTTGTACATAGTGCACATTATATAGTGCTGTTTGTACCTTCTCCCTCTGTGGTGTAACTCACAGTTTGTAGTGCTGTTTTTCGTGCCCCCTCTGTGGTGTAAGCCACAGTTTGCAGTGCTGTTTGTTCATGCCCCTCTCTGGTGTTACTCACAGTGTGTAGTGCTGTTTGTTCATGCCCCTCTGTGGTGTAACTCACAGTTTGTAGTGCTGTTTGTTCATGCCCCTCCGTGGTGCTGTTTGTTCATGCCCCTCTGTGGTGTTATTCACAGTTTGTAGTGCTGTTTGTACCTTCTTCCCTCCATGGAGTAACTCACAGTTTGTGGTGCTGTTTGTACATAGTGCACATTCTATAGCATTGTCAGTAAGTTCTCCCCTCCACGGTCTAACTCACAGTTTGTAGTGCTGTTTTTCGTGCCCCCTCTGTGGTGTAAGCCACAGTTTGCAGTGCTGTTTGTTCATGCCCCTCTCTGGTGTTACTCACAGTGTGTAGTGCTGTTTGTTCATGCCCCTCTGTGGTGTAACTCACAGTTTGTAGTGCTGTTTGTTCATGCCCCTCCGTGGTGCTGTTTGTTCACGCCCCTCTGTGGTGTTATTCACAGTTTGTAGTGCTGTTTGTACCTTCTTCCCTCCATGGAGTAACTCACAGTTTGTGGTGCTGTTTGTACATAGTGCACATTCTATAGCATTGTCAGTAAGTTCTCCCCTCCACGGTCTAACTCACAGTTTGTAGTGCTGTTTGTACATAGCACACATTCTATAGTGCTGTTGGTACCTTGTCCCCTCCATGGTGTAATTCACAGTTTGTAGTGCTGTTTGTTCCTGCCCCGTAACTCACACTCTATAGGTTTGCTTGTACTTGCCCCCACCAGTGGCATAATGCCATGTTTTATAGGGATTTACGTTCCAATGCAAATCCTGATTACAGTAAAAAAAAATCTTTAGCAGAGATATTTTCTGTGGTGAGTATCTTATTATTCGCAGAAATTACTTGACAGTGCATAATGCAACATTTCACGTACTCCACGAATTTGACGTAGAGTAAAATTCTGGAATCATGCAAATTCTGTAGGTGTAATTCAAATTTGTTGCAGGCTAAGTCCAAGCATCAGAATATTTGAAGGGACACGTTTTGGCAGATCAGTTAACTTGCCTTTACAAAAATGCTATAAAAACTCAATTCTGGGGCATTATCATCATTCTGAGTTATGCTTAAAAACATTATGGGCCTCATTGCAACCTTGGCGGAGGGGATTACTCCATCCCAAAAGTGACAGATATCTCGCCCGCCGTATTACCAGAGCTTAATTTGTGCTTGTTGTTTCCGATGCTGAGCAACCGCACTTATTTTTGTGGGCCGGCGCTTATTCTTCTGCCTCAAGCATTTGCTGCGAGCAAAAGACACACATGGGAAAGACGGAGGAAGGGAAAAATGAAAAAGCGTCACAAATGGAGAAAGTAGAAAGCTGCAAGAGTGAGCTGAAGGGACAGGGAGTGGCTTTAAATAGATTGAAGAGGCCCGAGATGGCTTCAGGATCACGCTGCCGTATTCCGTGTTCCCATATTTAATTGCAGCAGCCGCGTGTTTGAGAGGAGAGCTTTGAGCACCAGCACATTTTTATTGACAAATCAAGCATTGCGTACTGCAAGTTCCACTATATACTATGGAACTTGTAAAACGGCGGACAGGATATCCGTCACTTTTGGGACAGAGTAATCCCCTCCACCAAGGTCATAATCAGGCCCTATGTGGTTTGAAGCTTCCTCAGGTTTGTATGGTTGAGCAACACCCACACCACACAATTTTGCCTCTAAAGATAAGCATAGTTGACGAATTTCCCAGCTTTCCAAAGCTTGTCGAGTTCTCTTCCTTCATCCAACTTCACTTGAAATGAAAGCGTTCTGACAAAACAGAGACAATTTTCATCTAAAACAGGTATCAAGGAAAGCATTCTCTTGCGGAAAGTTTTTGTTTGCATGAGCTTTTTTATTCCAGACCTTTTAGAGTGAAAGTTTCCTCCTGATCTTTGTGTTTTTTCCTTATTGTAGACTTTGTGAAGTTCACAAACACTGTAGAGCTTTGAATAGGCTTTGCAGGTTCTGCCCCCCGAGTCAGGTGTGTGAAGTTAGGAGCCTCAAAAGGCCTGTGTGGCCTGCTGGGTATGTTCCCTCTTCCTCTCCCCTCCACACACAGTTTTGAGGCTCCATCCTACCTGAGTCTCACTTTCACTGTGTGACCCACCTTTACGCACAGGTCTCATGGGCCCGGGATCCAGAAGCCTACGCTGGGGTTACCACATCTGGTTGATTACCACCTAGACCAGGAGCTTTCTACCCACAAGTCAGAAGGAATAATGTTTCGATTTTGCCAGAGAAACTATTCTGCAGTGCAAGGGTATCCCTAATTCTGATCTGCAGGACTCTGGAAGAGGCCTACAACCTGACCCACGAGAATCCGAACTCAGTGGTATTGGCAATTCCCAAAGCGGTATTTCTGCGTCATTTTACCAGGCAGGAGACAAATTTTACAGCAGTGACGAGTCACCAACATGGCGGGTGACCCGGAAGAAGATAAGACTGAGTGCCTATCGGCCAGGCCTGTCTCCGGGCAAAGAAAGCCCCACCCAATGCTTGGTTCGAGCTGTTGCACTTTAGAGTATTAAAGTAGAAGCATGTGACGCTGTCCATGACATATGGAACATTGGCGTCGGAAACACACTCCTGGATGCCCCCTTCAGATCCACATTTTACCATAAGGTTGTCTGTACTCTGTGTTCAGGTGTACTTACTAATCTGTTATGTGTAATTGTGAAGCACACTATCACCTGCAAGGGTATCCTGGCACAGGGCAGCTGTGTGTACCTAGCCCTGCCTATGGTAACTTGGTGAATTTAAAAAACCAGGGACCAGATTTACAAGGCCCCCCGCCACAGTAGCATCATTTTTTGTTTCGCTAACGTGGCCCAACTAGGCAAAAATCGCGGCGCCATATTTACAAAGTGACGCAATGCATGCATTCCGCCCCTTTGAGACCCCTTGCGCCACATTATGCCTGCATCAGGCATAATATACGCAACGGAGGGATGTTCCAGCATTAGGAGGCCCTTAAAAATGGCACAATGAAATGTACAAGATTTCATCGCACCGTTTTTGCCGTCGTTTTTAACGCCTGCTTAAAGCAGGCATTAAAAGGACACACCCATTAAAATCAATGGGCCTCCTTGCCCTTTTCTGCACTAGCGTCAAAATCTTTGACACTAGTGCAGCAAAGTGCCACAGTAGTGTCAAAAATATTGACGCTACTGGCCTAACGTGCACCATGGTGCACCGTATTGTAAATACGGCTCACCCATTGTGTCGTTAGGTGGCGTGGGGGGCTAGAAACCTGGTGCATCAGTACTAATGCACCTGATTCTTGTAAATCCGGGCCCAGGTCTTTTTACATTTATAAAGTAAGCACTTACCCATTGGCTTCAATTCGCTAAGACAAGGTTTAGCTTATTTCATAATAGTCTCTTTTCCGGCTCTCTTACTTTAGTTCAAGAGCTGCTTAGAAATTTCAGATGCTGTGAATTTTACAGAAAATCAAGTGTCTTCTTGGAGAAACAGGAGGATTACTGGCTAAAGGCTGCAGAGGAAATTCAGACAGTCACCGAGAGTCAAAGGTTGAGACATCCAGGCCAAATCTTTAGATCAAAGAAAGATAAAATAAGATACAGACTCCCCTCAGTGGCCTGGTTGTTAGTAGAAAGTCACATCAGCAAGTCCCGCGAGACTATGAGGCGGCCATGATTGAGTGCTGGCGCCAGGACTTGCAGATGCCGGCTGGTGTCGAGTTAGAAGCCATGAGGCGTGATGGAACTGATGAGGTCTCTACTGAAGGCGCAACAGATTGGAAACCCATGGTCGATGCACCGCTGTTCCCATCAGATACCAGACCTCAATGAACCGCAGCCGGTTCTTGATTGGGATGTATTCTGTTATGGAGGCGCGCGCTGGGACGCGTCGACAGAAGAGCCGTTCTGGAAACTCATGATAATGTCTCCATTGCCATACGTCTTACTCCTACTCGCAGATCTTCTCTGACTGATTGAGTTCACTGCATGCTTCCAGAATAGCAAATTCTAAATATTGCGCCACACTAATATTGTACCAGAACATCCATTACACAAATATTGTGAAGGTGAGGGTATACTTAACTCCACATACATGTACATAACTCTAGATATGTGTATATATGTGTGCGTATACATATGTGTGCTTATATATGTGTATATATATATATATATATATATATATATATATATATATATATATATATATATATATATACAAGTATGCAGTCCTCAAAAGGAAAAATGCACAATCTTGGCCAACGTGTTCCAAGATTTATTTTATTTAAGAGGCAAATAAAGCTAACGTGTTTCGACAAGACACAATTGTCCTTTGCAATGTTGAACCGCTGAATTTCTACAGTTTTGTATTGGTAAAACGTAAACCTAACTATAACGTCCCTGTAACCTTTGTTTTTTTTCAGTGAATTTCTATGTTTTTTTAATGCAAAGTAATATCTAATTACCGCACGTTAATACAGTCACGGCTGCGCAAGGCGGTTGGCCGTAGGGCTTGAGCGTGGCTACGTGAAGGGTCTGCGTCCCTAGATATCTGTATTTCTTTTTCCTTTAATTACTCCAAAACTACTGAATGGGTTTACACCAAATAACAAGAGGGGTCTTTCTCTACCAAGAGCTAACTTTCTGCCAAATTTGATGTAATTCCGTCCAGTGGTTGGGCTGTAATCGTGTCTAAAATCCCTATTGGGAAATTGCCTGGTCAGTCCCAAATTGGCTGCAAACGCTTCCTGGATGAAGGGTTGGCAGCCAATCAGATCTCAGCATGAGATCTTTTGGAGCCGCAGACGGTCCACGGCCCTAAATATTCCCCAGACAGCCCTAGGTGTGCAAATTAGTTTTTACTTTAATAACTCGAAAACTACTCCTGCTCTAAGGTAACTATAACTTGCACCATTGCCATGCACTGCTAGTCACTACACCTCATAGTACAGTAATGGCATCTTTAATGGCATCATTTATGACACAACTGGAACATTTGCAATAAAATTATTGATGAGAAAACTGTGCATGGTGACGGTGAGGGTTATAGTTATCTTAGGGCATGAGTTAGAATTTCTTGCGATATGTATAGCTATAATTGTTGAATTTCTATGGTTTTGTGCATGTAAAATCTGAACATAACTACAATGCCCCTCTAACCTTTGTTTTTTTTTTTGTGAACTTCTAAGGTTTTTTTAATTCTATTTCCTAACTTTAAATAAAATATATATATCACCACTGTGCAGCTATAGTTCCATCAGACTTTTCATAGGATAGGCATTTTTTGTTTCTTTAATAACTTTGGTGTTCTTTTACCATTTCATAAATATGCACTAAAGTTTCAAGAAAGAAAAGTTCATTCACGTTGGGAAATTTAACACCTAATCCATCAAGCAGGGACCAATTAAAATGAGCCGTCACAAATTGCAATTTCCCATTTAAATTCTCATAGGAAAGTTTGCTGCTGTCAGATACAGAGAAAATGGCCAAATGGAATTCTAGAAAATTTGGTACAAAAAGTTAAAACTGTACTTACAAATTGTGCGTTTTTTTATTTGGTGGAGATAGGTATAGCCATTTTCGAGACATTAGTGTTTAGAAGGGTGCTCTGGGTTGGACATTAAAGAGTTACCACTGACAAAAGGCGGTATATGAATTTCTTCCATAAAGGAGTAGTTACCATCTCAAATTTAAGCTACGGGACCTAACAAGAAGTATGTATTGTCCTAAAGTTCTGGGGTGAATGAAACCTCCCCTAGATTTGATGAAAGGAAATACCTCATGGAAGAGACATTGGGCCACCCTGATTGAACTCATGCAGCATCCCGGGCGTATCATCGCTGCAAGCTCCTGTCAGTGTGTTTGTGAGGTTGGGATGAGAGATCTCTTGTTTGCTTTCAAGCTAGATCTTAGTATATTGTGTCCTAAACAGTCATGTCATGTTTAGTTCTGCTGTGCTGCAACACTGCCCCTCATAGTTGTGACGATCCTCTGTTCTTAAAGGTACCCGTCACGTTCCCTATATATGTACTGCAAAGTTTTCTAAGGTGCTGTAGTGTTTTTGGAAATTCGGTAGTGCCTGAGGAAACTGAATGATTTGGATCAGTATGACCCCAGGTGCTTCTACGAGCATCTCCCTGGACCTGCCCTTTATAGGGTGCCAGAACTTAAATGTAATCGGGTAACTACTCCTTCATGCAAAGGATATAGGGCCAGATGTAGTAAACTCACATTTTGCGAGTTGCAAATTGCGAGTCAGACCGACTCGCAATTTGCAACTCGCAAAATTGTATGCAGAAAGGTGTCTCAGACACCTTCTGCGACTCGCTATGGGGTTGCAAAGACCCACCTCATGAATATTAATGAGGTGGGTCGCATTTTGCAACCCCATAGCGAGTCCCTGCACTCACAGGGATGGTGGCCTGCTGGAGACAGCAGACCTCCATGTCTGTGACTGCTTTTGTAATAAAGCAGTGTTTTTTTTTTTTGAATTGCAGCCCGTTTTCCTTAAAGGAAAACGAGTTGCAATATAAAAAAATAATGAAACCATTTGGTTTCATTTTTTCAGAGTAGGCAGTGGTCCATTGGACCAGTGCCTGCTCTGAAAAATTATTTTTAGCGACATTCACAAAGGGGAAGGGGTTCCATGGGGACCCCTTCCCGTTTGCGAATGAGTTACCACCCACTTCAAGTGGGTGTTAACTGCGAATTGCTTTGCGACCGCTTTCGCGGTCACAAAGCAATTCTGCATCGCGGTGTGAGTCGCAAATAGGAAGGGAACACCCCTTCCTATTTGTGAGTCGGATTCACATTTTGCGAGTCAGTACCGACTCGCAAAATGTGAATCAGCATCGCGATGGCCGTTTTGCATGGCGCAAACTGCGTTTTTCGCAGTTTGCGACATGCAAAACGGTTCCTACATCTGGCCCATAATCCCTAAGGAATATACCTAGGTGCAGTTCCATGGGGCCGTTTTTGAGATGTTGACTAGTAGCTGGAGGGGGACCTCTCGAGCATCCCTCCGGCTCCTACAGATAAATAAATGCCAGGTGTAGTCAGTGGCGGCTGGTGACATTTGAAAGTGGTGGGGCGTAAGCATTGCTGGTGAATGCGCTGTGGCGAGCGAGCCTAGCGATAGCGCCCAACTGACATATGGGAGGGCTTCGGGGGGTGTCCCCCGACAAAATTTTGAAAAAAGAGTGGGCAAATGGTGCATTTTCAAGCAAATTTGAGAAAGCAAGAAGGTCAGTAAAACACATGTAAAGTGGAGTTATGATATCAATAAACAGATTTCATATGATAATAGCACAGGTAGCGGCTTATTCAGTACAACCACAGAACTTTATAAGAGAGTTTGAGATAATACCTTCGAGTTCGAGTACCTCACTGATGTCTCTATTTATGGATACACCTTTAGAAATTAAATCTACTGAGCTATTACAAGCTATTGTGATTTGTTGGACTGGACACAGTGGGACGGCAAGGACTAAACATCACAAGGTGGTAGGGCACCCCACGAGGCACTGACTGTGCGTCTCATTGAGAACAACCAACCGTAAACTTAACATTAGACACGTTAGTCAGGCCTTCCCCAGTGATTTCAGTGTCTCCATTATGTACAGTAGATGAACAACTGAGCAGGTCACAAAATCGCAGCTTTCTATTAATGTTAGGATTAACATATTGTTCACTTTTTGTAGAAAATATCAGCACGTCTGTCTTTAATAGCAGCAAACCTCTCTATGACTTGAGCATTAAAGTCTGAGATTCTTTTTACAGGGTCTCTCTCTACAGAGAGCATTGCTAGAGCACTCAGGGCCAGATGTAGCAAAGGGTTTTTCCCATTCTGTGTCAATGGGAAAATGTGTTCGTACATATGGCCCTCAGTCTTTCCTTCAGTCGTGGTGTTCCTCAGGAACGTCTCGAGTGTGTTGAACGTGGAAACACAGTTGGCACCCAGGCTGGTGCCAGTCACTAAAGCGAGAAGCACCAAGGGGGGGTCACATCCCTGTCCACAGGCCAGCAGGAAGTTGCGACCTCATGCGGCGGCTGCCCCTGAACACAAATACTTTTGCGCCTCCCCCAACTCACCTTAATTACCCATCATACCTCCTTCACCCTGGCGACAGGGCGGTGGTGATGGGGGCGTAGGTTGTGAGCGTGTGGGCTGGCAGGGGGTGAGAGGAGATGGGAGGGGATTTGTTAGTTAATAGGTGGTAAACACGGTGTCTGCAGCATATTCAAAGAAAAAAGAACAAAAGCGGTTAATGAACAATAACTGGGGACTGGTCGGAGGGACGCATACTGCTGCAGGCACAACTCTCGTGCAGGCGGGGCACTGGGCCCCTGCAAAGGCTGGCACGCTGGGTCCACCTGTGCATGCCCCACCCCGAAGGGCACATCTGCAGCCGGGAGAGAGCAGCCCTGGATCTTTCAGAGATCTGGATACGAGAACAACCCAAGGTCCCGGCCCTGCTGAAGCAGAGCTCTTCACAGCCGAGCCAGGCGCAGGCGGGGAGCGCATGGCTCCAGGGCCGGGGGCGGACACTATTCGCATCCGTAAAAGGATGGGGTCTACCTGCCAGGGCTGCCGACTGTGGAGTTGGGGAACCATGTTCGAGTCCCACATTGGAAGGGTGACCTGGCGTTCTCGATTTACCGGGACAGTCCCAGTTTTTCACCAACTGTCTCAGCAGATTTCGGGAAATTTAGCTCATGTCCCGGTTTTTAAAGAGAGTCGCCTGAAAACTGTAAGAAGTGTTTTTTTTGTTTTCTAAAGAGAAATACAAAGCAGATGTTATTGAAAAGCTATTTAATTAACACACATTATACTGGCTTTAAAAATGGCATTTATTTTGTGTTCTTAGTGCCTCTTCTGTAATTCTGTGGTGATGAGCGCTGTCATTCTCGGCGCTCGGTTGAAGAAAACTTGTTGTCCTTCTATTTTTGTGAAACGTCCCGGTTTTTGGTTTTAAAATTGTGGTCACCCTACACATGAGCCCTCCATCCTGTGATATCCTTGTCCTTAAAAATGAATGTGACCTCGTATAATGTAACTGGTGCTCAGTCTAAGGGGCTCCATTGCCCCTGGGGTCGAATTCCTACAGAGGCACACTGTGGGAGAGAGCTATGGGATGGACAGGTGTGGGGATGGGAGAAGTATCCAAAGGACACAGTCTGGCGAGGGCAGCTCGCACCCACGAGGGGGCGCTGTGGTCATGTGTTTGTCCTGCCCAGTCACACGCACCTCCTGCGGGGCAGGTCATGCTGAGAATCATTTACACACACTGCCTAACTGTCTGCAATAAAAGCCACAGACGAGCAGATCAGTGACCTCAGGCTGACTTGGAAGCAAAGGGAAAATGAAGTGGTGATTCTGCAAAATAATATACCACCACCGTATGGCTATTTAAACAATACTACAAACCAACTCAAATCTGTCCAGGGTCACACCAAGTGTGTGCTGTGATGTGGGATTTTGTGACGTGAAACGCGCCATGCTTTCCATGAAACTCAAATCTGTCCAGGGTCACACCAAGTGTGTGCTGTGATGTGGGATTTTGTGACGTGAAACGCGCCATGCTTTCCATGAAACTCAAATCTGTCCAGGGTCACACCAAGTGTGTGCTGCGATTTGGGATTTTGTTACGTGCAACACGCCATGCTCCAATGCAATCTTCAAGAGAAACGGACGAATAAACAAACAACATCGTCTAAGACAGTGTGGTAGCATGAGGAGGTAAAGGGTGGGTCTGATGGGCAACAAGGAGGCCACGAACTTCGCTCCCACATTTTCTTGAGAAGGAGAACCCCCCAAGCCCCATTGTGGTGGCCAGGCTGGCTGGGTGTGCACCCTACTGGGCCGGTCTGACAAAGTGTGCCAGGGCTGCCTTGGGCTCCCGGTCGGGCCCTGTGAACGTGAGCACTGATTTCATGCTAATCAGTCACACAAAATGCTGAAGCTGGCATTTCAAGTAAAGTGCAATTTTGCGTATTTTTGTGGGGATTTTGTATTATTAACACAGCCAGTGAAATGATGTGAATTTTGCTCATAAACCCAGCCTGAAGGGCCTCGGGCACTGGCCCCCTGGCGCTTTCCTGCTTGAAGTCTGACCAGGTTCTGCGGACTCGCTCTCAGGCTGGACGATCGTCCTCACACGGCACCAAACCCGCACAACACGCACACTCTGTAGTAGTCCTGCGTTTCACAAGTGAACGGGGTTATTATCCAGGGGCGTGCAATTTTAGCTATTCTCTTTTGTAGAATTCGGTGATTTTTTTTCATTCAAATTCGCGCAATCAGTTTTTAAAAGTGCAAACCAAGCACCGAATTTCAGGTTGAGCTTTGTAGTTTTAGAAGGTATGTTTACCCAGGTTATAGTTCAACCCGATTTCACTGGGCCCTCGCTCACTGAAGCGAGCTCAGTAGAACGTGGGCGCTATAAAACACGTGACACATAAGTCACTTCACTTTGTGTATAGGCGATGTAAAACTACACGACACGCGACTGACTCCTGAATTCAGTGGAACACAAGGTGGCAGGGTGGCTTATAGGAAACGTGATAAAGAAACATTTAATACAGAGAATACAGACGTTTCTAGATCTCGGAACTGAGCATGTCCCTCAACGTGCATATAGAGGAGAGGTGTGGGCGAGGCACATTAATAGCGAATGTCACTATTTAAAAATGTTAAGATTAAACTTGAATTGGTATATCAGATTCACTCGCCTGCCCCACCGATCACACACTTACCTCCAGCTACAGCCTGTAGACCCCACACAGCCTGTAGAAGTGGCAGAGGATTCTGAGGGGCTTGCACATAGTTCATTTGTTTGTAAGTAGCTAGTTCCCAACCTGTGGGGACACTTAAAACCACTGCTACCATTTGAAATATCAGCCATCACCCTCACCGTCGGCCGGTCTCATTCAGCACCGAGCACGTAGGTGCAGCATCATTCTTGCCTCAGGGCTCAGGCTCCACTCCTCCCAGTTCGTCGGTCGCGACTGACTTGTGCGTGGCTAGTGCTTAATTTGTGCTTGCTGTTTCTGGTGCGGAGCACCAGCACTTATTTTTCAGGGCCGGCGCTTATTTTTCTGCCTCAAGCATTTATTGCGAGCAAAAGACACATATGGGAAAGCTGGAGGAAGAGAAAAGTGAAAAAGCGTCACACAGAGAGAAAGCAGAAAGCTGCAAGAGTGAGCTGAAGGGGCAGGGAGTGGCTGTAAATGGATTAAAGAGGCCTGGGATGGCTTCAGAAATGCTCTGCCTCAGTATTCCGTGCTCGCACATTTAATTGCAGCAGCCGTGTTTTTCAGAGGTGAGCTTTTGGCACCGGCATGTTTTTATTTACAAATTAAGCACTATGCGTGGCACAAGTTCATTTAAATCAACTATCCTCAGCTCCTGGCTCCCAGGCCCGGCCGGTGACGTCCCACCCCGTGGCTCCTGCAGGAGCACGAGGATTGGCTGGGTCAGGGGCTGCCAACGCTCATTTGGATCCTCGGGGGCTGTGGGATCAATCCCCCAGTCTCCTACATTGCAGAGCCTGGCGAGGGTTCAAGTGTGCATGGGGGCCTGGTCGGTGCACGGCACCGTCCAAACCGACATGCGCACTTCACCCCAAGGTGGCTCTGCACCTGCCAAATCAATACAGGCTTGGAGCAGAGGCACCCCCACCCCCCCATGTCACTTCTTTGCCAGGACTGACACGGCGCGCACTGCGGAAAAAAACCTGAATCATCAACAAACAGTACAAAAACACTTTTTATGTGGCATACAAACAGGGGTGCAATGCCCCCACGCCCCCATAAAGAAACCGCCGCTGGGTGTAGTGCCGGGTTGTTTGGCGTGGCTCTGTTTTGACTCGAGCCAGACCTGAGCATGTAAGAATGTCATGTACTGAAACATAACCTAACATGAATATTGTATCTAAATATCATGTAAACACATATCATGCCATTGAGTGTAGATCTTCTATTACTAGCCACAAGAGGGGATATTTCTGTTGAGAGTATTTGGGACACAGCGATGATTCTGGTAGGACATCAGCCTTGCTTGTCTTGCCCACCTCTACTGTTGGCACTTTACAGTCTCCTCTCCACTTCAGCGCTCAAGCTTTGAATCAATCATCCTCTGCTTCTCTGCACGTGGGGCAAGTAATCTGATGGTGGTGGGGATAAGATGTTAGACAAATGGGGCGAAGAAGTCAATAGAACCTCGAGTCTGCAAGGAGGAAGTAAACCACCTTGTATCAGTCCATCACAGCCCTTTAGGGGAAAGATCTGTCGCGTGGGGGCTTATTTACAAGCCCCTGGCACCCCCTAGTGTCCTATCTTTGATGCTGCAGCATTGCAAGCTGTCCCCTACACTGCACCACGTTTACAAAGTGGTGCAGTGGGACCGTTGCACCAGTTTGTAAGGCCCTGCGCCACATTATACCTGCGCCGGGCGTAATGTATGCTAGGGAGGCGTTCCCCCGTTAGAAGCCACGCAGAAGTGACGCACTGTGATCTACACGATTTCACTGCACCATTCTGCACCTTCACTGTATCTATTTCTTATCCCTGCTCGAGCAGTCATTAAAGTGATGCTGGGCTTTTTTTTCAGAATTTCTGATGCATTTGTGGAAACGTGTGCCATGGAGCGCTTGTCCATAAATACACCTCTACCATGGCGTTGTTAGGGTGTTCATGGCTGGCACAAGAAAACTGGTGCATCGATTCTGTTGCACCAGTTTCATGTAAATGAGGCCCAGAGTCTCTTTAGGGAGTTCAAGAAGGCTTGATCAAGGGTGATATTTGGCTTGTAAAGCCCAAAACAGAGGTTTGGAAATGACTCCTTTGGCAAGCAAGAAAGTAGAGTTAAATAATATCACCTGAGATGTAGAAGTACCACCCAATACTACGTAGACGGAAGAATTTGAAATAATCTGCTCTCAGTGGAAAGGAAACTTCACAAGTGTCCTGTTGGGGCAGAGGAAGGTCTACTGCATGGCTTGGAAGACTGCAACGCTGCCTCTCTACTGCATGGCTTGGAAGACTGCAACGCTGCCTCTCTACTGCATGGCTTGGAAGACTGCAACGCTGCCTCTCTACTGCATGGCTTGGAAGACTGCAACGCTGCCTCTAGTTCATCATAGCAATCTGTCGATGTTTCACCCTCGCCTCAGCAGTGGCCTAACGAAGCTTGAGCGGGCCCCCCTGCACTCTGCATGGAGGGACCCCCTCTCCGGACTCACTCAGGAGGTCTCAGGCCAGTGTACTGTGCTGAGGGGACCCCCCGGAGCTCCCCCCCACTACACCGCAGGGGCTGCGGGGGCATTTGTTACTCCACTGCATACACGACAGTCATGCGCATGTGCTAGAGGTATTGTGACACAGGCTGCGACACCCTTCTTAATGAACATGACATTTGGGCACGCAGGAATGAGACAGGGCACCCCTTTGAAATTAGGAAGGTTCTCCTGTCCCTTTCCTGGGCCGTTGTTCACTGGAAAAGCTACACCCTCAAAGTTCACAGGTACACAGGTGGGACAGCCTCTCTCGCTTTTGTCCCCTTGTTTTGGTTCTCTTCTGAGAGGACACTCCCAGCTCCACCCCACTCTTTTCCTAACACCTTATAACAAAGGCAGTGGCTGGACCAAACTGAGCAAAGTAAGAGAATGAGGGAGAGCTGCCCAGAACTGGTATCTGATCATCCTTCTGGAATACACGACTACTGCTTGCAACTTCAGCACCATTATGGGCAGAAGCTTCCATCCAGTGTCTAACAGAATCAGTGGAGGCTGCTGACCAATAAGGCTGGTGGGGCGAATATTTGAGGCACTGACAGCCACTGATAAAAACCAGCACCGCCCTTAGCCTCAGTGCCAAAGCTCTCAGTCGTGGTCCATTGTAAACAATGTCAGCATCTACATACTGGCCAGAGGTGGGTGCCCAGCTTGTCTGGGTCATGGGTTTTGTGTCTGGACCAAAGGAAAATCTCAAGTCACAAGATCCGCTGAGCTGCGAATGGTGCAACTCCACCATGTAGGAGGCTGGACTGGCTTGTAGTGAGTACCAAGGGGTACTTGCACCTTGCACCAGGCCCAGTTATCCCTTATTAGTGTATAGGGTGTCTAGCAGCTTAGGCTGATAGATAATGGTAGCTTAGCAGAGCAGCTTAGGCTGAACTAGGAGACGTGTGAAGCTACTACAGTACCACTTAGTGTCATATACACAATATCATAAGAAAACACAATACACAGTTATACTAAAAATAAAGGTACTTTATTTTTATGTCAATATGCAAAAGTATGTTAGAGTGTACCCTCAGTGAGAGGATAGGAAATATACACAAGATATATATACACAATACCAAAAATATGCAGTATAGTCTTAGAAAACAGTGCAAACAATGTATAGTTACAATAGGATGCAATGGGGACACATAGGGATAGGGGCAACACAAACCATATACTCCAAAAGTGGAATGCAAACCACGAATGGACCCCAAACCTATGTGACCTTGTAGAGGGTCGCTGGGACTATTAGAAAATAGTGAGAGTTATAAAAATAACCCTCCCCAAGACCCTGAAAAGTGAGTGCAAAGTGCACTAAAGTTCCCCCAAGGACAAAGAAGTCGTGATAGAGGAATAATGCAGGAAAGACACAAACCAACAATGCAACAACGATGGATTTCCAATCTAGGGTACCTGTGGAACAAGGGGACCAAGTCCAAAAGTCACAAGCAAGTCGGAGATGGGCAGATGCCCAGGAAATGCCAGCTGTGGGTGCAAAGAAGCTTCTACTGGACAGAAGAAGCTGAGGTTTCTGCAGGAACAAAAAGGGCTAGAGACTTCCCCTTTGGTGGACGGATCCCTCTCACCGTGGAGAGTCGTGCAGAAGTGTTTTCCCGCCGAAAGACCACCAACAAGCCTTGCTAGTTCCAAATCGTACGGTTAGCGTTTTTGGATGCTGCTGTGGCCCAGGAGGGACCAGGAGGTCGCAAATTGGATCAGGAGGTAGAGGGGACATCAAGCAAGACAAGGAGTCCTCTTAGCAGCAGGTAGCACCCGGAGAAGTGCCAGAAATAGGCACTACAAGGATGCGTGAAACGGTGCTCACCCGAAGTTACACAAAGGAGTCCCACGTCGCCGGAGACCAACTTAGAAAGTCGTGTAATGCAGGTTAGAGTGCCGTGGACCCAGGCTTGGCTGTGCACAAAGGATTTCCGCCGGAAGTGCACAGGGGCCGGAGTAGCTGCAAAAGTCGCAGTTCCCAGCAATGCAGTCTAGCGAGGTGAGGCAAGGACTTACCTCCACCAAACTTGGACTGAAGAGTCACTGGACTGTGGGGGTCACTTGGACAGAGATGCTGGATTCGAGGGACCTCGCTCGTTGTGCTGAGAGGAGACCCAAGGGACCGGTAATGCAGCTTTTTGGTGCCTGCGGTTGCAGGGGGAAGATTCCGTCGACCCACGGGAGATTTCTTCGGAGCTTCTAGTGCAGAGAGGAGGCAGACTACCCCCACAGCATGCACCACAGGAAAACAGTCGAGAAGGCGGCAGGTTCAGCGTTACAGAGTTGCAGTAGTCGTCTTTGCTACTATGTTGCAGGTTTGCAGGCTTCCAGCGCGGTCAGCAGTCGATTCCTTGGCAGAAGGTGAAGAGAGAGATGCAGAGGAACTCGGATGAGCTCTTGCATTCGTTATCTAAGGAATCCCAAGAGACAGAGACCCTAAATAGCCAGAAAAGAGGGTTTGGCTACCTAGGAGAGAGGATAGGCTAGCAACACCTGACGGAGCCTATCACAAGGAGTCTCTGACGTCACCTGGTGGCACTGGCCACTCAGAGCAGTCCAGTGTGCCAGCAGCACCTCTGTTTCCAAGATGGCAGAGGTCTGGAGCACACTGGAGGAGCTCTGGGCACCTCCAAGGGGAGGTACAGGTCAGGGGAGTGGTCACTTTCCTTTGTCCAGTTTCGCGCCAGAGCAGGGCTAAGGGGTCCCTGAACCGGTGTAGACTGGCTTATGCAGAAATGGGCACCCAATGTGCCCATGAAAGCATTTCCAGAGGCTGGGGGAGGCTACTCCTCCCCTGCCTTCACACCATTTTCCAAAGGGAGAGGGTGTAACACCCTCTCTCAGAGGAAGTCCTTTGTTCTGCCATCCTGGGCCAGGCCTGGCTGGACCCCAGGAGGGCAGATGCCTGTCTGAGGGGTTGGCAGCAGCAGCAGCTGCAGTGAAACCCCAGGAAGGGCAGTTTGGCAGTACCAGGGTCTGTGCTACAGACCACTGGGATCATGGGATTGTGCCAACTATGCCAGGATGGTATAGAGGGGACAATTCCATGATCATAGACATGTTACATGGCCATATTCGGAGTTACCATTGTGAAGCTACATATAGGTAGTGACCTATATGTAGTGCACGCGTGTAATGGTGTCACCGCACTCACAAAGTCCGGGGAATTGGCCCTGAACAATGTGGGGGCACCTTGGCTAGTGCCAGGGTGCCCTCACACTAAGTAACTTAGCACCCAAACTTTACCAGGTAAAGGTTAGACATATAGGTGACTTATAAGTTACTTAAGTGCAGTGTAAAATGGCTGTGAAATAACGTGGACGTTATTTCACTCAGGCTGCAGTGGCAGGCCTGTGTAAGAATTGTCAGAGCTCCCTATGGGTGGGAAAATAAATGCTGCAGCCCATAGGGATCTCCTGGAACCCCAATACCCTGGGTACCTCAGTACCATATACTAGGGAATTATAAGGGTGTTCCAGTAAGCCAATGTAAATTGGTAAAATTGGTCACTAGCCTGTTAGTGACAATTTGAAAGAAATGAGAGAGCATAACCACTGAGGTTCTGATTAGCAGAGCCTCAGTGAGACAGTTAGGCATCACACAGGGAACACATACCTATAGATCACAAACTCATGAGCACTGGGGTCCTGACTAGCAGGGTCCCAGTGACACATAACAAACATACTGAAAACATAGGGTTTTCACTATGAGCACTGGGGCCTGGCAAGCAGGATACCAGTGATACAGTGAAAACACCCTGACATACACTCACAAACAGGCCCAAAGTGGGCGTAACAAGGCTAGAAAGAGGCTACTTTCTCACACACCACAGCGCCTTCTCTTCGACTGGGGCAACTCCACCACAGCGCCTTCTCTTCGACCGGTGCCAGCGCTGCGTCTGCCTGCGTGTAACACTGCGATGGAGATGCTTCTAGTTCACCACCCGGATGCCGTCTGTCTTCAGTAGCACCAGAAAATGGCAGCCACTGCCTGCCCTACCCAGCAATCAAATTGATAATGAAAGGTATTGGGCAACCTAAGTGTACCTTTAAGGGCGAAATGAGCAGCCCGCTAAGGGGAGGTCAGAATTACTTGAGCCGGCCCACAACTGGGTTGGTTGCCCCCAGATGACTGCTCAAATCCCATTTGCCTGCCGAAGAGAACCTTAGAAACTATTTAGGAACTAAGACACAAGTAATACCTTACGAGGTTGTCACATAGGAGTTTTAGTAATGCACAAGTTAATTTTCTGCTTCTGGAATATTAGGGGCAATATTAAATTGTGTGTGATTTAAGTAACTATGTTCTCTTTTCCAAACACTTGGCACTGAGATTGGACACTGAATTATTGACTTGTATTAGGTTATTGATTTGTGTGCCTCTCACCCCCTCACCACTCCCTGAGTAAGCCTTGGACTGCTAGACTTAGCTACCCTGAGGATCAAGCCTGGTGCTCGGTTGTGTCTATAGTATGGTAAACAACCAGGACATCAGTGGTAAAAGTCCCTGATTTACCAGTTTGAGCCCCTCCTGTGTGAATCTGTTTTTCAGTTGGTAAAGCTCCTATTTGTAAAATCAGAGCTTTTTCGACCGTAAAATAGCATTTTTTCATTTGACCTAACACACTCCGCCGCTTGCGGAACTCCCCTTAGCGCGGCAGAGTTTTTTGGTCAATTTGCAGAGTTCTGCGTAGCGGAACACCGCGAACTCCGCCCAGGCCCACACAGGAGACCACTGCTTGCTCATGAAAAGGTTTGTGTACTTTTTTTTTTTAAAGCATCCCTCTTTCCTTTAAGGAAAACAGACTTCATTTAACAAAACTAGGCTGCTTCATGAAAAAGCAATCACAGACATGGTGGTCTGGTCTGCTGGCCCCAGCAGGGCACCATGCCTGTCACTGTAGCCAATCGTAGTGGGTATCAATTTATAACCTACCTCGTGCATATTAATGAGGTAGGTCATATTGCAACCCACTAGGAATCGCTACGTTGAGAACCAGCCTAGTAATACATAGGTCCGTTCTCAAAATATCAAAGCATTACTTTGTCGGTGGGCAAACTGTGACCACTTCTAACAAATCCATTTTTATACATTCCATTTAAGGAAATCATTATTTGTTGGAATTTACAATTTCTAAAGTGGAATCTTTCTACATGAAGGCCTGAGTCTGATAACCCTTGTCTGTCCTGAGGGCTCCTGAAAAATCTCCTGCATGCGCATGCAAAATATTTCCCTTTTCCCGGATTCCCAATTTGACGCTTCCAAGGTGTTTCCTTTCCCCATTTACTGGTGCATGCCTGTCCCTGAGTCACTCTATTCTGAGTATAGTTTCCTGGCATCTATGGGAGTTTCTGGGCTCCTGCAGGCCTCAAGTGTCTCTTGCTGGGGTTTTTATACTTCAGAGACCATTCCTGTATCTCACATCACCCAGATGAAGTGGTCTCTCAAGGGCCTTTACCTATGTCTGAGTGTGCAGGGCTGAGATTGGCACAGTGTCTGTAACCCTCAGGAGACTCCCTCCCTACAACTGTCCTCTGCCACAAACTCAAACTTTATTTAGAAGTCAGAGTCTCCTTTGCCTGCCTGGGTTAGTGCTTCCCTCAGTGGTTTGGGTGGGCATGGAAGCTTCCCTGAGATGCATCTCCAGAGTGCTTCTGAGAAAGGATGGGTAGTGCCCCGCGGGAGGACACTCTCTGGATGCTTTCCAAGTACCTACAGGTCTACCCTCTTCCTTTCCTCTTTCCAACCTCTACATCTCTCCTTTCCTTCCTTTTTTCTTTCTTCTTTGAACCGGAGTCGTGCTCCCCTCCCGTCCCACCTCCTTGCTTCCCGTCACCTTCTCCCTCGCATCCCTTCCCTTCCCCTTGCCTAACCCTCCCCTTTCTTCCCTTCCCCTCCCCCTTTCCCTTCCCTTCTTCTCCCTTTTCCCCTTCCCATCCCTTCCCTCTCATTCCCATCCCTTACCTCTCATTCCCTTCCCTTCCCTCTCATTCCCATCCCTTCCCTCTCATTCCCTTCCCTCTCATTCGCTTCCCTTCCCTCTCATTCTCTTCCATTCCCTTTTCCCCTTCCCTTCCCTTCACTCCCATTCCCATCCCTTCCCTCTCATTCCCATCCCTTTCCTCTCATTCCCTTCCCTCTCATTCTCTTCCCTTCCCTTTTCCCCTTCCCTTCCATTCCCTCTCATTCCCTTCCCTCTCATCCCCTTCTCTTACCTCTCATTCCCTTCCCTCTCATTCTTTCCCTCTCATTCCCTTCCCTTCTCTTCCCTTTTCCCCTTCCCATCCCTTCCCTCTCATTCCCTTCCCTCTCATTCTCATCCCTTCCCTCTCATTCCCTTCCCTTCCCTTCTCTTCCCTTTTCCCTTCCCATCCCTTCCCTCTCATTCCCTTCCCTCCCCTCTCATTCCCTTCCCTTTCCTGCCATTCTTTCCCTCTCATTCCCTTCCCTCTCATCCCCTTCCCTTCCCTCTCATTCTTTCCCTCTCATTCTCTTCCCTTCCCTTCCCTCCTGCCCTTCCCTTCTCTCTCATTCCCATCCCTTGCCTTTCATTCCCTTCCCTCTCATTTCCTCTCATTCCCATCCCTTCCCTCTCATTCCCTTCCCTCTCATTCTCTTCCCTTCCCTTTCCTTCCCTTCCCTCTCATTCCCTTCCCTCTCATTCCCTTCCCTTCCCTTCCCTTCCCTTCCCTTCCCTTTCCTTCCCTTCCCTCTCATTCCCTTCCCTTCCCTCTCATTCTCTTCCCTTCCTTTCCCTTCCCTTTCCTTCCCTTCCCTCTCATTCCCTTCCCTTTCCTCTCATTCCCTTCCCTTCCCGGGGCCCTCTGTGCAGTGATATAAAGTAAACAGACAGGCCTCTGCAGAATCTGATGAGGGGCCCCTGAGTCTCCCATATTTCACAGATATTCATTGGCATTCGGCCGAATAGGGGCCAGCTAAGGGGGTGCCGCCCCCATGCCATAGCAGCTAAAGGGGCTTGAGTTACGCTTCTGCCTCTGTGTTATGTTGTTTCATTTGGACTATTAAGTCCAGACTGATTTCTATATTTTGGTGAGGTTGCTCCCTGTCTGCTGAGCCAGTGTCCTTGTCTTCTTGACTTCTGCCTCTCTGCCATGACCTCTGAGCCCCTCTCCTTGACTACTTCTTCTCTGACAGGACTTCTGAGCCCCTCTCCTTGAGTTCTTCTTCTCTGCCAGGACCTTTGAGCCCCTCTCCCTGACTTCTTTGTCTCTGCAGGACTTCTGAGCCCCTCTCTTTGACTTCATCTCTGCTGCCAGGACCTTTGAACTCTTTTTCCTGAGTTATTCCCCTGTGCCAGGACTTCTGAGCCCATCTCCTTAACTTCTTCCCCTCTGCCAGGACCTCTAAGCCCCTCTTCTTGCCTTCTTCCTTCCTACCAGGACCTCTGGGCCCATCCCCTTGACTTCTGCCAGGACCTCTGAGCATCTCTCCTTCACGTCTTACCCTCTGCCAGGACTTTTGAGCCCCTCTCCGTGACTTTTTCCTCCCTTCGAGGACATGTGAGCCCATCTCATTGGCTTCTTACCTCTGTCAGGACCTCTGAGCCCATCTCCTCGACTTCCTTCCTTCTGCCAAGATCCCTGAGCCCCCCTCCTTGACTTCTTCCCCTCAACCAGGACCTCTGAGCCCCTCTCCTTCATGTCTTACCCTCTACCAGGACCTCTGAGCCCCCCTCCTTCATGTCTTGCCCTCTGCCAGGATCTCGGAGCCCCTCTCATTCATGTCTTACCCTCTGCCAGGATCTCTGAGCCCCACTCCATGAGTTCGTCCCCTCTACCAGGACCTCTAAGCCCCTCTTCTTGACTTCTTCCTTCTTACCAGGACTTGTCTCTTACACCAGTCTTTGTTCTTCCTCTAGATTCCTCATGTGAAGGTAGGTCCAGAAGAAACGCCCAAGCTCCAGTACCTGCGCTTTGCATCCGTCAGCCTGTACCCCAGCAACGAAGACATCAGCCTGGCGGTGTCCCGCATCCTCAAGTCCTTCAACAACCCCTCCGTCAGCCTGATCTGTGCCAAAGCAGAGTGTAAGTCAAGGTCCAGTGGGGATCTTCTGCCTGGAAACTCTGCCTCTTTGGGGGTTGAATGATGCTGCGCATATTGCTGTTCACGCTGCTCTGTAGATCTGTAAACAACATGATATATAATCAATGCATCATGTACATCATCTATCTGTTGTAAGGAGAGTATTCAGTAGCTGGCCATGCATTAGAAGAAAGGGCTGCATCAACATGAGTGCTTGAGAGTTGCTATTTATTTATCATTTTAAGCTGCTTGTCCTGTATAGCTCTCAATGCAATGTGCAAGGTATACTGTATACCATTGGTCTTCAGACGTTTTAGTGCCACACCCCCTTGTAAAAAAAGTAATCAGAACCCCAGAATGACAAGCAAGTTTTTTCACAATAATTCTATAAAAATGGTAGCTCTTAACATGTTTAGTAGCTCACACAATGCAGTTGTGCTCTGTTATCCCATTTAAAATGGAAATAGATGATTGCCAACATCCCTCGAGTGCTCCTTTGTCTGAAATGGGGAGGGAGTTTGATGATTTTTTTGGGACCACTGTCCTCTTGACACCTACTCCCAGCCGCAACGTCAGTCACAAAAAATATAACGATGGAGCATTACAGATGGCTCACTGCCATTTCTCAATAAAATAAAAACAAAGTATACTTTTCAGCATGATGCTCCTCTTGACAAGGGTCTGGGGCCCCATGACCAATTCAGGACACCACATGGAGGCTCAGGCCCCCCTTCGTTTGAAGACCCGTGCTGATATGTACCTCCTCTAAGCAGTACACAGTATATGTGGTATATGCACTTTATTTTATAAATCCTTCTGTTTATAAACACTTCATCTTGTACACCGTTCTGTTATAAGCAGAGCAAGTCTGATGGACTATATTTCCATCTGCTGCAGCCATAGTCTGTTTTGCACCTGTCGGTGACAAGCAACGTCTAGGGTGTACCCACCTGCTCCAAACATAGCGCCTGATTTAGAATTTGGCGAACAGCTTACTCCGTCACAAACGTGACTTGACGGATATCACGTCTGCCATTTTATAAAATGGAAGCGTAAATCAGTGGACGGGCTATCTGTTATTTTTGTGATGGAATAACCACATCCACCAAACTCTAAATCAGGCTCATAGCCCACTGCATGTCCGTCTGTTACATAGTCCGCTGCATGTCCGTCTGTTACATAGCCCGCCGCATGTCCGTCTCTTACATAGCCCGCCGCATGTCCGTCTGTTACATAGTCCGCTGCATGTCCGTCTGTTACTTCCCCTCTGCATGTCCGTCTGTTACATAGCCCGCCGCATGTCTGTCTCTTACATAGTCCGCTGCATGTCCGTCTGTTACATAGTCCGCTGCATGTCCGTCTGTTACATAGTCCGCCGCATGTCCGTCTGTTACATAGCCCGCCGCATGTCCGTCTGTTACATAGCCCGCCGCATGTCCGTCTGTTACATAGTCCGCTGCATGGTCGTCTGTTACATAGCCCGCTGCATACCTGCCTGTTACATAGTCTGCTGCATACCCGTCTGTTCCAAACGTAGTCTGCTGCAAACAGTTATGTTCGAAACATAGTTTGCCTATACCCATCTGTTGCATACATAGTCCACTGTGTACCCGTCTGTTACAAACATGGGGCCTGATTTAAATCTTGGCAGATGGAACACTCTGTCACAAATGTGACGGATATTCTGTCCGCCGTATCATGACCTCCATAAGATATAATGGGGTTGTAATATGGTGGAAGGAATATCCGTCATGTTTATGACAGAGTATTTTCCTCCACCAAGATCTAAATCAGGCCCATAGTCTGCTGCATACCCATCTCTTGCAAGCATAGTCTGCTGCATACCCATCTCTTGCAAGCATAGTCTGCTGCATAACCATCTCTTGCAAGTATAGTCTGCTGCATACCCATCTCTTGCAAGCATAGCCTGCTGCATACCCATCTCTTGCAAGCATACTCTTGCAAGCATAGCCTGCTGCATACCCATCTATTGCAAACATAGCCTGCTGCATACCCATCTCTTGCAAGCATAGCCTGCTGCATACCCATCTCTTGCAAGCATAGCCTGCTGCGCACCCATCTCTTGCAAGCATAGCCTGCTGCACACCCATCTCTTGCAAGCATAGCCTGCTGCACACTCATCTCTTGCAAGCATAGTCGGCTGCACACCCATCTCTTGCAAGCATAGCCTGCTGCACACCCATCTCTTGCAAGCATAGCCTGCTGCACACCCATCTCTTGCAAGCATAGCCTGCTGCATACCCATCTCCTGCAAGCATACCCTGCTGCATACACATCTCTTGCAAGCATAGCCTGCTGCACACCCATCTCTTGCAAGCAAAGCCTGCTGCACACCCATCTCTTGCAAGCATAGCCTGCTGCATACCCATCGCTTGCAAGCATAGTCTGCTGCACACCCATCTCCTGCAAGCATAGTCTGCTGCATACCCATCTCTTGCAAGCATAGTCTGCTGCATACCCATCTCTTGCAAGCATATCCTGCTGCATACCCATTTCCTGCAAGCATAGCCTGCTGCATACCCATCTCCTGCAAGCATAGCTTGCTGCACACCCATCTCTTGCAAGCATAGCCTGCTGCATACCCATGTCTTGCAAGCATAGTCTGCTGCATTCCCATCTCTTGCAAGCATACTCTTGGAAGCATAGCCTGCTGCATACCCATCTCTTGCAAGCATAGCCTGCTGCATACCCATCTCTTGCAAGCATAGCCTGCTGCATACCCATCTCTTGCAAGCATAGTGTGCTGCATACCCATGTCTTGCAAGCATAGCCTGCTGCATACCCATCTCTTGCAAGCACAGCCTGCTGCATACCCATCTCTTGCAAGTATAGTCTGCTGCATACCCATCTCTTGCAAGCATAGCCTGCTGCATACCCATCTCTTGCAAGCATACTCTTGCAAGCATAGCCTGCTGCATACCCATCTATTGCAAGCATAGCTTGCTGCATACCCATGTCTTGCAAGCATAGCCTGCTGCATACCCATGTCTTGCAAGCATAGCCTGCTGCATACCCATCTCTTGCAAGCATAGTCTGCTGCATACCCATCTCTTGCAAGCATAGCCTGCTGCATACCCATCTATTGCAAGCATAGCCTGCTGCATACCCATCTCTTGCAAGCATAGCCTGCTGCATACCCATCTCTTGCAAGCATAGCCTGCTGCACACCCATCTCTTGCAAGCATAGCCTGCTGCACACTCATCTCTTGCAAGCATAGCCTGCTGCACACCCATCTTTTGCAAGCATAGCCTGCTGCACACCCATCTCTTGCAAGCATAGCCTGCTGCATACCCATCTCCTGCAAGCATAGCCTGCTGCATACACATCTCTTGCAAGCATAGCGTGCTGCATACACATCTCTTGCAAGCATAGCCTGCTGTATACCCATTGCTTGCAAGCATAGTCTGCTGTATACCCATTCCCTGCAAGCATAGCCTGCTGCATACCCATCTCCTGCAAGCATAGTCTGCTGCATACCCATCTCTTGTAAGCATAGTCTGCTGCATACCCATCTCTTGCAAGCATATCCTGCTGTACACCCATCTCCTGCAAGCATAGCCTGCTGCACACCCATCTCTTGCAAGCATAGCCTGCTGCATACCCATGTCTTGCAAGCATAGTCTGCTGCATACCCATCTCTTGCAAGCATACTCTTGCAAGCATAGCCTGCTGCATACCCATCTCTTGCAAGCATAGCCTGCTGCATACCCATCTCTTGCAAGCATAGCGTGCTGCATACCCATGTCTTGCAAGCATAGCCTGCTGCACACCCATCTCTTGCAAGCATAGCCTGCTGCATGCCCATGTCTTGCAAGCATAGCCTGCTGAACGCCCATCTCTTGCAAGCATAGCCTGCTGCACGCCCATGTCTTGCAAGCATAGTCTGCTGCACGCCCATCTCTTGCAAGCATAGCCTGCTGCACGCCCATGTCTTGCAAGCATAGCCTGCTGCACACCCATCTCTTGCAAGCATAGCCTGCTGCACACCCATCTTTTGCAAGCATAGCCTGCTGCACACCCATCTCTTGCAAGCATAGCCTGCTGCATACCCATCTCCTGCAAGCATAGCCTGCTGCATACACATCTCTTCCAAGCATAGCGTGCTGCATACCAATCTCTCGCAAGCATAGCCTGCTGCATACCCATCTCTTGCAAGCATAGCCTGCTGCATACCAATCTCTCGCAAGCATAGCCTGCTGCATACCCATCTCTTGCAAGCATAGCCTGCTGCATACCCATCTCTCGCAAGCATAGTCTGCTGCATACCCATCTCCTGCAAGCATAGCCTGCTGCATACCCATCTCTTGCAAGCATAGTCTGCTGCATACCCATCTCTTGCAAGCATATCCTGCTGCATACCCATTTCCTGCAAGCATAGCCTGCTGCATACCCATCTCCTGCAAGCATAGCCTGCTGCACACCCATCTCTTGCAAGCATAGCCTGCTGCATACCCATGTCTTGCAAGCATAGTCTGCTGCATTCCCATCTCTTGCAAGCATACTCTTGCAAGCATAGCCTGCTGCATACCCATCTCTTGCAAGCATAGCCTGCTGCATACCCATCTCTTGCAAGCATAGCGTGCTGCATACCCATGTCTTGCAAGCATAGCCTGCTGCACACCCATCTCTTGCAAGCATAGCCTGCTGCACGCCCATGTCTTGCAAGCATAGCCTGCTGAACGCTCATCTCTTGCAAGCATAGCCTGCTGCACGCCCATGTCTTGCAAGCATAGTCTGCTGCACGCCCCTCTCTTGCAAGCATAGCCTGCTGCACGCCCATCTCTTGCAAGCATAGCCTGCTGCACACCCATCTCTTGCAAGAATAGCCTGCTGCACACCCATCTCTTGCAAGCATAGCCTGCTGCACACCCATCTTTTGCAAGCATAGCCTGCTGCACACTCATCTCTTGCAAGCATAGCCTGCTGCATACCCATCTCCTGCAAGCATAGCCTGCTGCATACACATCTCTTCCAAGCATAGCGTGCTGCATACCAATCTCTCGCAAGCATAGCCTGCTGCATACCCATCTCTCGCAAGCATAGCCTGCTGCATACCCATCTCTCGCAAGCATAGTCTGCTGCATACCCATCTCCTGCAAGCATAGCCTGCTGCATACCCATCTCCTGCAAGCATAGCCTGCTGCATACCCATCTCTTGCAAGCATAGTCTGCTGCATACCCATCTCTTGCAAGCATAGCCTGCTGCATACCCATCTCCTGCAAGCATAGCCTGCTGCATACCCATCTCCTGCAAGCATAGCCTGCTGCACACCCATGTCTTGCAAGCATAGACTGCTGCATACCCATGTCTTGCAAGCATAGTCTGCTGCATACCCATCTCTTGCAAGCATACTCTTGCAAGCATAGCCTGCTGCATACCCATCTCTTGCAAGCATAGCCTGCTGCATACCCATCTCTTGCAAGTATAGCCTGCTGCATACCCATCTCTTGCAAGCATAGCGTGCTGCACACCCATCTCTTGCAAGCATAGCCTGCTGCACACCCATCTCTTGCAAGTATAGCCTGCTGCATACCCATCTCTTGCAAGCATAGCGTGCTGCATACCCATCTCTTGCAAGCATAGCCTGCTGCATACCCATCTCTTGCAAGCATAGCCTGCTGCATACCTGTCTGTTACAAGCTTTGTCTGCTACACACCTATCAGTTACAAACGTTGGACCTGATTCACAATGGTAAAGTTTGACCAAAAGTCTAACTTAGACTAAAAGTCTAACTTCACTGCTGGTAAAGTTTAACTTTTGGTCTAACTTTACCTGTGTGAATACCAAAAAGTAGTAAAGTTAGACTTTTGGTTTAACTTTACCTTTGTGAAATTGGCCCTTACACGTCAGGTCTAAATTTAGACTTCAGGTCTAAAGTTACACTTTTGGTCTAAATCCACTTTTGTGAATCAGGCCCTTAAGACTTTAGATCTAAGTTAGAATTTTGGTCTAAACTTAGACTTCATGTCTAAAGTCAGACGTTTGGTTTAAATATACCTTTGTGAATTGGGCCCTTTGACTTTGGATCTAAAGTTAGAATTTTGGTCTAAACTTAGACTTCATGTCTACAGTTAGACTTTTGATTTAAATATACCTTTGTGAATTGGGCCCTTTGACTTTAGGTCTAAAGTTAGACTTTTGGTCTAAAGTTTCGACTTCTGGTGTAAAGGTAGACTTCAGTTGTAAAGTTAGACTTCAGGTGTAGACTTACACTTCAGGTGTAAAGTTAGACTTTTGGTCTATATCTACCTTTGCGAATCTGCCCAGTGTGTGATATGCCACTCTGCAATAAGGCACACTTGGCGTTTATCTGTCTGCTGTGTCAGTAAAGTGCATATGGGCTATGAACAAAACCATGTCTGACCCAGCAAGGTATGTTTCCCACTCCTCTGATTTAATTGAGTTTTCTTTTACTTCCAAACCAGAAAATGATATAATACTGGACAGTGACATTAACGATACACATATGCTATGCAATGGTTCAGTAATGCCCAGGAAGCTACGTTCAGGCTCAGTAACACTCTTTGGGGCTAAGGTCAGGGTGACTGTTACCCCACACTTGTTTGCTACAGTTCAGTGGTGCCCCAGGAAGTCCCAGGCTTTTTATTGCAGTCGGCCAACCATACTGTTCTTTAATTTTCACTCCAAAAGTTCCCAAGTATGTTTCATCTGAATGCCTTAGATCCCAGAGGATGCAGAGGTCCCAGTTTTAAAAGTGCCAGCAGAGGTCTAGGCTGGCAGTGGGGTGGCTGGCTGGCTGGCGGAGTGCATTTCTTAGAGATACCTGGGTGGAGTCGTCTTTCACTGTGCCCGAGCTAGACAACCCTTCCTATTAAATCATGTACTCTGTGCACTGCCAATATCATAAAAGAGAGATTAAGGGCTCCTTCCGACAAGCCTGGCTGAGTAGCTAAAGTACACAGCCCGCTGCAGCCCAAACCAATTTCTGCAGGCTTGACAAAGAGAGAGCTATCACTGCACTTGATTAAAGTGCCTCCAGCCTCAGAATATGTTCAGCATCTGCAAAAAGAGGGAAAGTTTGATGATGTTATAGGCTAGCATACGTCCCGATCATTCACACAAAATTCATCATAATGCTAGGGCGGCTCTACTGTTACCTCGCATACATCATACTGCAGAGACTTTTTTTTATTTTTGTTTTATTTACTGCTGCAAGACGGTGGATGACCATCGTGAAGAGGTACATTAAGAAAATATAAAAAGTGCTCCAAAGCTGTTTTTTTTCAAAAGAGTGGCCTAACAGCAAATGCAGGCGCTAGGTGGGGGATGTAAAAATAAAAGTAAAGGGACGATTTAGATATTGGCGGACGGGTTACTCCATCACAACGGTGACAGATATCCTGTCTGCCGTATTGCGATCCTGTTATATCTTACGGAATTTAGATTTCAGTGGACGGGATATCTGTCACTGTTGTGACACAGTGACCCGTCCGCTGAGTTTCAAATCAGGCCCAAAGTCTAAACTGAGCGGAGGCAGAGGAAGAAACAGACATGCTGTGTGGTGCAACGAGGGAACAGCACGGAGAGCGTGAGAGATGGCGATTCAGTAGGAAAGCAGCCACGTGGGAGAGCACAAGAAAATTATTGCACTCGCGTGGAGTGTAAAAATAAAAATAAAAAATGTATTTCAAACAGTTCTGTGAATTAAAGCACTGGAGAGATACACGTCATCCAATCAAAAGGGTGGTAAAGAAGCCATGCTCCAGTGGAGAGACAAACAGAAGAAGGGGAAGGTAACCTATTGAGTGAGAAGCAAAGAAAAGAGAATGATGAAAAAGTCAACCAATGGTAAGCAATAGGCTGGCCCAAAGCGCATTGCAAGCGTTTGCATTTCCCACCTTGGATATTGGACCCAGCAAGACCTAAAATAAGGGAAATGGTAGTGTAAGGGTACAATTAATTCGCCCGAGTCGCTCGAGATATGGGCCGGGCTGGAAAAGCTTTTTCAGTAGGGTAGCACCAGGACCCTCGTTTCCAGAGGCATCTTCAGTGATGGGACTGGCACAATAGGATTTGGAGCAGTTGTGATTTTACAAACAGAGGATATTGAGGTCAGTTAAACTCTTCTCCAGAGGATCTGTGATAGATTAACATTGCTATGGCCAATTGGAATTGAATCATTTTGTCGTGATGATCTAGGGAAGTGAGCTCTTGTTATTACCACGAAGTCCCTTCGCTGCCCCCAGGCTGAGCTGACTTTGGTCTTCATCTAAGAGATACGCTTTCCTAAGGTTCATGCTGGTAAACCTTGGCATCTTTAATGATTGCAAGAGCACTTGGATCTCCAGTGATAGCCCTCATCCTTCCGCCGACCACTGCTGGGATCTCCCTGGTTGATTTTAGGACAGTAACTGATCATGCTTCGTGATGAAGTGTGGCTCCGCGCACTCCGCACGCCTCCTCGTGTCAGCCAATTTGGGTTCCATCAAGGGTAGCTGTTGAGTTATATCGGCTTCCATCTTTCTGAAAGCATTGGAGCTTATGACCAGCGAGAAGGGTTCAATGCTTGGGTCTGTGGTTTGGGTTACGTCATTGGTGTAAACAGTAAGGGCTTGAGAAAGAGCTCCAATGGAAGTGAACTGTATGCAGGTAAGCATGTGATTTTTTCAGGGTATGGTTTGGATCAACAGTTCCTGGGTTAGGTGGGTAACTTTTATGTTTGCTGAGCTTGTGCCTATGTTGTATTTACTCCCTGCATTCTGAACTCTCACCAAACTTAGTTACCATTAGAGTTCTGCTACTGTGTGTTCTTGGGTGGGGATCTGCATCAACAGGTCACCATGAGAGATATGATTCATGGGGTGTCCTCCTATGAGGTACACTTCTCAGTGGGCGGATAGATCATTGGAAGCCTTCACAATGGGATTCAGTTTGTTTCTACTTTGGACAGGGGGGGCTAATCAAGGAGGCCGGATGTAGGTTGCTGTATGGGCAGTCTCTTCTTATCATTTTAGCCGGTCCCAATTTCTTAGTCTCTGAGTGAAGATGGGTGAAACGTGTACTTATTACTTCCTCAGTCCTTGCCACCTCATCTTTTCTCTCTGTTTCCAGCCTCATTCTCCATCTCGGAGGCCTTTCTTGGTCAGAGAAGGTAGGTTGCATGAGGTTGGCCCTATCAGGGGTTGGTTCAGAGTCCCAATAGTCAGCTGCGTGTAACACTCTAGACGTCCTGGAAGAGATGGAGTGTGTCCTTTCACAGAGCCATAGCTGCAAAGGTTTGAGTTTGCTATGTGTGACATTTTCATGATTTCTGTGTAATTATGAGTGACATTTCAATGACTATGAGTGACACTTTCTCACAAGCAAAATAAAGCAATGAAGACGAGGGAAACATATAAAAATAGCAAATTACACCCATTTGAGCAGCACGAAACTTAAAGCTGCCAAGTTTTCAGATAGTGACATTTCTATAGCTTCAATGTACGTATGCGTGACATTCTACAACCAAATGTGTGACACTTCGAGTGACACTGTCTCAAGAATAACGCCAAGCAATGTAGTCCATGTAAACATAAATATATACATTAAAAATGCCCCTCTTGTGAGTAACGAGAAGCTCTAAAAATCCTTTGAAAATGATGCAAAACCCTAGAAATGGAAGGTCACTAACCTACTTGATAGTGCCAGAAAATCCCAAGCAAAAATATTTTGTGGGAAATTAAAAGTTAGTGTGGTGTGATGGTCAAGTTCCCAGTGGAGTGACATGTGCCGCTGTCTGTCAACCACAGAGCCACAGTCACTTGCCCGCCACACTACCGTGTGGTACTGGAAGGAGCCATGCCTTGGGGGAGCCTGTTTCCTCTGGCTGGGAACAAGTTGGAAGTGTTTGTTTGGGGTTCTGGCCTGACCTCAGGCTTGTTAGTTAGACCTTGAACTTTGAACCGGAAGCACACACATTTGCAGGAGAACGCCACTAGCAGCAGTGGGACGTGCTGCCTGCCCCCAGGTCAGGTAGCACAACGCCTGTCTGAGCTCAGACCAGCAGAGGCAGGTGGTGAGCGGAAGCAGCAGAACCGGAAGTGAGGAGCTTGGGGTAGTGACTTCCTGGGGAGTCTATTCCCTCTGCCCCAGAGGGAGGCTTTTCCCCTCCCTCCTGTGCCCCCTGGAAACCCTTCCTTTATTCCAAGGCTCCCAGGTCTGCAGGGCCTTGTGGCACTGGAACAACTGGGCCACACTGGCAGCTTCGAGGCACCTGCCCGTCTGTACCCCAGACCATGAACAGGGGGTCCCAGGAAATGAGGGGTATCAACAGCACCTGGCAGTGGCCACCCGCTTGCAAAGCACTGGTCACTTACGTGACAGTGGTCATAAACCAGGAGCCAGTGGAACTCGCCTGAACCAGTGGACGGTGAAAACCCGTAAAGCAAGGGGGTACCCAGAAAAATAAAATACCCCCACACCTTAACCCATATATAGAAATAAAGGTGCAAGTGAAGTGATTGATCCCAACTCTTCCTGTGAGGTGCCATGGGCATTGTATCCTTGGGGAACATTCACAGAAATGAGTGCAAACTTAGGAATCCTAGAGACAGATTTCAAGAATATGGCCACAAAGTACACATTTACCTGTACTGGCTCATTTCTCTCATTCATCATTTCCATCTTCTTTCCTTCCTTTCATGCTTCTTTCCTTCTTTCTTTCCATCTTCTTTCTTCCCTCCTCCTTCTTTCCTTCTTTCTTTCCATCTTGCTTCTTTCCTTTCATGCTTTTTTTGTTCATTCTTTCCACCTTTTTTCTTTCCTCTTATGCTTCTTTCCTTATTTGTTTCTATCTTCTTTTTTTCCTTTCATGCTTCTTTCCTTCTTTCTTTCCATCTTCTTTCTTTCATCTCATGCTTCTTTTCTGCTTTCTTTCCATCTTCTTTCTTTGCTCTCATGCTTCTTTCTTTCCATCGACTTTCTTCCCTCATGCTTCTTTCTTTCTTTCTTTCTTTCTTTCTATCTTCTTTCTTCTCTTTCACGCTGCTTTTCTTCTTTCTTTCCATCTTCTTTCTTTCCTTTCATGCTTCTTTCTATCTTCTTTCTTAACTTTCATGTTTCTTTCCTTATTTCTTTCCATTTTCTTTCTTTCCTTTCATGCTTCTTTCCTGCTTTCTTTCCATCTTCTTTCTTTTCTCTCATGTTTCTTTCCTTCTTTCTTTCCATCTTTTTTCTTCTCTTTCACACTGCTTTTCTTCTTTCTTTCCATCTTCCTTCTTTCCTTTCATCCGTCTTTCTATCATCTTTCTTCCCTTTCATGCTTCTTTCCTTCTTTCTTTCCATCTTCTTGCTTTCCTCTTATGCTTCTTTCCTTCTTTCTTTTCATGCTTCTTTCTGTCCGTCTTTCTTTCTTTTCATGCTTCTTTCCTTCTTTCTTTCCACCTTCTTTCTTTCCTCTTATGCTTCTTTTCTTCTTTGTTTTTACTTTCCTTCTTTCCTTTCTTGCTTCTTTCCCTCTTACTTTCCATCTCTTTTCGTTCCTTTCATGCTTTTTTCCTTCTTTCTTTCCATCTTCTTTCTTTTCTTTTATGCTTCTTGCCTTCTTTCTTTTCACCTCCTTTCTTTCCTCTTATGCTTCTTTCCTTCTTTGTTTCCCTCTCCCTTCTTTCCTTTCTTGCTTCTTTCTCTCTTTCCATCTCTTTTCGTTCCTTTCATGCTTCTTTCTTTCCATCTTCTTTCTTTTCTTTTATGCTTCATTCCTTCTTTCTTTCCATCTTCTTTTTTTTCTTTTATGCTTCATTCCTTCTTACTTTCCATCTTCTTTCTTTCTTTTCATGCTTCTTTCCTTCTTTCCATTGTCTTGCCTTTGTTTTTATGTAGATTTCATTCTTTGATCCCATCTTTCTTTCCTTCTGTCTATTATTCTTTCCTTCCATCTGACCATTTTCTAGCTTTCCATCCTTCTTCAAATCCTTTTATTCTTATCATGCTCATGTTGTTCCTTTACTCCTTCTTTACATCTCTTCTTTTTGTATTCGTTCCACTCGTTAATTCTTTCATCGCTTCCTTCCTTCAGTCTGCTTTCCTTCTCTCTCCTTTCATTTATCTTATTTATTTTGTTGTTTCTTCCTTTTCTTCTTTCCACCTGTCTTTCTTTTCTGCCCATTTCCTGCCTTTTTCTTCTTTTATATTTTTTTCCTTATTTTCGATGTCCTTTTTGTACTCTTTCCTTCATGCTTCATTTTCCTTTTTTCTTTCATTATTTACATTTTACGTTTTTCCTTTATCTTGTCTCACTTCATTTGCCGCTATCTTATGTTTCCTTTGCCTTTTTAATATTTTTTATTTCTCTCTGTCACCTGTCTCTGAGCCTGAGATAAAACAATTGAATCTGCTTCAGTAGCTCCCCCGCTTAAGCTGGGAGAGCAGGTGGTTCATTACACCCTTTCTTGTAAAGCCCATTAGTAGAAGTGGAACTACATTTAATCCAACTTTAGTGATGATTGGACACAAAACCCCATTGTAGTAACAAAACCCAGTGAGCTGCCTTAGACTCCCTGCGACCCATGCAGGGGCTGCTGTGCTCGCTTCTCTGGCACTCACCTAGAAATTGAGGGCCTTATTTACAAGCCCCTTGCACTGCGTAATTTTTTGTACACAATGGTGGCGCAAGCAGTGCACTAGATTGCTCCACATTTACAAACTGACGCATTGGGCCCGATGCGTCATTTTGTAAAACTCTACGTCACATTATAGCTGCGCCAGGTATAATGTATTCAGGGTAGGCATTCCTACGGGCAAAGCCACGCAGAACTGACACTGCGAAATTTACAACATTTCACTGCATCATTCTGCGACTTCACTACATCAGAATTTAACTGCCTACTCAGAGCAGGTGTAAAACTGACGCAGGGCTTTTCTCAATGGGGACCTCCTGGCATTGCTGGAGTAGCGTCATATTTTTTTTATGCTAGTCCAGCAATGCGTAGGTTTAGCGCCACAGATGCATCAGAATTTCTGGAGCATCTGTGAAAACATTGCCACAGATGCGTCAGAATTTCTGATGCATCTATGAAACCGGGCGCCACAGACCTCTGTATTGTAAATACAGTGCATCCATGGCATCATTATGGGGATCGAAGGGCAGTGCAATAAATCTGACGCATCAGAGCCGACGCATCAGATTCTTGTACATGAGAGCCTATGTGCTTCATATAGATGCCTGCATATACTTAAGGGGAGGACAGATGCCTGGAATCACAAGGCCTGGAAGGAAGACAAGCATTGGCACATACAAGCATAGGCAGTAACCACCATTCGGGTTTGTTTATACAGTGGTATGTTAGATAATGCTGTCTTCAATAGATGTCTGCTGGTCTGCATGGATCACACAAGTAGCTACAAGGCAATATAGCGCTGCACAATGGAAGGCAGGAGCTACAAAGTGAAGGCGCTGGATTGTAAGCGATGAAAGAGTTACTTGTGACCAGGAAGGTCATTGAAGGGCTAATTCTTGTTTTCTCTGTTAGCCTTCTAATGTATTTTCAGATTAAAAAAGGCATAAGAAATAAAAACATGCATCTACACTGCTCTGAGTGCCAGTAAAATTAGAAATATTGCTAGTGGTTTCAAGAACAGCCTGCGAGAGTTTGAAGCTGAGGCTCCTGTGATGTGATGGCAGGCACAGACAGCTCTATGGAAGCCGCAGATGATGTATGAAATCACGGCAACACACTGACAAACTTAGCGTTAATTTACACCAAACAGCGATCTTTGTTTTTACATTTTTATATCATTCTTTAGAAGACACAAAAGAGCAGATTGGCGCTGAGTGTGTCCATATGTTTGCCACTGATCCCTTGCCTAAATTATGCAATATTATGAATAGGAATGGCAAACATGCGCTCTAATATTGTCGTTTATGTAATTCCTTGGTTCTCGGTGAAACGTGCATTGGGTTCTTATTGTTTGGATGTACCTGCATGAACGGAAAATTAGCTTAAATAAAAAGAAAATGCATAATATATAATAAAATAAATGGTAGCAGCTTCTGGTAATGTGGCAGATGCCGCCTACACACAAGCATGCAGCAAGGCGTTTAAACAGCCTCAGACTAATGGTCCCAGCAGCACCACGTGCTAGGCGCTGCCCTCCCCGAGGAGCTATGTTCACAGTCGCAGCGCTGCAAGATCCTGTGCTCAGTAACAGCCCCGGAGGTAGTTCTCAGGCTTGTAAAGCAAACTGATGCCGTGTTCACACTCACACCTCCCACAGTGCTGTGTTTAGACTCAGTGTGTGGCACCGAGGTGTTGTGTTCACACTCACACTGCCCACGGTGCTGTGTTTAGACTCAGTGAGTGACACCGAGGTGTTGTGTTCACACTCACACTGCTCACGGTGCTGTGTTTAGAATCAGTGTGTGACACCGGGGTGTTGTGCTCACACTGCCCGCAGTGCTGTGTTCAGCATCAGTAACATCGTACAGTGCTGTGTTTAGACTCAGTGTGACACCGAGGTATTGTGTTCACACTCACATTGCCCACAGTGCTGTGTTTAGACTCAGTGTGACACCGAGGCGCTGTGTTCACCCTCAGCCCTGCCAACAGTGCTGTGTTTAGACTCAGTGTGACACCGAGGCGCTGTGTTCACCCTCAGCCCTGCCAACAGTGATGTGTTTAGACTCAGTGGGACACCAAGGTGTTGTGTTCACCCTCAGCCCTTCCCACAGTGCTGCGTTTAGACTCAGTGTGTGACACCAAGGTGCTGTGTTCACACTCACACTGCCCACAGTGCTGTGTTTAGACTCAGAGTGACACCGAGGTGTTGTGTTCACACTCAGACGCCTCACAGTGCTTTGTTTAGACTCAGTGTGACACCGAGGTGTTGTGTTCACACTCACACTCCCCACAGTGCTGTGTTTGGACTCAGGGTGACCTGAGGTGTCACACTCACACTGCCCATTGTGCTGTGTACAGCGTCAGTAACATCCTACGGCGCTGTGTTTCGACTCAGTGTTACACCAAGGTGTTGTGTTCACACTCAAATTGCCCACAGCACTGTGTTTGGATTCAGTGTGACACCGAGGTGTGTGTTCACACTCACACTGCCCGCAGGGCTGTGTTTAGACTCAGTGTGACACCGAGGTGTGTGTTCACACTCACACTGCCCGCAGTGCTGTGTTTAGACTCAGTGTGATACCGAGGTGTTGTGCTCACACTGCCCGCAGTGCTGTGTTCAGCATCAGTAACATCGTACAGTGCTGTGTTTAGACTCAGTGTTACACCAAGGTGTTGTGTTCACACTCACACTCCCCACGGTGTTGTGTTTAGTCTCAGCGTGACACCGAGGTATTGTGTTCACACTCACACTGCCCACGGTGCTGTGTTTAGACTCAGTGTGACACCGAGGCGCTGTGTTCACCCTCAGCACTGCCCGCCGTGCTGTGTTTAGACTCAGTGTAATACCGAGGCGCTGTGTTCACCCCCAGCACAGCCCGTTGTGCTGTGTTTAGACTCAGTGTGACACCCGAGGTGTTGTGTTCACACTTAGCACTCCCCACAGTGCTGTGTTTGGACTCAGGGTGACCTGAGGTGTCACACTCACACTGCCCATTGTGCTGTGTACAGCGTCAGTAACATCCTACGGCGCTGTGTTTAGACTCAGTGTGACACCAAGGTGTTGTGTTCACACTCACATTGCCCACAGCACTGTGTTTAGACTCAGTGTGACACCGAGGTGTTGTGTTCACACTCACACTGCTCACGGTGCTGTGTTTAGACTCAGTGTGACACCAAGGTGTTGTGTTCACATTAACACTGCCCACGGTGCTGTGTTTAGACTCAGTGTGACACTGAGGTGTTGTGTTCACACTCACACTGCACACGGTGCTGTGTTTAGACTCAGTGTGATACCGAGGTGTTGTGCTCACACTGCCCGCAGTGCTGTGTTTGGACTCAGTGTGACACCGAGGTGTGTGTTCACACTCATACTGCCCACAGTGCTGTGTTTAGACTCAGTGTGACACCTAGGTGTTGTGTTCACATTAACACTGCCCACGGTGCTGTGTTTAGACTCAGTGTGACACTGAGGTGTTGTGTTCACACTCACACTGCACACGGTGCTGTGTTTAGACTCAGTGTGACACCGAGGTGTGTGTTCACACTCACACTGCCCGCAGTGCTGTGTTGAGACTCAGTGTGACACCGAGGTGTGTGTTCACACTCACACTGCCCGCAGTGCTGTGTTTAGACTCAGTGTGATACCGAGGTGTTGTGCTCACACTGCCCGCAGTGCTGTGTTCAGCATCAGTAACATCGAACAGTGCTGTGTTTAGACTCAGTGTGACACCAAGGTGTTGTGTTCACACTCACACTCCCCACAGTGCTGTGTTTAGTCTCAGCGTGACACCGAGGTGTTGTGTGTTCACACTCACACTGCCCGCAGTGCTGTGTTTAGACTCAGTGTGATACTGAGGTGTTGTGCTCACACTGCCCGCAGTGCTGTGTTCAGCATCAGTAACATCGTACAGTGCTGTGTTTAGACTCAGTGTGACACCAAGGTGTTGTGTTCACACTCACACTGCCCACGGTGCTGTGTTTAGACTCAGTGTAATACCGAGGCGCTGTGTTCACCCCCAGCACAGCCCGTTGTGCTGTGTTTAGACTCAGTGTGACACCCGAGGTGTTGTGTTCACACTTAGCACTCCCCACAGTGCTGTGTTTGGACTCAGGGTGACCTGAGGTGTCACACTCACACTGCCCATTGTGCTGTGTACAGCGTCAGTAACATCCTACGGCGCTGTGTTTAGACTCAGTGTGACACCAAGGTGTTGTGTTCACACTCACATTGCCCACAGCACTGTGTTTGGACTCAGTGTGACACCGAGGTGTGTGTTCACACTCACACTGCCCACAGTGCTGTGTTTAGACTCAGTGTGACACCGAGGTGTTGTGTTCACACTCACACTGCTCACGGTGCTGTGTTTAGACTCAGTGTGACACCAAGGTGTTGTGTTCACATTAACACTGCCCACGGTGCTGTGTTTAGACTCAGTGTGACACTGAGGGGTTGTGTTCACACTCACACTGCACACGGTGCTGTGTTTGGACTCAGTGTGACACCGAGGTGTGTGTTCACACTCATACTGCCCACAGTGCTGTGTTTAGACTCAGTGTGACACCAAGGTGTTGTTTTCACATTAACACTGCCCACGGTGCTGTGTTTAGACTCAGTGTGACACTGAGGTGTTGTGTTCACACTCACACTGCACACGGTGCTGTGTTTAGACTCAGTGTGACACCGAGGTGTTGTGTTCACACTCACACTGCCCATGGTGCTGTGTTTAGACTCAGTGTGACATCGAGCTGTTGTGTTCACACTCATATTGCCCACAGTGCTGTGTTTGGACTCAGTTGGACACCGAGTGTAGGAAAGTACCATCTTGCCTGGCATGTTATCCCAATTTTTACTTCTGTGTCAGTTTGTTTTTGCCTGTCTCACTGGGATCCTGCTAGCCAGGACCCCAGTGCTCATAGTTGTGGCCTGAATGTGTTCCCTGCATGGTGCCTAACTGTGTCACTGAGGCTCTGCTAACCAGAACCTCAGTGCTTATGCTCTCTCTGGATTTAAAATTGTCACTGCAGGCTAGTGACCATTTTTACCAATTCTGATTGGCACACTGGAACACCCTTATAATTACCTAGTATATGGTACTTAGGTACCCAGGGTATTGGGGTTCCAGGAGATCCCTATGGGCTGCAGCATTTCTTTGGCCACCCATAGGGAGGTCAGACAGTTCTTACACAGGCCTGCCACTGCAGCCTGAGTGAAATAACGTCCATGTTATTTCACAGCCATTTTACACTGCACTTAAGTAACTTATAAGTCACCACTATGTCTAACCCTCACTTGGTGAAGGTAGGTGCAAAGTTACTAACTGTGAGAGCACCCTGGCACTGGCCAAGGTGCCCCCACATAGTTCAGGGCAATTTCCCCTGCTCTGGCGCAAAATTGGACAAAGGAAAGGGGAGTGACCACTCCCCTGTCCATCACCACCCCAGGGGTGGTGCCCAGAGCTCCTCCAGTGTGTCCCAGGCCTCTGCCATCTTGAATGCAGAGGTCTGAGGACACAATGGAGGCATCCGAGTGGCCAGTGCCAGCAGGTGACGTCAGAGACCCCTCCTGATAGGTGCTTACCTGACTAGGTGGCCAATGCTCCTCTGAGGGCTATTTAGGGTCTCTCCTGTGGGCTTTTCTTCAGATAACGACTTGCAAGAATTTACCAGAGTTCCTCTGCATCTCTCTCTTTGACTTCTGCCAAGGATCGACCGCTGACTGCTCCAGGACGCCTGCAAAACTGCAACAAAGTTGCAAGACGACTAACAGCAACATTGTAGCGCCTAATCTTGCCGGCTTTCTCGACTGTTTCCTGGTGGTGTATGCTCTGGGGGCTGTCTGCCTTCACCCTGCACTGGAAGCCAAGAAGAAATCTCCCGTGGGTCGACGGAATCTTCCCCCTGCTAACGCAGGCACCAAACTTCTGCTTCACCGGTCCTCTGGGTCTCCTCTCATCTTGACGAGCGTGGTCCCTGGTACACAGGAGCTGGATCCAAGTGACCCGACAGTCCAGTGGTCCATCTGTCCAAATTTGTTGGAGGTAAGTCCTTGCCTCCCCACGTCAGACAGTAATCATGTTTACTGCGTGAACTGCAGCTGCTAGGGCTTCTGTGCACTTTTGCAAGGAATCCTTCATGCACAGGACAGCTTAGGTCCACCGAAATCCGTCCTGCATTGCTCAACTCGCTGAGTTGACCACCGGCTTCGTGGGACCCTCCTTTGTAGTGTTGAGATGACTGCTGTGCTCAGTTTTCTTGAACCCATGTTTAAGTGCTTCTGCGGGCGCTGCCTGCTTCTGCGTGGGCTCTCTGTATTGCTGAGTGCCCCCTCTGTCTCCTCCTCCGAGGGGCGACCTCCTGGTCCTTCCTGGGCCCGGGCAGCACCCATTTTCTTTAACCAAGACCTTTGCAGCTAGCAAGGCTTGTTTGCGATATTTCTGCATGGAAACAACTCTGCATCCTCCAGCATGCCGTGGGACATCTTCTGTGCAGAGGAGAAGTTGCTGGCATCTTCTGTTGTTGCAGAATCTTCAGCTTCTTCCACCCAGAGGCAGCCATTTTGCACCTTCATCCGGGGGTTTAGTGGGCTCCTGCCCCCCCTGGACACTTGCGTGACTCTTGGACTTGGTCCCCTTCCTTTGCAGGTCCTCAAGTCCAGGAATCCGTCTTCAATGCTTTGCAGTCTATTGTGGTCTTTGCAGAATCTCCTATCACGACTTTAGTGTGTTCCTGGGGAAGTAGGGTAACTTTACTCCTACTTTTCTGGGTCTTGGGGTGGGGAACCTTGGACACCCTTAGTGTTTTCTTACACTCCCAGCGACCCTCTACACACTACACTAGGCCTGGGGTCCCTAAGTGGTTTGCATTCCACTTTCTTAGTATATGGTTTGTGTTGCTCCTAGGCCTATTGCATCCTATTGTATTCTACAGTGTTTGCACTACTTTTCTAACTGTCTACACACTTGAATTTGGTTTGTGTGTATATTTTGTGTATTTTACTTACCTCCTAAGGGAGTATATCCTCTGAGATATTTTTGGCACATTGTCACTAAAATAAAGTACCTTTATTTTTAGTAACTCTGAGTATTGTGATTCTTAGAATATAGTGCTATATGATATAAGTGGTATAGTAGAAGCTTTGCATGTCTCCTAGATCAGCCTAAGCTGCTAGAACACTACTAATCTACTACTAAGGGATAACTGGACCTGGCACAAGGTGTAAGTACCATCAGGTACCCACTATAAGCCAGGCCAGCCTCCTACACCGAGGTGTGTGTTCACACTCACACTGCCTGTGGTGCTGTGTTTAGACTCAGTGTGACCCTGAGGTGTTGTTTTCACACTCACACTGCTCACGGTGCTGTGTTTAGACTCAGTGTGATACCGAGGTGTTGTGCTCACACTGCCCGCAGTGCTGTGTTCAGCATCAGTAACATCGAACAGTGCTGTGTTTAGAGTCAGTGTGACACCGAGGTGTTGTGTTCACACTCACTCTGCCCACGGTGCTGTGTTTAGACTCAGTGTAATACCGAGGCGCTGTGTTCACCCCCAGCACAGCCCGTTGTGCTGTGTTTAGACTCAGTGTGACACCCGAGGTGTTGTGTTCACACTTAGCACTCCCCACAGTGCTGTGTTTGGACTCAGGGTGACCTGAGGTGTCACACTCACACTGCCCATTGTGCTGTGTACAGCGTCAGTAACATCCTACGGCGCTGTGTTTAGACTCAGTGTGACACCAAGGTGTTGTGTTCACACTCACATTGCCCACAGCACTGTGTTTGGACTCAGTGTGACACTGAGGTGTGTGTTCACACTCACACTGCCCACAGTGCTGTGTTTAGACTCAGTGTGACACAGAGGTGTTGTGTTCACACTCACACTGCTCACGGTGCTGTGTTTAGACTCAGTGTGACACCAAGGTGTTGTGTTCACATTAACACTGCCCACGGTGCTGTGTTTAGACTCAGTGTGACACTGAGGGGTTGTGTTCACACTCACACTGCACACGGTGCTGTGTTTGGACTCAGTGTGACACCGAGGTGTGTGTTCACACTCATACTGCCCACAGTGCTGTGTTTAGACTCAGTGTGACACCAAGGTGTTGTTTTCACATTAACACTGCCCACGGTGCTGTGTTTAGACTCAGTGTGACACTGAGGTGTTGTGTTCACACTCACACTGCACACGGTGCTGTGTTTAGACTCAGTGTGACACCGAGGTGTTGTGTTCACACTCACACTGCCCATGGTGCTGTGTTTAGACTCAGTGTGACATCGAGCTGTTGTGTTCACACTCATATTGCCCACAGTGCTGTGTTTGGACTCAGTTGGACACCGAGTGTAGGAAAGTACCATCTTGCCTGGCATGTTATCGCAATTTTTACTTCTGTGTCAGTTTGTTTTTGCCTGTCTCACTGGGATCCTGCTAGCCAGGACCCCAGTGCTCATAGTTGTGGCCTGAATGTGTTCCCTGCATGGTGCCTAACTGTGTCACTGAGGCTCTGCTAACCAGAACCTCAGTGCTTATGCTCTCTCTGGATTTAAAATTGTCACTGCAGGCTAGTGACCATTTTTACCAATTCTGATTGGCACACTGGAACACCCTTATAATTACCTAGTATATGGTACTTAGGTACCCAGGGTATTGGGGTTCCAGGAGATCCCTATGGGCTGCAGCATTTCTTTGGCCACCCATAGGGAGGTCAGACAGTTCTTACACAGGCCTGCCACTGCAGCCTGAGTGAAATAACGTCCATGTTATTTCACAGCCATTTTACACTGCACTTAAGTAACTTATAAGTCACCTATATGTCTAACCCTCACTTGGTGAAGGTAGGTGCAAAGTTACTAAGTGTGAGAGCACCCTGGCACTGGCCAAGGTGCCCCCACATAGTTCAGGGCAATTTCCCCTGCTCTGGCGCAAAATTGGACAAAGGAAAGGGGAGTGACCACTCCCCTGTCCATCACCACCCCAGGGGTGGTGCCCAGAGCTCCTCCAGTGTGTCCCAGGCCTCTGCCATCTTGAATGCAGAGGTGTGAGGACACAATGGAGGCATCCGAGTGGCCAGTGCCAGCAGGTGACGTCAGAGACCCCTCCTGATAGGTGCTTACCTGACTAGGTGGCCAATGCTCCTCTGAGGGCTATTTAGGGTCTCTCCTGTGGGCTTTTCTTCAGATAACGACTTGCAAGAATTTACCAGAGTTCCTCTGCATCTCTCTCTTTGACTTCTGCCAAGTATCGACCGCTGACTGCTCCAGGACGCCTGCAAAACTGCAACAAAGTTGCAAGACGACTAACAGCAACATTGTAGCGTCTAATCTTGCCGGCTTTCTCGACTGTTTCCTGGTGGTGTATGCTCTGGGGGCTGTCTGCCTTCACCCTGCACTGGAAGCCAAGAAGAAATCTCCCGTGGGTCGACGGAATCTTCCCCCTGCTAACGCAGGCACCAAACTTCTGCTTCACCGGTCCTCTGGGTCTCCTCTCATCTTGACGAGCGTGGTCCCTGGTACACAGGAGCTGGATCCAAGTGACCCGACAGTCCAGTGGTCCATCTGTCCAAATTTGTTGGAGGTAAGTCCTTGCCTCCCCACGTCAGACAGTAATCATGTTTACTGCGTGAACTGCAGCTGCTAGGGCTTCTGTGCACTTTTGCAAGGAATCCTTCATGCACAGGACAGCTTAGGTCCACCGAAATCCGTCCTGCATTGCTCAACTCGCTGAGTTGACCACCGGCTTCGTGGGACCCTCCTTTGTAGTGTTGAGATGACTGCTGTGCTCAGTTTTCTTGAACCCATGTTTAAGTGCTTCTGCGGGCGCTGCCTGCTTCTGCGTGGGCTCTCTGTATTGCTGAGTGCCCCCTCTGTCTCCTCCTCCGAGGGGCGACCTCCTGGTCCTTCCTGGGCCCGGGCAGCACCCATTTTCTTTAACCAAGACCTTTGCAGCTAGCAAGGCTTGTTTGCGATCTTTCTGCATGGAAACAACTCTGCATCCTCCAGCATGCCGTGGGACATCTTCTGTGCAGAGGAGAAGTTGCTGGCATCTTCTGTTGTTGCAGAATCTTCAGCTTCTTCCACCCAGAGGCAGCCATTTTGCACCTTCATCCGGGGGTTTAGTGGGCTCCTGCCCCCCCTGGACACTTGCGTGACTCTTGGACTTGGTCCCCTTCCTTTGCAGGTCCTCAAGTCCAGGAATCCGTCTTCAGTGCTTTGCAGTCTATTGTGGTCTTTGCAGAATCTCCTATCACGACTTTAGTGTGTTCCTGGGGAAGTAGGGTAACTTTACTCCTACTTTTCTGGGTCTTGGGGTGGGGAACCTTGGACACCCTTAGTGTTTTCTTACACTCCCAGCGACCCTCTACACACTACACTAGGCCTGGGGTCCCTAAGTGGTTTGCATTCCACTTTCTTAGTATATGGTTTGTGTTGCTCCTAGGCCTATTGCATCCTATTGTATTCTACAGTGTTTGCACTACTTTTCTAACTGTCTACACACTTGAATTTGGTTTGTGTGTATATTTTGTGTATTTTACTTACCTCCTAAGGGAGTATATCCTCTGAGATATTTTTGGCACATTGTCACTAAAATAAAGTACCTTTATTTTTAGTAACTCTGAGTATTGTGATTCTTAGAATATAGTGCTATATGATATAAGTGGTATAGTAGAAGCTTTGCATGTCTCCTAGATCAGCCTAAGCTGCTAGAACACTACTAATCTACTACTAAGGGATAACTGGACCTGGCACAAGGTGTAAGTACCATCAGGTACCCACTATAAGCCAGGCCAGCCTCCTACACCGAGGTGTGTGTTCACACTCACACTGCCTGTGGTGCTGTGTTTAGACTCAGTGTGACCCTGAGGTGTTGTTTTCACACTCACACTGCTCACGGTGCTGTGTTTAGACTCAGTGTGATACCGAGGTGTTGTGCTCACACTGCCCGCAGTGCTGTGTTCAGCATCAGTAACATCGAACAGTGCTGTGTTTAGAGTCAGTGTGACACCGAGGTGTTGTGTTCACACTCACACTGCCCGCAGTGCTGTGTTTAGACTCAGTGTGACACTGAGGTGTTGTGTTCACACACATACTGCCCACAGTGCTGTGTTTAGACTCAGTGTGACACTGAGGTGTTGTGTTCACACTCACACTGCCCGCAGTGTTGTATTCAGCGTCAGTGACATCATTCAGTGTCATGTAAAGTCTCACTAATGCGCCATGGTGTTATATACAGTGTCAGTATCTCACTGCAGTTTATACACTCTCAGTAACACATTGCACTGCTATGTACAGTGTCAGCATCACACTGCGGTTCTATGTACAGTCTCAGTAACTCACTGCAGTGATATGTAGAATCTGAGTAACGCACTGTGGAGTTATGTACAGTGTCAGTATCACACTGTGGTGTTATGTACAGTGTCAGTATCAGACTGTGGTTCTATGTATCACACTGCAGTTCTGTGTACAGTGTCAGTATCACACTGTGGTGCTATGTATCACACTGCAGTGCTATGTACAGTGTCAGCATCACACTGCGGTTCTATGTACAGTCTCAATAACTCACTGCGGTGGTATGTAGAATCTGAGTAACGCACTGTGATGTTATGTACAGTGTCAGTATCATACTGTGGTGTTATGTGCATTGTCAGTATCACAATGCAGTGCTATGTACACTCTCAGTAACATACTGCAGTGCCATGTACAGTGTCAGCATCACACTGCGGTTCTATGTTCAGTCTCAGTAACTCAGTGGGGTGGTATGTAGACTCTGAGTAACACACTGTGGTGTTATGTACACTGTCAGTATCACACTGTGGTGCACTGTATCACACTGCATTGCTGTGTACAGTGTCAGTATCACACTGTGGTGCTATGTATCACACTGCAGTGCTATGTACAGTGTCAGCATCACACTGCAGGTCTATGTACAGTCTCAGTAACACACTGCGGTGGTTTGTGGAATCCGAGTAACGCACTGTGGTGTTATGTACAGTGTCAGTATTACACTGTGATGTTATGTACAGTGTCAGTATCACACTGCAGTGCTATGTACAGTGTCAGCATCACACTGCGGTTCTATGTACAGTCTCAGTAACTCACTGCTGTGATATATAGAATCTGAGTAACGCACTGTGGTGTTATGTACAGTGTCAGTATTACACTGTGATGTTATGTACAGTGTCAGTATCACACTGCAGTGCTATGTACAGTGTCAGCATCACACTGCGGTTCTATGTACAGTCTCAGTAACTCACTGCGGTGGTATGTAGAATCTGAGTAACGCACTGTGATGTTATGTACAGTGTCAGTATCACACTGTGGTGCAATGTATCACACTGCATTGCTGTGTACAGTGTCAGTATCACACTGTGGTGCTATGTATCACACTGCAGTGCTATGTACAGTGTCAGCATCACACTGCAGGTCTATGTACAGTCTCAGTAACACACTGCAGTGGTTTGTGGAATCCGAGTAACGCACTGTGGTGTTATGTACAGTGTCAGTATTACACTGTGATGTTATGTACAGTGTCAGTATCACACTGCAGTGCTATGTACAGTGTCAGCATCACACTGCGGTTCTATGTACAGTCTCAGTAACTCACTGCTGTGATATATAGAATCTGAGTAACGCACTGTGGTGTTATGTACAGTGTCAGTATTACACTGTGATGTTATGTACAGTGTCAGTATCACACTGCAGTGCTATGTACAGTGTCAGCATCACACTGCGGTTCTATGTACAGTCTCAGTAACTCACTGCGGTGGTATGTAGAATCTGAGCAACGCACTGTGATGTTATGTACAGTGTCAGTATCACACTGTGGTGCAATGTATCACACTGCATTGCTGTGTACAGTGTCAGTATCACACTGTGGTGCTATGTATCACACTGCAGTGCTATGTACAGTGTCAGCATCACACTGCAGGTCTATGTACAGTCTCAGTAACACACTGCAGTGGTTTGTGGAATCCGAGTAACGCACTGTGGTGTTATGTACAGTGTCAGTATTACACTGTGATGTTATGTACAGTGTCAGTATCATACTGCAGTGCTATGTACAGTGTCAGCATCACACTGCGGTTCTATGTACAGTCTCAGTAACTCACTGCTGTGATATATAGAATCTGAGTAACGCACTGTGGTGTTATGTACAGTGTCAGTATTACACTGTGATGTTATGTACAGTGTCAGTATCACACTGCAGTGCTATGTACAGTGTCAGCATCACACTGCGGTTCTATGTACAGTCTCAGTAACTCACTGCGGTGGTATGTAGAATCTGAGTAACGCACTGTGATGTTATGTACTCTCTTAGTAATGCATTGCGCTGGTATGTACAGTGTCAGCATCACACTGCGGTGCTATGTACAGTCTCAGTAATGCACTGGGATGCTATGCACTCTCTCAGTAATGCATTGCGATGCTATGTACAGTGTCAGTATCACACTGTGGTGCTATGTACAGTCTCAGTAATGCACTGGGATGCTATGCACTCTCTTAGTAATGCATTGCGCTGTTATGTACAGTGTCAGCATCACACTGCGGTGCTATGTACAGTCTCAGTAATGCACTGGGATGCTACGCACTCTCTTAGTAATGCATTGCGCTGCTATGTACAGTGTCAGCATCACACTGCAGTGCTATGTACAGTCTCAGTAATGCACTGGGATGCTATGTACTCTCTTAGGAATGCATTGCGCTGCTATGTACAGTGTCAGTATCACACTGTGGTGCTATGTACCGTATCAGTATCACACTGCGGTGCTCTGTACAGTGTTAGTATGACACTGCTGTGATACGTACAGCTTCAGTGAAGCACTGTGGAGCTATGTACAGTGTCAGTATCACACTGTGGTGCTATGTACTGTATCAGTATCACACTGTGGTGCTATGTACAGTGTCAGCATCACACTGCGGTGCTATGTACAGTCTCAGTAATGCACTGGGATGCTATGCACTCTCTTAGTAATGCATTGTGCTGCTATGTACAGTGTCAGCATCACACTGCGGTGCTATGTACAGTCTCAGTAATGCACTGGGATGCTATGTACTCTCTTAGTAATGCATTGCGCTGCTATGTACAGTGTCAGCATCACACTGCGGTGCTATGTACAGTCTCAGTAATGCACTGGGATGCTATGCACTCTCTTAGTAATGCATTGCAATGCAATGTACAGGGTCAGCATCACACTGTGGTGCTATGTACAGGCTCAGTAATGCACTGGGATGCTATGTACTCTCTTAGTAACGCATTGCGATGCTATGTACAGTGTCAGTATCACACTGCGGTGCTATGTGACGCACTGTGGTGTTAAATACGGTGTCACCGTCACACCCTGGTGCTAGATACAGTCTTAATAATGCAATGTGGTCTTAGATGCAGTGTCAGTTTTACACTGCAGTGGTATGTTTAGTTTCAGTATCGCACTGCGGTGCTATGGTCAGTGTCGGTTACTCCCTGTGAAAGTCTCAGTAACATATGGTAATACTATGTTTAAAATCAATCTCACACTTTAGTACTATGCAGACTCTCAGGACTAGAGCAACCTGCTATCATCAGACACGGTAATGCACTGGTGCTATGTACAGCCTCAGTAACACAGCACGGTGCTATCATCAGGCACAATACTGCACTGCTGTGCTATGTACAGTGTCAGTTGCACACCACAGTGCTATGTTCAGACCCCATAGAGCACTGCAGCACTATGTTCAGTCTGTCTGAGCATATAGCGCTGTACTATGCTGAGACACAGTAGTGCAATGTGGCACTGTATATCGTCTCACTAGCACACTGCTGTGCTGTCGTCAGATTCAGGAGAGCACCCTGCTGCTATATACAGAACCAGTAACAGAGCGGGATGCTGTTGTTGCAGTGTGGCGCTGTGTATCGTCTCACTAGTGCACTGTTGTGCTATCAGTAACAGATCAGGATGCTGTCACTGCAGTGTGGTGCTGTGTATCGTCTCACTATTGCAGTGTGGTGCTGTGTATCGTCTCACTAGTGCACTGCTGTGCTATCAGTAACAGATTAGGATGCTATCACTGCAGTGTGGCGCTGTGTATTGTCTCACTAGTGCACTGTTGTGCTATCAGTAACAGAGCAGGATGCTGTCACTGCAGTGTGGTGCTGTGTATCGTCTCACTATTGCAGTGTGGCGCTGTGTATTGTCTCACTAGTGCACTGTTGTGCTATCAGTAACAGATCAGGATGCCTTCACTGCAATGTGGAGCTGTGTATCGTCTCACTAGTGCTGTGCTATCAGTAACAGATCAGGATGCTGTCACTGCAGTGTGGCGCTGTGTATTGTCTCACTGGTGCACTGGTGTGATATCAGTAACAGAGCAGGATGCTGTCACTGCAGTGTGGCGCTGTGTATCGTCTCACTTATGCAGTGTGGTGCTGTGTATCGTCTCACTAGTGCACTGCTGTGCTATCAGTAACAGATTAGGATTCTGTCACTGCAGTGTGGCGCTGTGTATTGTCTCACTAGTGCACTGCTGCGCTATCAATAACAGAGCAGGATGCTGTCACTGCAGTGTGGCGCTGTGTATCGTCTCACTTATGCAGCGTGGTGCTGTGTGTCGTCTCACTAGTGCTGTGCTATCAGTAAAAGATCAGGATGCTGTCATTACAGTGTGGTGCTGTGTATAGTCTCACTAGTGCTGTGCCATCAGTAATAGAGCAGGATGTTGTCACTGCAGTGTGGCGCTGTGTATCGTCTCACTGGTGCACTGCTGTGCTATCAGTAACAGAGCAGGATGCTGTCACTGCAGTGTGGCGCTGTGTATCGTCTCACTAGTGCACTGCTGTGCTATCAGTAACAGATCAGGATGCTGTCACTGCAGTGTGGCGCTGTGTATCGTCTCACTATTGCAGTGTGGTGCTGTGTATCGTCTCACTAGTGCACTGCTGTGCTATCAGTAACAGAGCAGGATGCTGTCACTGCAGTGTGGCGCTGTGTATCGTCTCACTTATGCGTGTGGCGCTGTGTATCGTCTCACTAGTGCACTGCTGTGCTATCAGTAACAGATCAGGATGCTGTCACTGCAGCGTGGTGCTGTGTATAGTCTCACTAGGGCTGTGCCATCAGTAACAGAGTAAGATGCTGTCATTACAGTGTGGTGCTGTGTGTAGTCTCACTAGTACTGTGCCATCAGTAATAGAGCAGGATGTTGTCACTGCAGTGTGGCACTGTGTATCGTCTCACTAGTGCACTGCTGTGCTATCAGTAACAGATCAGGATGCTGTCATTGCAGTGAGGCGCTGTGTATCATCTCACCAGTGCACTGTTGTGCTATCAGTAACAGATAAGGATGCTGTCATTACAGTGAGGCGCTGTGTTTTGTCTCACTAGTGCACTGTTGTGCTATCAGCAACAGAGCAGGATGCTGTCACTGCAGTGTGGTGCTGTGTATCGTCTCACTATTGCAGTGTGGTGCTGTGTATCGTCTCACTAGTGCACTGCTGTGCTATCAGTAACAGATTAGGATGCTGTCACTGCAGTGTGGCGCTGTGTATTGTCTCACTAGTGCACTGTTGTGCTATCAGTAGCAGAGCAGGATGCTGTCACTGCAGTGTGGCGCTGTGTATCGTCTCACTAGTGCTGTGCTATCAGTAACAGAGCAGGATGCTGTCACTGCAGTGTGGCGCTGTGTCTCGTCTCACTAGTGCAAAGCTGTGCTATCAGTAACAGAGCAGGATGCTGTCACTGCAGTGTGGCGCTGTGTATCGTCTCACTAGTGCAAAGCTGTGCTATCAGTAACAGATAAGGATGCTGTCACTGCAGTGTGGCGCTGTGTATCGTCTCACTAGTGCACTGTTGTGCTATCAGTAACAGAGCAGGATGCTGTCACTGAAGTGTGGCGCTGTGTATCGTCTCACTAGTGCACTGCTGTGCTATCAGTAGCAGATCAGGGTGCTGTCACTGCAGTGTGGCGCTGTGTCTCGTCTCACTAGTGCACTGCTGTGCTATCAGTAACAGAGCAGGATGCTGTCACTGCAGTGTGGCGCTGTGTATCGTCTCACTAGTGCACTGTTGTGCTATCAGTAACAGATAAGGATGCTGTCATTACAGTGAGGCGCTGTGTTTTGTCTCACTAGTGCACTGTTGTGCTATCAGCAACAGAGCAGGATGCTGTCACTGCAGTGTGGTGCTGTGTATCGTCTCACTATTGCAGTGTGGTGCTGTGTATCGTCTCACTAGTGCACTGCTGTGCTATCAGTAACAGATTAGGATGCTGTCACTGCAGTGTGGCGCTGTGTATTGTCTCACTAGTGCACTGTTGTGCTATCAGTAACAGAGCAGGATGCTGGCACTGCAGTGTGGCGCTGTGTATCGTCTCACTAGTGCTGTGCTATCAGTAACAGAGCAGGATGCTGTCACTGCAGTGTGGCGCTGTGTCTCGTCTCACTAGTGCAAAGCTGTGCTATCAGTAACAGAGCAGGATGCTATCACTGCAGTGTGGCCCTGTGTATCGTCTCACTAGTGCAAAGCAGTGCTATCAGTAACAGATAAGGATGCTGTCACTGCAGTGTGGCGCTGTGTATCGTCTCACTAGTGCACTGTTGTGCTATCAGTAACAGAGCAGGATGCTGTCACTGAAGTGTGGCGCGGTGTATTGTCTCACTAGTGCACTGCTGTGATATCAGTAACAGATCAGGATGCTGGCACTGCAGCGTGGTGCTGTGTATCGTCTCACTAGTGCTGTGCCATCAGTAATAGAGCAGGATGTTTTCACTGCAGTGTGGTGCTGTGTATTGTCTCACTATTGCAGTGTGGCACTGTGTATTGCCTCACTGGTGCACTGCTGTGCTATCAGTAACAGAGCAGGATGCTGTCACTGCAGTGTGGCGCTGTGTATCGTCTCACTTATGCAGCGTGGTGCTGTGTGTCATCTCACTAGTGCTGTGCTATCAGTAACAGATCAGGATGCTGTCATTACAGTGTGGTGCTGTGTATAGTCTCACTAGTGGTGTGCCATCAGTAATAGAGCAGGATGTTGTCACTGCAGTGTGGCGCTGTGTATCGTCTCACTGGTGCACTGCTGTGCTATCAGTAACAGAGCAGGATGCTGTCACTGCAGTGTGGCGCTGTGTATCGTCTCACTAGTGCACTGCTGTGCTATCAGTAACAGATCAGGATGCTGTCACTGCAGTGTGGCGCTGTGTATCGTTTCACTATTGCAGTGTGGTGCTGTGTATCATCTCACTAGTACACTGCTGTGCTATCAGTAACAGAGCAGGATGCTGTCACTGCAGTGTGGCGCTGTGTATCGTCTCACTTATGCAGTGTGGCACTGTGTATCGTCTCACTAGTGCACTGCTGTGCTATCAGTAACAGATCAGGATGCTGTCACTGCAGCGTGGTGCTGTGTATAGTCTCACTAGTGCTGTGCCATCAGTAACAGAGCAGGATGCTGTCATTACAGTGTGGTGCTGTGTGTAGTCTCACTAGTGCTGTGCCATCAGTAATAGAGCAGGATGTTGTCACTGCAGTGTGGCGCTGTGTATCGTCTCACTAGTGCCCTGCTGTGCTATCAGTAACAGAGCAGGATGCTGTCACTGCAGTGTGGCGCTGTGTATCGTCTCACTAGTGCACTGCTGTGCTATCAGTAACAGATCAGGATGCTGTCATTGCAGTGAGGCGCTGTGTATCGTCTCACTAGTGCACTGTTGTGCTATCAGTAACAGATAAGGATGCTGTCATTACAGTGAGGCGCTGTGTTTTGTCTCACTAGTGCACTGTTGTGCCATCAGCAACAGAGCAGGATCCTGTCACTGCAGTGTGGTGCTGTGTATCGTCTCACTATTGCAGTGTGGTGCTGTGTATCGTCTCACTAGTGCACTGCTGTGCTATCAGTAACAGATTAAGATGCTGTCACTGCAGTGTGGCGCTGTGTATTGTCTCACTAGTGCACTGTTGTGCTATCAGTAACAGAGCAGGATGCTGTCACTGCAGTGTGGTGCTGTGTATCGTCTCACTAGTGCTGTGCTATCAGTAACAGAGCAGGATGCTGTCACTGCAGTGTGGCGCTGTGTATCGTCTCACTAGTGCAAAGCTGTGCTATCAGTAACAGATAAGGATGCTGTCACTGCAGTGTGGCGCTGTGTATCGTCTCACTAGTGCACTGCTGTGCCATCAGTAATAGAGCAGGATGTTGTCACTGCAGTGTGGCGCAGTGTATCGTCTCACTGGTGCACTGCTGTGCTATCAGTAACAGAGCAGGATGCTGTCACTGCAGTGTGGCGCTGTGTATCGTCTCACTAGTGCACTGCTGTGCTATCAGTAACAGATCAGGATGCTGTCACTGCAGTGTGGCGCTGTGTATCGTTTCACTATTGCAGTGCGGTGCTGTGTATCGTCTCACTAGTGCACTGCTGTGCTATCAGTAACAGAGCAGGATGCTGTCACTGCAGTGTGCCGCTGTGTATCGTCTCACTTATGCAGTGTGGCACTGTGTATCGTCTCACTAGTGCACTGCTGTGCTATCAGTAACAGATCAGGATGCTGTCACTGCAGCGTGGTGCTGTGTATAGTCTCACTAGTGCTGTGCCATCAGTAACAGAGCAGGATGCTGTCATTACAGTGTGGTGCTGTGTGTAGTCTCACTAGTGCTGTGCCATCAGTAATAGAGCAGGATGTTGTCACTGCAGTGTGGCGCTGTGTATCGTCTCACTAGTGCACTGCTGTGCTATCAGTAACAGAGCAGGATGCTGTCACTGCAGTGTGGCGCTGTGTATCGTCTCACTAGTGCACTGCTGTGCTATCAGTAACAGATCAGGATGCTGTCATTGCAGTGAGGCGCTGTGTATCGTCTCACTAGTGCACTGTTGTGCTATCAGTAACAGATAAGGATGCTGTCATTACAGTGAGGCGCTGTGTTTTGTCTCACTAGTGCACTGTTGTGCTATCAGCAACAGAGCAGGATGCTGTCACTGCAGTGTGGTGCTGTGTATCGTCTCACTATTGCAGTGTGGTGCTGTGTATCGTCTCACTAGTGCACTGCTGTGCTATCAGTAACAGATTAGGATGCTGTCACTGCAGTGTGGCGCTGTGTATTGTCTCACTAGTGCACTGTTGTGCTATCAGTAACAGAGCAGGATGCTGTCACTGCAGTGTGGCGCTGTGTATCGTCTCACTAGTGCTGTGCTATCAGTAACAGAGCAGGATGCTGTCACTGCAGTGTGGCGCTGTGTCTCGTCTCACTAGTGCAAAGCTGTGCTATCAGTAACAGAGCAGGATGCTATCACTGCAGTGTGGAGCTGTGTATCGTCTCACTAGTGCAAAGCTGTGCTATCAGTAACAGATAAGGATGCTGTCACTGCAGTGTGGCACTGTGTATCGTCTCACTAGTGCACTGTTGTGCTATCAGTAACAGAGCAGGATGCTGTCACTGAAGTGTGGCGCGGTGTATCATCTCACTAGTGCACTGCTGTGATATCAGTAACAGATCAGGATGCTGTCACTGCAGCGTGGTGCTGTGTATCGTCTCACTAGTGCTGTGCCATCAGTAATAGAGCAGGATGTTTTCACTGCAGTGTGGTGCTGTGTATTGTCTCACTATTGCAGTGTGGCACTGTGTATTGCCTCACTGGTGCACTGCTGTGCTATCAGTAACAGAGCAGGATGCTGTCACTGCAGTGTGGCGCTGTGTATCGTCTCACTTATGCAGCGTGGTGCTGTGTGTCATCTCACTAGTGCTGTGCTATCAGTAACAGATCAGGATGCTGTCATTACAGTGTGGTGCTGTGTATAGTCTCACTAGTGTTGTGCCATCAGTAATAGAGCAGGATGTTGTCACTGCAGTGTGGCGCTGTGTATCGTCTCACTGGTGCACTGCTGTGCTATCAGTAACAGAGCAGGATGCTGTCACTGCAGTGTGGCGCTGTGTATCGTCTCACTACTGCACTGCTGTGCTATCAGTAACAGATCAGGATGCTGTCACTGCAGTGTGGCGCTGTGTATCGTTTCACTATTGCAGTGTGGTGCTGTGTATCGTCTCACTAGTGCACTGCTGTGCTATCAGTAACAGAGCAGGATGCTGTCACTGCAGTGTGGCGCTGTGTATCGTCTCACTTATGCAGTGTGGCACTGTGTATCGTCTCACTAGTGCACTGCTGTGCTATCAGTAACAGATCAGGATGCTGTCACTGCAGCGTGGTGCTGTGTATAGTCTCACTAGTGCTGTGCCATCAGAAACAGAGCAGGATGCTGTCATTACAGTGTGGTGCTGTGTGTAGTCTCACTAGTGCTGTGCCATCAGTAATATAGCAGGATGTTGTCATTGCAGTGTGGCGCTGTGTATCGTCTCACTAGTGCACTGCTGTGCTATCAGTAACAGATCAGGATGCTGTCATTGCAGTGAGGCGCTGTGTATCGTCTCACTAGTGCACTGCTGTGCTATCAGTAACAGAGCAGGATGCTGTCACTGCAGTGTGGCGCTGTGTATCGTCTCACTAGTGCACTGCTGTGCTATCAGTAACAGATCAGGATGCTGTCATTGCAGTGAGGCGCTGTGTATCGTCTCACTAGTGCACTGTTGTGCTATCAGTAACAGATAAGGATGCTGTCATTACAGTGAGGCGCTCTGTTTTGTCTCACTGGTGCACTGTTGTGCTATCAGCAACAGAGCAGGATGCTGTCACTGCAGTGTGGTGCTGTGTTTCGTCTCACTATTGCAGTGTGGTGCTGTGTATCGTCTCACTAGTGCACTGCTGTGCTATCAGTAACAGATTAGGATGCTGTCACTGCAGTGTGGCGCTGTGTATTGTCTCACTAGTGCACTGTTGTGCTATCAGTAACAGAGCAGGATGCTGTCACTGCAGTGTGGCGCCGTGTATCGTCTCACTAGTGCTGTGCTATCAGTAATAGAGCAGGATGCTGTCACTGCAGTGTGGCGCTGTGTCTCGTCTCACTAGTGCAAAGCTGTGCTATCAGTAACAGAGCAGGATGCTGTCACTGCAGTGTGGCGCTGTGTATCGTCTCACTAGTGAAAAGCTGTGCTATCAGTAACAGATAAGGATGCTGTCACTGCAGTGTGGCGCTGTGTATCGTCTCACTAGTGCACTGTTGTGCTATCAGTAACAGAGCAGGATGCTGTCACTGAAGTGTGGCGCTGTGTATCGTCTCACTAGTGCACTGCTGTGCTATCAGTAGCAGATCAGGGTGCTGTCACTGCAGTGTGGCGCTGTGTCTCGTCTCACTAGTGCACTGCTGTGAAATCAGTAACAGAGCAGGATGCTGTCACTGCAGTGTGGCGCTGTGTATTGTCTCACTACTGCACTACTGTGATATCAGTAACAGATCAGGATGCTGTCACTGCAGCGTGGTGCTGTGTATCGTCTCACTAGTGCTGTGCCATCAGTAATAGAGCAGGATGTTTTCACTGCAGTGTGGTGCTGTGTATTGTCTCACTATTGCAGTGTGGCACTGTGTATTGCCTCACTGGTGCACTGCTGTGCTGTCAGTAACAGAGCAGGATGCTGTCACTGCAGTGTGGCGCTGTGTATCGTCTCACTAGTGCTGTGCTATCAGTAACAGATCAGGACGCTGTCACTGCAGTGTGGCGCTGTGTATCGTCTCACTGGTGCACTGCTGTGATATCAGTAACAGATCAGGATGCTGTCACTGCAGCGTGGTGCTGTGTATCGTCTCACTAGTGCTGTGCCATCAGTAATAGAGCAGGATGTTTTCACTGCAGTGTGGTGCTGTGTATTGTCTCACTATTGCAGTGTGGCACTGTGTATTGCCTCACTGGTGCACTGCTGTGCTATCAGTAACAGAGCAGGATGCTGTCACTGCAGTGTGGCGCTGTGTATCGTCTCACTTATGCAGCGTGGTGCTGTGTGCCATCTCACTAGTGCTGTGCTATCAGTAACAGATCAGGATGCTGTCATTACAGTGTGGTGCTGTGTATAGTCTCACTAGTGTTGTGCCATCAGTATTAGAGCAGGATGTTGTCACTGCAGTGTGGCGCTGTGTATCGTCTCACTGGTGCACTGCTGTGCTATCAGTAACAGAGCAGGATGCTGTCACTGCAGTGTGGCGCTGTGTATCGTCTCACTACTGCACTGCTGTGCTATCAGTAACAGATCAGGATGCTGTCACTGCAGTGTGGCGCTGTGTATCGTTTCACTATTGCAGTGTGGTGCTGTGTATCGTCTCACTAGTGCACTGCTGTGCTATCAGTAACAGAGCAGGATGCTGTCACTGCAGTGTGGCGCTGTGTATCGTCTCACTTATGCAGTGTGGCACTGTGTATCGTCTCACTAGTGCACTGCTGTGCTATCAGTAACAGATCAGGATGCTGTCACTGCAGCGTGGTGCTGTGTATAGTCTCACTAGTGCTGTGCCATCAGAAACAAAGCAGGATGCTGTCATTACAGTGTGGTGCTGTGTGTAGTCTCACTAGTGCTGTGCCATCAGTAATAGAGCAGGATGTTGTCATTGCAGTGTGGCGCTGTGTATCGTCTCACTAGTGCACTGCTGTGCTATCAGTAACAGATCAGGATGCTGTCATTGCAGTGAGGCGCTGTGTATCGTCTCACTAGTGCACTGCTGTGCTATCAGTAACAGAGCAGGATGCTGTCACTGCAGTGTGGCGCTGTGTATCGTCTCACTAGTGCACTGCTGTGCTATCAGTAACAGATCAGGATGCTGTCATTGCAGTGAGGCGCTGTGTATCGTCTCACTAGTGCACTGTTGTGCTATCAGTAACAGATAAGGATGCTGTCATTACAGTGAGGCGCTCTGTTTTGTCTCACTAGTGCACTGTTGTGCTATCAGCAACAGAGCAGGATGCTGTCACTGCAGTGTGGTGCTGTGTTTCGTCTCACTATTGCAGTGTGGTGCTGTGTATCGTCTCACTAGTGCACTGCTGTGCTATCAGTAACAGATTAGGATGCTGTCACTGCAGTGTGGCGCTGTGTATTGTCTCACTAGTGCACTGTTGTGCTATCAGTAACAGAGCAGGATGCTGTCACTGCAGTGTGGCGCCGTGTATCGTCTCACTAGTGCTGTGCTATCAGTAATAGAGCAGGATGCTGTCACTGCAGTGTGGCGCTGTGTCTCGTCTCACTAGTGCAAAGCTGTGCTATCAGTAACAGAGCAGGATGCTGTCACTGCAGTGTGGCGCTGTGTATCGTCTCACTAGTGAAAAGCTGTGCTATCAGTAACAGATAAGGATGCTGTCACTGCAGTGTGGCGCTGTGTATCGTCTCACTAGTGCACTGTTGTGCTATCAGTAACAGAGCAGGATGCTGTCACTGAAGTGTGGCGCTGTGTATCGTCTCACTAGTGCACTGCTGTGCTATCAGTAGCAGATCAGGGTGCTGTCACTGCAGTGTGGCGCTGTGTCTCGTCTCACTAGTGCACTGCTGTGAAATCAGTAACAGAGCAGGATGCTGTCACTGCAGTGTGGCGCTGTGTATTGTCTCACTACTGCACTACTGTGATATCAGTAACAGATCAGGATGCTGTCACTGCAGCGTGGTGCTGTGTATCGTCTCACTAGTGCTGTGCCATCAGTAATAGAGCAGGATGTTTTCACTGCAGTGTGGTGCTGTGTATTGTCTCACTATTGCAGTGTGGCACTGTGTATTGCCTCACTGGTGCACTGCTGTGCTGTCAGTAACAGAGCAGGATGCTGTCACTGCAGTGTGGCGCTGTGTATCGTCTCACTAGTGCTGTGCTATCAGTAACAGATCAGGACGCTGTCACTGCAGTGTGGCGCTGTGTATCGTCTCACTGGTGCACTGCTGTGATATCAGTAACAGATCAGGATGCTGTCACTGCAGCGTGGTGCTGTGTATCGTCTCACTAGTGCTGTGCCATCAGTAATAGAGCAGGATGTTTTCACTGCAGTGTGGTGCTGTGTATTGTCTCACTATTGCAGTGTGGCACTGTGTATCGTCTCACTGGTGCACTGCTGTGCTGTCAGTAACAGAGCAGGATGCTGTCACTGCAGTGTGGCGCTGTGTATCGTCTCACTAGTGCTGTGCTATCAGTAACAGATCAGGACGCTGTCACTGTAGTGTGGCGCTGTGTATCGTCTCACTGGTGCACTGCTGTGATATCAGTAACAGATCAGGATGCTGCCATTACAGTGTGGTGCTGTGCATCGTCTCACTAGTGCTGTGATATCAGTAACAGATCAGGACGCTGTCACTGTAGTGTGGCGCTGTGTATCGTCTCACTAGTGCACTGCTGTGATATCAGTAACAGATCAGGATGCTGTCACTGCAGTGTGGTGCTGTGTATCGTCTCACTAGTGCTGTGATATCAGTAACAGATCAGGATGCTGTCACTGCAGTGTGGCGTCAATCTTGCCAATTACGACCGCAGCGGAAGCAGTGCGATCGCACCGCCGGGACCGGCGGTTTACTGCCATGGTTGTCCCGGCGGTTTTAATCCTCTAGGGCAGCGATGCTTGCAGCGATGCCCAGGGGATTACGAGTCCTGTTCCCGCCAGCCTGTCCATGGCGGTCCTGGCGTGAAGGGGAGTTGCGGGGCCCCTGGGGGTCCCTGCACTTCCCATGCACTTGGCATGGGCCCCCGGGCACAGCCCCACACTGCTTTTCACTGTCTGCACAGCAGGCAGTGAAAAGCGCGAAGGGTGCAGCTGCACCCGTCGCACGGCCGCAACACCGCCCGCTCCATTAGGAGCCGGCTCCCATGTTGCGGCCGACATCCCCGCAGGGCCGGCGGAGATGTCAAAATGGGGCCGGCGGGAGTGCGGCGGCATTGGCTGCTGCTCGGCGGTAGAACCTTGGTGGGCGGCCTCTCCCGCCCGCCAAGGTTGTAATGAGGGCCTCAGTGCAGATACACCACCTCTGCACTGCGCGGTACTGAACACTACACAGTGCTGCCTTCAGTCTCCCTTACAAGGCACAATACAATGCCAACCCTCAGTAAACCACCACCGTGCCACCATCACTCCCTGTAACTGTCTCACCCTTTCCACCCTCAGGCCTGCTGCGATTGGAGGAGCTGATCAGGCAGTTTCTCATTTCACGAGAGACACTGTCTATTCGGATGTTAGATGACAACAATGACCCTACGCCCATCCTGAAGGAGATCCGCGACGACAAGGTGTCCACCATCATCATCGACGCCAACGCCTCAGTGTCCTACATCATTCTCAAGAAGGTAGGTGGTGGGGGCTGAGCACTCACACTCAGTGCAATGATAAAGAGGGCTCACACTCACACTGCGATGATAAAGCGAGCTCACACTCACACTGCAATGGTAAAGAGAGCTCGCACTCACACTGTGATGATAAAGAGAGCTCACACACTGCAATGGTAAAGAGAGCTCGCACTCACACTGCGATGATAAAGAGAGCTCACACAGTGCAATGGTAAAGAGAGCTCACACTCACACTGCAATGGTAAAGAGAGCTCTCACTCACACTGCGATGATAAAGAGAGCTCGCACTCACACTGCAATGGTAAAGAGAGCTCTCACTCACACTGCGATGATAAAGAGAGCTCACACACTGCAATGATAAAGAGAGCTCACACACTGCAATGATAAAGAGAGCTCGCACTCACACTGCAATGGTAAAGAGAGCTCTCACTCGCACTGCGATGATAAAGAGAGCTCACACAGTGCAATGGTAAAGAGAGCTCGCACTCACACTGTGATGATAAAGAGAGCTCACACACTGCAATGGTAAAGAGAGCTCGCACTCACACTGCGATGATAAAGAGAGCTCACACAGTGCAATGGTAAAGAGAGCTCACACTCACACTGCAATGGTAAAGAGAGCTCTCACTCACACTGCGATGATAAAGAGAGCTCACACACTGCAATGATAAAGAGAGCTCACACACTGCAATGATAAAGAGAGCTCGCACTCACACTGCAATGGTAAAGAGAGCTCTCACTCGCACTGCGATGATAAAGAGAGCTCGCACTTACACTGCAATGGTAAAGAGAGCTCTCACTCACACTGCTATGATAAAGAGAGCTCGCACTCACACTGCGATGATAAAGAGAGCTCACACACTGCAATGATAAAGAGAGCTCGCACTCACACTGCAATGGTAAAGAGAGCTCTCACTCGCACTGCGATGATAGAGAGAGCTCACACAGTGCAATGGTAAAGAGAGCTCGCACTCACACTGCAATGGTAAAGAGAGCTCTCACTCACACTGCGATGATAAAGAGAGCTCACACACTGCAATGATAAAGAGAGCTCACACACTGCAATGATAAAGAGAGCTCGCACTCACACTGCAATGGTAAAGAGAGCTCTCTCTCGCACTGCGATGATAAAGAGAGCTCGCACTCACACTGCAATGGTAAAGAGAGCTCTCACTCACACTGCTATGATAAAGAGAGCTCGCACTCACACTGCGATGATAAAGAGAGCTCACACACTGCAATGATAAAGAGAGCTCGCACTCACACTGCAATGGTAAAGAGAGCTCTCACTCGCACTGCGATGATAAAGAGAGCTCGCACTCACACTGTGATGATAAAGAGAGCTCACACAGTGCAATGGTAAAGAGAGCTCGCACTCACACTGTGATGGTAAAGAGAGCTCGCACTCACACTGTGATGGTAAAGAGAGCTCGCACTCACACTGTGATGGTAAAGAGAGCTCGCACTCACACTGCGATGATAAAGAGAGCTGATAGTGACAGGGCATGACAGAGGGAGAGGTCAGGACAGTGTTAGAGACAGCTCACACTGACAGAGACAGCTCACACTGACAGAGACAGCTCACACTGACAGGACAATGTTAGAAACAGCTCACACTGAGAGAGACAGCTCACACTGACAGGACAAAGTTAGAGAGCGATCACACTGACATTACAGTGTTAGAGACAGCTAACAGAGACAGCTCACACTGACAGGACAATGTTAGAGAGCGATCACACTGACATTACAGTGAAAGAGACAGCTAACACTGACAGAGACAGCTCACACTGACAGGACAATGTTAGAGAGAGATCACACTGACATTACAATGTTAGAGACAGCTCACACTGACAGAGACAGCTGACACTGACAGGACAATGTTAGAGACAGCTCATACTGAGAGGACAAAGTTAGAGAGAGCTGACACTGACAGGACAATGTTAGAGTCAGATCACACTGACAGAGACTGTTCGCACTGACAGGACAATGTTAGAGAGCTCACACTGACAGGACAATGCTAGAGACAACTCACACTGACAGGACCATGTTACAGACAGCTCACACTGACAGGACATTTTTAGAGAGAGCTCATGCTAACAGGGGCATGTTAGAGAGAGCTGACGCTGACAGGACCATGTTAGAGAGAGCTCACGCTGACAGGACAATGTTTGAGACAGCTGACGTTGACAGAGACAGCTCACACTGACAGGGCAATGTTAGAGACAGTCACACTGACAGTGCAATGTTAGAGAGTGATCACACTGACATGACAGTGTTAGAGAGAGCTCACACCGACAGAGACATCTGACACTGACAGTACAATGTTAGAGAGAGTTCACACTGAAAGGTCAATGTTAGAGCGCTGACACTGACAGGACAATGCTAGAAATAACTCACACTGACAGGAGAGACAGGTCACACTGATACGACAACGTTAGAGAGAGCTGACACTGACAGGACAATGTTAGAGAGAGCTCATACTGACAGCGCAAGGGTAAGGAGAGTTCACACTAACACAACAGTGCTGTCAGGAGCACACTGCTGACTCCTGTAAAAGTGACAGGCACTGCTGGAGGGAGCGCACACTGCTGACTCTTGTAAAAGTGACAGGCACTGCTGAAGGGAGCTCACACAGCTGGGGTCATGTAAGATTAAAAGGCACTGCTGTTGAGAGCTCACACTACTGACTCTTGTAAAACTGACAGGCACTGCTGAAGGGAGCTCACACAGCTAGGGTCATGTAAGATTAACAGGCACTGCTGTTGGGAACTCACACTGCTAACTCTTGTAAAAGTGACAGGCACTGCTGGAGGGAGCTCACACTGCTGACTCCTGTAAAAGTGACAGGCACTGCTGGAGGGAGCGCACACTGCTGACTCTTGTAAAAGTGACAGGCACTGCTGAAGGGAGCTCACACAGCTAGGGTCATGTAAGATTAACAGGCACTGCTGTTGGGAGCTCACACTGCTTGACTCTTGTAAAAGTGACAGGCACTGCTGGAGGGAGCGCACACTGCTGACTCTTGTGAAAGTGACAGGCACTGATGAAGGGAGCTCACACAGCTAGGGTCATGTAAGATTAACAGGCACTGCTGTTGGGAGCTCACACTGCTGACTCTTGTAAAAATGACAGGCACTGCTGGAGGGAGCGCACACTGCTGACTCTTGTGAAAGTGACAGGCACTGATGAAGGGAGCTCACACAGCTAGTGTCATGTAAGATTAACAGGCACTGTTGTTGGGAACTCACACTGCTTAATCTTGTAAAAGTGACAGGCACTGCTGGAGGGAGCGCACACTGCTGACTCTTGTAAAAGTGACAGGCACTGCTGAAGGGAGATCACACAGCTAGTGTCATGTAAGATTAACAGGCACTGCTGGAGGGAGCGCACACTGCTGACTCTTGTAAAAGTGACAGGCACTGCTGAAGGGAGATCACACAGCTAGTGTCATGTAAGATTAACAGGCACTGCTGTTGGGAGCTCACACTGCTGACTCTTGTAAAAGTGACAGGCACTGCTGGAGGGAGCGCACACTGCTGACTCTTGTAAAAGTGACAGGCACTGCTGAAGGGAGATCACACAGCTAGGGTCATATAAGATTAACAGGCACTGCTGTTGGGAGCTCACACTGCTGACTCTTGTAAAAGTGAGAGGCACTGCTGGAGGGAGCGCACACTGCTGACTCTTGTGAAAGTGACAGGCACTGCTGAAGGGAGCTCACACAGCTAGGGTCATGTAAAATTAACAGGCACTGCTGTTGGAAGCTCACACTGCTGACTCTTGTAAAAGTGACAGGCACTGCTGGAGGGAGCGCACACTGCTGACTCTTGTGAAAGTGACAGGCACTGATGAAGGGAGGTCACACAGCTAGTGTCATGTAAGATTAACAGGCACTGTTGTTGGGAACTCACACTGCTTAATCTTGTAAAAGTGACAGGCACTGCTGGAGGGAGCGCACACTGCTGACTCTTGTAAAAGTGACAGGCACCGCTGAAGGGAGATCACACAGCTAGGGTCATGTAAAATTAACAGGCACTGCTGTTGGGAGCTCACACTGCTGACTCTTGTAAAAGTGACAGGCACTGCTGGAGGGAGCGCACACTGCTGACTCTTGTGAAAGTGACAGGCACTGCTGAAGGGAGCTCACACAGCTAGGGTCATGTAAGATTAACAGGCACTGCTATTGGGAGCTCACACTGCTGACTCTTGTAAAACTGACACTGCAGGATTCAGGTCACACTCTTCTTAACAAAAGTCCCTTCGGGTAAACAACAGTGCAAGCGTGTACTGCCACCTGCCGCTCACTTGGAGAAACACGTATTCAGTGATTAAAACTTGGTCACATGTTTAATGTCTGTCTTGTTTCCTGCCTCTCTCTCCTGTAGGCTTCCGAGCTCGGCATGACCTCTGCCCTCTACAAATACATCCTGACCACGATGGTAAGCCTGGCAGTGGTGGAAGAGCTGGGGCGGGGAGGGTAGCTGGACTGCTCTGATTGGCCTGAGTGTGTGGGACAGCCATACCCCTGGCGGGGTCACTAGGATTGGGGGGCGAGCTTTAGGTTTCCCAGCAGTCACCTTGGGACATGTTGTTAACATACATGAAAGACATGAAGGCTTCTGAGAGGGGCTTTAGGTTAGGGGCAGTGGAAAGGGAGAAGAATACGCATTGGTGGGGCAACTAGGGCCCACATCCAAGAAAATGTGGTGCATCAGAGCTGATGCAGCACTTTTTCTGCGCCCCCCCCTTACCGACACATAATGACACCATAGTTACGTCATATTTATAATATGCGCACTATGGTGGTCGTTAGCACAATAGCGTCCACATTTTTGACGCATTTGTCGTGTCAAAAATGTTGACACTAGTGCAGCAAAGTGCAAGGAGGCCCAAAGGTTTCTACGGGTGCGTCATTTAACACCTGCTCTGAGCAGGCGTTGAAAATGACGCCCAAAACGGTGCACTGAAATCTGTTAAATTTCACTGTGCCATTTTTGCCGGAACGTCCCCCTTGCATACATTATGCCTGGCACAGGAATACTGTGGCGCAATGGTTTATAAAGTGGTGCAATGCATGCATTGCGCCACTTTGTACATATTGCGTGTGGAAAAAGCCACCTTAGCACCACCTTAGCGTATTTTTTTTTTTTCTCTAAGCCAGTGCTTGGGGGCTCCTAAATATCCCCCTTAGTGAGGGAAAACACAATTTTTGATCAAATAACCAACATTTTGAAGACTTTCAAAACGGAGAGAGTGTGTATTTTTGTCTGAACTTGTATGGAAAAATGCCTTGTGATATCCAACAGACAATGCAAAATAACCAACTGAGAGCAGCTGTACTCAACTATGGAACATGAAAAAAATGTATTAGGGGGTGTAACACCCCAAACACCCCGTCCCCCGAAGCAATGTCCAACATTGGGTTATCTGGGGCAGTTAATCTCAAAGTTATGCAGTAATGTGCCCCTAGAGATAAGACTCAAACAGCATTTCAGAAACAGCCAATAAGAAAGGCCCCACTGAAACAACAAGCTTCAAACCAGTGATCAGCGAAGCCATGAAGATTGCTAAAGCATTTAGGCACAAGACAGAATTAGGAATATTGCAAATGCAGTAAGAAATCTACAGTCGATTGCCATAAAGGCTGTCAGTACAGGAGATATAATAATGCGCAAAATCATGAAAGATACTTTCAGTCTCACATGTGCAGCAACTCAAACAGAGACTCGGTTTGCATCTCTGGTAAAGACCCCAAAAGATCAGAGTTACTGCCCATTTAAATGTTTGTGCAGCAATTGTCTGGATGGTCAGTGAAAGAAACTGCAAAGTCAGCGGGTATGATCATTGCTACAACAAAAGACAGTTTCTGATTTTAAAAACATCTCATAGCCCTATCACCTTAGCACTAGCTCACTACATGAATATTGATTTAGCCACCTTCTGGCCTAATGACACCCTAATGCTTTCGGCTCGGGCCTTTAACGCTGGAGTGGGCCTTTAATGGCTGATATTGCCCACAACAGAGGGCTGTAAGGCTACATTGAACAGTGCTGCATGTAGGGTCAGGAAGAAATATAAAACAATAATGAACCTCAGGATACAGTATTTATATTTAAAGAATGACTTCAAGGCCTGAGGCCTTGTTAATGTAAGCCATAAAAATATTAAAAGAAGTCAGAATAAATGTAAGCGTAGGAATTAAAATGTAGAGTAACTAACGCACATTTAGGAAATTCATGAACATTTCAATGCACACTTAACATCTCTCTTTTTCTCACTCCGATGTGTCATTCCCTCTAACAACCCCTTCCATATTTCGAGTAATCCATCTCCCCTTCTCTCTTCCCCACTTTCTGCCCATTCCCTCTCTGAGGTGCCATGCCCTGACCCCGACTGCTACCATCTTTTGCTTACCCCCTTTACCTCTCTCTCTGCTTTATCCATACTTCTAGCCTATTGTTGCTATGTTTGGCTTTGTCTCTCTTTCTCTCTATCTCTCATTCTTCTCTGTCATTCGTTGTTTCATTCTCTAAGTCAGGCCTCCAGCATGTCTAGAAGTTTAGGTGAAATGTGCAGTTTATTTTCCTCTAGCTTGTCCTAGAGGAGTAGAAGACACATTTGTCTATCATAGAATGTTGTGTTGTAAGTCACGTCTTAGACGAGTAGAAGACACATTTTCTATCAAAGAATGTATTGTTGTAAATCTTGTCCTCGAAGTGTAGAAGACACATTTTCTACCAAAGAATTTCTTGTAGTAACTCATGTCCTCGAAGAGTCGAAGACATGTTTTCTTATCAAATACTTTCTTGTTGTAACTCATGTTCTAGAACAGTAGAAGGCACATTTTCCTATCACATATTTTTTGCTCTAAATCATGACCTACAAGAGTAGAAGACGCATTTTCTATCAAAGAATGTCCTGTTGTAACTCACATCTTAGAAGAGTAGAAGACACGTTTTTCTATCAAATAATTTATTGCTGTAAATCATGTCGTCGAAGAGTAGAAGACACATTTTCCTATTAAAGTCCTCCTTGTTGTAAATCATGTTGTGGAAGAGTAGAAGACACATTTTCCTATTAAAGTCCTCCTTGTTGTAAATCATGTCTTAGAAGAGTAGAAGACACATTTTCCTATTAAAGTCCTCCTTGTTGAAATCATGTCCCAGAAGAGTACAAGACACATTTTCCTATTAAAGTCCTCCTTGTTGTAAATTATGTCCTAGAAGAATAGAAGACACATTTTCCTCTTAAAGTCCTCCTTGTTGTAAATCTTGTCCCAGAAGAGTAGAAGACACATTTTCCTATTAAAGTCCTCCTTGTTGTAAATCATGTCCTAGAAGAATAGAAGACACATTTTCCTATTAAAGTCCTCCTTGTTGTAAATCATGTCCCAGAAGAGTAGAAGACACATTTTCCTATAAAAGACCTCCTTGTTGTAAATCATGTCCTAGAAGAGTAGAATACACATGCTCCTATTAAAGTCCTCCTTGTTGTAAATCATTTCTTAGAAGAGTAGAAGACACATTTTCCTATTAAAGTCCTCCTTGTTGTAAATCATGTCCCAGAAGAGTAGAATACACGTGTTCCTATTAAAGTCCTCCTTGTTGTAAATCATGTCCCAGAAGAGTAGAAGACACATTTTCCTATTAAAGTCCACCTTGTTGTAAATCATGTCCCAGAAGAGTAGAAGACACATTTTCCTATCAAAGACCTCCTTGTTGTAAATCATGTCCTAAAAGAGTAGAATACACATATTCCTATTAAAGTCTTCCTTGTTGTAAATCATGTCTTAGAAGAGTAGAAGACACATTTTCCTATTAAAGTCCTCCTTGTTGTAAATCCTGTCCCAGAAGAGTAGAAGACAGATTTCCCTATTAATGTCCTCCTTGTTGTAAATAATTTCCTAGAAGAGTAGAAGACACATTTTTCTATTAAAGACCTCCTTGTTGTAAATCATGTCATCAAAGAGTAGAAGACACATTTTCCTATTAAAGTCGTCGAAGAGTAGAAGACACGTTTTCCTATTAAAGTCCTCCTTGTTGTAAATCAGAGAGCTGGAAGCATGCCGAACTCAGCGCCCTCCTGAAGAAACCATCAGCAGACCCCACCGACCTCAAGAACTACCGCCCCATCTCGCTCCTCCCGTTTCCTGCCAAAGTCATCGAGAAGACCGTCAACAGACAGCTGGCCGCCTTCCTCGAGACTAATGGATCCCTCGACCACTCACAGTCCGGCTTCCGAGCCAACCACAGCACCGAGACCGCCCTCATCGCAGCCACTGACGACATCCGAGCCCTGCTCGACAATGGGGAAACAGCGGCCCTCATCCTCCTCGACCTCTCCGCAGCGTTCGACACAGTCTGCCACCGCACCCTAGTGCAGCGCCTCAGCAACATCGGAATTCAAGAGAAGGCTCTAGAGTGGATCATCTCGTTCCTCACCGGAAGAACCCAGAGAGTCCGCCTCCCCCCGTTTAGATCCGAGGCCACCGAAGTCATCTGCGGCGTACCACAAGGATCTTCACTCAGCCCCACCCTCTTCAACGTCTACATGAGCCCCCTCGCAGCCATCGCACGCCATCACAACCTCAACATCATCTCCTACGCCGACGACACTCAGCTGATCCTCTCCCTCACCAACGACCCAGCCACCGCCAGAACCAACCTGCACGAAGGGATGAAAGACGTAGCCGAGTGGATGATGAACAGCTGCCTGAAACTAAACTCAGACAAGACGGAAGTCCTCATCCTTGGATCATCACCATCTGCCTGGGACGACTCCTGGTGGCCCCCTGCCCTGGGCAGCGCACCCAAACCAACGGACCACGCACGCAACCTGGGCTTCATCCTGGACTCCTCCCTCTCGATGACCAGACAAGTCAACGCCGTCTCTTCATCATGCTTCAACATCTTACGCATGCTCCGAAAGATCTTCCGATGGATCCCCACCGAAACCAGGAAGACGGTCACCCAGGCACTCGTCACCAGCCGACTGGACTACGGTAACACCCTCTACACCGGAACCACGGTCAAACTACAGAAAAGACTCCAACGCATCCAGAACGCCTCCGCACGCCTCATCCTTGACATCCCCCGACACAGCCACATCTCCGGACACCTGAGAGACTTGCACTGGCTCCCCATCAGCAAGAGAATCACGTTCCGCCTCCTCACCCACGCACACAAGGCCCTCCACGACCTGGGCCCCAGGTACCTCAACAACCGCCTGACCTTCTACACTCCCACCCGCCAGCTACGATCGACCAGCCACGCCCTCGCCGCCGTGCCACGCATTAGAAAAGCCACCATGGGAGGAAGATCCTTCTCCTACCTGGCAGCCAAGACTTGGAACTCCCTCCCCATCCACCTCCGTCTGACCCACGACCACCTCTCCTTCAGGAAGCAACTCAAGACCTGGCTGTTTGAGCAGTAGCGGTCCCCCCTCCCCCCAGCGCCTTGAGACCCTCCGGGTGAGTAGCGCGCTATACAAATTTTTTGATTGATTGATTGATTGATTGATTGATGTCCTTGAAGAGTAGAAGACACATTTTCGTATTAAAGTCCTCCTTGTTGTAAATCATGTCCTTGAAGAGTAGAAGACACATTTTCGTATTAAAGACCACCTTGTTGTAAATCATGTCCTAGAAGAGTAGAAGACATATTTGTTGATCAAAGAATGTCTTGTTGTAAATCATTTGTGATGGACTGGGCAGCCTGTTCCATCAGATTGTCCCTGTTGACACTGAGAGGATTCTTAGATGCACCTGCCCTGTCAGTACCAGTTTGGGCACATTGAGGTGACAGGTTTAGAAGGGAAGTTTCAGTGGATGATTTTAGATATACATATATTTAGGCTGGAATAGGCCATAAAGGTGTCAGAACCACAGAGCATGCCCTGTGAATGAGTCAGCACTCAAGTTGACCGACTGAATGTAAACTTGATTAATTTCAGTCAGTGTGTCATGGCGTGTATCTATGTGATGGAGCACACTTCAGAAAGAACAGAGGAAGTTTTGGAGATATTACAACAGGTCCAGTTAAAGAATAAACCTCTGCAAAATAAGCTAAGCCATAACTGCAGCTCAGAGGCATCCCAGAAAGAGTGGAATCTGTCAGGGCAGTTTAGAGTATTTCTACTTCAGGAGTAAGTCCTTGAAGTGCCAACTGCTCAATTTCAGACTAATCTGTAGCCACCCGTTTGATTCTCTTACCATAGCTCTCATGATAACTTACCTTTTAAGGGGCCGAAGAGGGCAATAATAGATTTAGCTGTCGATCTTGGCGCCAGTCACTACCTCTAGCTATTGCACCATTGGTGAAATTCTCACCAGAAGCTCTGGCCAGCAGCCTGGTGTGGACCAGTACGTAGCGTACTGCTTCAGTGCCAGTGGCAGCGGGAGGGACACTTAGGTCCTCTAATGAGATTAGTGCCCCAGACTTTAGTCATGAGATATATTTCATCAGGAGCCAAGTCTAATTTCAGATCAGATAATAACGAAATGAAATGTCCAGAAACTCAAACCTGAGACAAATATGTGAATGTTGGTTTCCGATCATTGAGATTTCCAACTACATAATAATAAAGATGTCAGCAGTTGTAGTGTAAGTTGTTGTAATAATAATAATAATAGTAATAACAATAATATTAATAATAATGATGATGATTATAACAACAATAATAATGATGAGTGATACAAATAGTATTAGTAATAATAATAACAATAATAATAATAATGATGATGATGGTGATGATAATAAGGACAATATTAATGATAATGATGATAATAAAAACAATAATATTAATGGCAATGATAATAATAATAATAACAATGATAATAGAAATAATAATAACAATATTATTAATAATATTATTAACAAAAATGATGATAATGATAATAATAATAATAACAATAATAATAATAATTAAAAAACAATACTAACATTGTTAAAGATGTTGATAATGGTAACAGTACCAAGAGTGCTAATACGGTGATAATGATGATAATGATAATATCAATAATCAGAATGATGATAATAATAATAACCAAGAAACAATATTAACGTTGTTAAAGATGTTGACGATGGTACCAGTACCAAGACTGATAATACGGTGATAATGAAGACAATAATAATATTAATAATCATGATGATGATGATGATAATAATAATAATCAAGAAACAATATTAACGTTGTTAAAGATGTTGACGGTGGTAAAGGTACCAAGACTGATTATACAGTGATAATGATGATAAAAATAATATTAATAATCATGATGATGATGATAATAATAATAATCAAGACACAATAATAATGTTGTTAAAGATGTTGATGATGGTAACAGTACCAATACTAATAATACGGTGATAATGATGATAATGATAACAATAATAATCATGACGATAATGATAATAATAATAATGATAAAGATAATGATAATAATAATAATAATAATAATAATAATAATAATAATGATAATAATCAAGAAACAATAATAACATTGTTAAAGATGTTGACTGTGGTAACAGTACCAAGACTGATAATATGGTGCTCATGATGATAATGATAATAATAGTGATGATGATGATGATGATAATAATAATGATAAAGATGATACTAATTATAATATTAATCAAGAAACAATAATAACGTTGTTAAAGATGTTGACGGTGGTAACAGTACCAAGATCTATAATACGGTGATAATGATGATAATGATAATTTTAGTAATCACAATGACGATGATGATAATAATAATAATCAAGAAACCATAGTAACGTTGTTAAAGATGTTGACGGTGGTAGCAGTACCAAGACTGATAATACGGTAATAATGATGATAATAATAATATTAATAATAATGATAATGATGATAATAATAATAATCAAGAAACAATATTAACTCTGTTAAAGATGTTGACGGCTTTGTTAAACATGTTGACCGTGAAAACAATACCAAGACTGATAACATGGTGATCATGATGCTAAAAATAATAATAATAATCACGATGATGATGATGGTAATAATAATAATAATAATCAAGAAACAATAATGTTGTTAAAGATGTTGACGGCGGTAACAGTACCAAGACTGATAATACGGTGATAATGATGATAATGATAATAATAATAATCATGATGATGATGTTAATAATAATAATAATAATCAAGAAACAATAACAGTGTTAAAGATGTTGAAGGTGGTAACAGCACCAAGATCAATAATACGGTGATAATGATGATAATGATAATATTAATAATCACAATGATGATGATGATAATAATAATAATCAAGAAACAATAATGTTGTTAAAGATGTTGATGATGGTAACAGTACCAGTACTAATAATACGGTGCACACTTGGATGTTTACACCAAAGAGGGCAGCACCAAAGCCTCTGCAAACACACTGTCTGCTTCAGAGGGCGCTTGAGCGTGGGACGGCAGCTTGGTCAGGGCCCCTGGCTCAGAGACTGCAACAGAGCTTTGCTGATTGGTTGCCATCAGCTACATGCTACTAGTTCACTTTAGAGGGATGCACTGGGACATGTGGTAACATCCTTCTTCTTCAGCAGTACTGGTGGGATTACTTCCTGCAACAAAGGGCATCATACCCTGTATATTCTGGCGGGTGGCCTTCCAGAGAGGACACAGGGAGAGGTCTCTTCATCAGAGTGAACTAGAGTCCACGGTGAATGAGAGACATCTTAGTCACTTACTGATGTATAGCTCGACTGCATGAAAAAAACTCTCTACTTAACACTGTCTCAAGAGTGCCTTAAACCAGTAAACACTGACCTCCTTGATAAGGGTGTGTTCATGAATCAAGAAAACAGTCTTAATACATGTGCTTTCAAAAATGGATAAGTCTCGGCCAATCCTTTTGTTTTTTTTTTCTACTTTATAAAAGTCATACGTTTGTCCTATGTTTGGAAAACGCCTTAGTAAACCTTGTGCTATGTATTTTTTATGTTCAGTGGGAAGAACGTGAGGGATGGAAAACTTCATTTAATCTGCACCTTACTGTTTATCAAAGTTTGCATTCTCTCCATTTTCACTACAGGACTTTTCTATCCTGAACCTGGATGGGATCGTCAATGAGCAGTCCAACATTCTGGGGTTCTCGATGTTCAACACTACTCACCCCTTCTACACGGAGTTTGTACGCAGCCTCAACATGTCTTGGCGTGAGAATTGCGAGGCCAGCTCATACGCAGGACCCGCGGTAAGTGCCCTTTGATCCCCAACATATTCTACCACTGTTTAATATTCAACCATTGTTTAATAATCCTGCTTTGGGGGAAGTTGGGATGCCAGTGGTACCTGGTAAGTAATTAGTTAGCCTGATGTGAAGTTTGGTGCTATGAAAACAAGTCTGAATTCAGAAGGGTATCCTTGGTCCATTAGAGAATCCAACCGTGTAATTTCCTCATCCGTAGGATTCATTTTCTCATCTGTAGGGTTAATATGTAGAGAGAGTTCCACCAGCGGATTTCTTTCTGTATTTACTCACTGAGATTCAGCACTGCCACCACCCAACTCTAAATCACAAACTTGGTGTCTAGCCAGATCATTTCATTGGTATCAGTTACTTCTAAAAATCGCTTCCCTGATCAGTAGCCAGTAATTTGCCTGTACAGCGCTGCTCCCGTTGAGTCGATTACTTCTTGTTTTATGCAGTTCCCAGATCTTGCTCACCTGGAGTTAGAATACAAAGGTGTATCTTCAGGGGCAATTGAAGGTTTTCATGACATGAGGCCTTCAAGGGTTCCTGAGTCCTCTGCTCTGTGCTCTCCAAATTTGATGGGCTCTTTCAGTATCCAAACCCAGCCATTGCTACTTCTATCCTCATAGAGAAGAAGATCAGATCTGCCCATGTGCTCCAGGACGTTTAGTGAAAGATTAGATCTGCCCATTTGGTCCAGATCTTATAATGAAAGACCAGACCTACCCATGTGCTCCAGATATTATAGTGAAAAGTCAGATCTGCCCATGTGCTCCAGAACTTATTACTGAAAGATCAGGTCTGCCCATGTGCTCCAGAACTTATAGTGAAATATCAGATCTGCACATGTGATTCAGAACTTACAGTGAAATATCAGATCTGCACATGTGGTCCAGATCCAAGACAGAAAGATCAGATCTGCTCATGTGGCCCAGATCCTAAAGTGAAATATCATATTGGCCCATGTGGTCCACATTTTATAATGAATCATCCTTTAGTAAAATATCAGATCTGCACACGTGATTCAGATCCTGCAGTGAAAGATCAAATCTTCCCATGTGCTCAAGATCTTAAAGTGAAAACTTGGATGTACTATGAGGTCCAGATCCTATAGTGAAAAATTGGATCTACCTATGTGCTGCACATCTTATAGTGAAAGATCAGATGAGCCTATGTGGTCCAGCATTTATGGTGAGAGATCAGATCTACTCAGGTGGTTAATACCTTATAATGTTCAGATCTGCTGACATGGACCAGATTCTATAGCGCAAAACATTCTTTTGGTGTATTTTTGCAAACTCCCCAAAATAATAAAGAGATGTGCCTTCTTGGGCTGAAATCCATGATAGCTTGGTGGTGATAGGCCATATTATTACTGGTAAAATCACTCCTCTTCAAATGGTGAACATAGCAAGACTGAACTTATAGGAATAGTGTATCAGTAACCTATACCCTGGCATTCAACCCTTCCAGACTAAGGGGGTCATTCTGACCCCGGCGGTCTAAGACCGCCGGGGCCAGGGTCGGCGGGAGCACCGCCGACAGGCCGGCGGTGCCCCGCAGGGCATTCTGACCGCGGCGCTTCGGCCGCGGTCAGAAGAGGCAAACCGGCGGTCTCCCGCCGGTTTACCGCTGCCCTTTGAATCCCCCATGGCGGCGCAGCTTGCTGCGCCGCCATGGGGGATTCTGACACCCCCTACCGCCATCCTGTTCCTGGCGGTTCGCCCGCCAGGAACAGGATGGCGGTAGGGGGTGCCGCGGGGCCCCTGGGGGCCCCTGCCGTGCCCATGCCAATGGCATGGGCACGGCAGGGGCCCCCGTAAGAGGGCCCCGCAAAGTATTTCAGTGTCTGCTAAGCAGACACTGAAATACGCGACGGGTGCAAACTGCACCCGTCGCACCCCTGCAACTCCGCCGGCTCAATTCTGAGCTGGCGTCCTCGTTGCAGGGGCATTTCCTCTGGGCCGGCGGGCGCTCTTTTGGAGAGCGCCCGCCGGCCCAGAGGAAATGTCTAAATGGCCGCCGCGGTCTTTTGACCGCGGTGCGGTCATTCAGCGGCAGTAGCTTGGCGGGCGGCTCCCGCCGCCCGCCAACATTAGAATCAGGCCCTAAGTGTCCAAAATTCATGTTAATTGCTTTTGCATAATTATACACAATTTAGTGAAAATCATGCAAAATGATGCTAAAAACAAATGGACTATATTTCAGCGTGAAATGCTTCCTCCCATCAATTTTTGACACATCAACTTATTTTATGCTAAAAAAAAAAAAAAAAATACCACAAATAATAGCTTCACACTTTCTGCTTCTGTTAGTTATTCCTGCACTTCCACACTTTAATTTCACTGTGAACAATGGGATGTGGAGTAATGGCGTGATTTCAGTAATTTTGCGCATCAAGCGTAGTGCTGGAATTCCTGAAAGTTACCTGAATTATACTATTATAACTTAAATTTCATTGTGGCCTATTCAAGGCTGCATCTTTCAGAGACACCTAAAGCTTTCTACAGACAGTGATTCTGGTGATTTCTGCTTCTTTATTGGAAAGATATTCAGAGTTCTTCAGTTAAGGATGTCTCTAAGGGAATGTAAGTTAGATGCCATCTTTCACCTGTGACCTAGTCACATATGCCACTGAATCCTCCTCTTCTTTTCTCCTTGTGGAGAAGTGTGGCTCAATGGTTAGAGCGGCAGACCCTGAAGCAGAGATCTGGCTCAAGACCAGGGTTCAAGTCCCGCTTCGGCAGGTCTTGGGCTCAATTCCCCTTGACCAGATAATTCTCGCCTCGGTGCCTAATCTAATTCATGGGTCCCACTCTGCAACTCTGGGCAATAGCTTGCTTAATCTCCACAACGGCCCCAACAGCGCTTGGATGCCTGGCTTCACCCTGTGGGTGCTCAGGAGTGGGCGCCTCACAAGGAAAAGCCAGGAGGGGTTCCATAGCGGTATGAGTACAGCGCCTTGAGACCCTAACGGGTGAGTAGTGCGCTATACAAGTGCTAATTTACATTTACATTTTCTCCAGGATAAGGCTCAACGGGGTCTTGTCAGGGCCTGCTGGCTCTTTTCTCATCCCTAGATTTGTGGGAGAGGAGTCCAGGTCACGGACTGCCCTTGGCAGATTTACTGCATCATGAAAGGGTCGCTGAACAGCTATCACTGCTAATGCAAACTCTCTCCTTCATTTACCCTCTGTATAACCTGTTCTTTCATGCTCTGCAACCTTCAGCTGTCCGCAGCACTGATGTTTGATGCTGTCCATGTGGTGGTGAATGCCGTGAGGGAGCTGAACCGCAGCCAGGAGATTGGGGTGAAGCAACTCTCCTGCACAACATCCCAGATCTGGCAGCACGGCACCAGCCTGATGAACTACCTACGCATGGTGAGAGCATGGCGAGGCATAAAGCGCGAGAGCTTTGGTCCGCCTCCTGTTGGAGCCTTGCAGATCCCCACTCTTTGCACTTGTTCTGGATAGTTGAGTGAATGTTACTCCTTTGGGTAAATGCTGCTCTTCATTTATCATCACTTAAATGAATGTCCAAGGATGATGTAACCTGGCATGCAGTCCCATGGTCGTATGTGGTATGACAGCCATACTTTGGTGGGTGCATCTGATAGGTGCATTGTAGGTTAGATTAGGATTTGTTGCAGAACTGAAACATGTAGTGTCAGGTTAGATACACACTCATGGCTCATGAATCCTGGAAGGAGAGTCCTCTAGAAGAACAGTTAGAGGACTTGTTTGCAGTAGCTGGTTGGACATTTAAAGCAGAGTATGCCAAGGTTCAAGGATAGACATTTCGATATTGTCATGTGCTAATGGAATTGCAGATGGACTGATGTATGCGCAAATTTTGGTGGATGACTCTTGCAGTGTTAGTGCATGGAAATTTGGAATATCAAATAGATCAAAATAGTTAATGAACCTGCTAGAGAGAATTTAAAACTGACACCTAAGTGAGTGACAGCTGAGTAAATGCTCTGGACCCCAGATGCTGCAACGGTTATCTGAGTGGATCAACAGGTCATAGATGAATACTGCTCAGAATTTGGTTAGAAGGAGTCCTAGATAGACTCTTGAGTGTTTATTATCAATGAGTTAATTGCAACTTATTAGTGAATGCTAGGTGCTCCTTTGGGTGGATACTGATTATATATGACTATTCATCAATGAATTCTGGATGTGCAGTAAGTTAAATGTTCATCGTCAGTGACTGATGGATGCACTATTGATCCTGTGTCTAGAATTGGTCAAATGTTCATTGTAGAAAAATTGTTACTTGAATATTTGGTGTATGGTTTGATTGCATATTCATTGTAGATGAGCTGTGATTTGATTACTATTACCTGTCTTTCCTGAATATACAGAGTGTTAAACACTCCTCTTAGAGGAGTCCAGGATGTGGTGATAGTTGCATCACCAATGTGTATGAGTTCTGGATTTACAGTCGGCTGATATTCTTGAATGATACTGGATGTGCAGATGATACAATGTTCTTCATCAACGAATACATGATGCATAGTTGGTGGCTGTTCAATAAAGGATGAATCCCGATGTTCACTGTTGTCGAGTCCTCTATGCACAACCGGTTAGTTGTTGATCAACAGTTAATACTTGACGTATAGGGCCAGATTTAAGAAAAGCGGCACTGCACCCGGTGCAGCCCCACTTTTCTTGCGCCTCTTAGTGCCCCCCCTAACAGCACCATGGCGGTAGTTAGGGAACTAGCATCAGAATTCTTTACGCAGGTTCGGAGCGGCGCAGGATTAGCGTAAATAATATTGATGCTTGTCCTGCAAAGCCCATTGAGGCCCATTGTAAACAGTGGTGTGCCTCCTTCTAATGCCTGCCCTGAGCAAGTGTTAAAAGTGCCGAAAAAAAGTGACGGAAAGGAATCTCTTAAATTTCTTTGTGCTATTTTTCCGGCAGCCCCTAATGGGGGAATGCCCCCTTTGCATTCATCATACCTGGCACAGGCATAATGTAGCACAAAGGATTACAAAGTCGCGCAATGCATGCATTGCACCACTTTGTAAATTTGGCGCAGCAATTTTGGCCTCTTTGGGCCACATTATCGTAAATCAATGACGCTAATATGGCGCAAGGTGGCCCTTACGTCTGCCCGATGGTTCTTTTGCTACCTCTCTCTCTCCATACATACATTTTCCACACTATACACGCTCCATTCTGATCGGTCTCCTTTCCTCTATGGACCCTTCCGATTATTGCTTTCCAGAATTGCTTCTCTTTCCATTTGTGTCACAACATGCTTACCCACTTGCCTTCTTGTCCTTGTTTTAACACAATTAAATATGCATTACTCTTTCACATGAGGTCCCCCTGAATATTTCTGTACCCTTCAATCTGTCTCCTGTTATTAAGACCTTTGCTGCTCATGCCTTTGACCGCCCTACATTTAATAACTTTCTCGCCCCCAAACAGGTAGAACATGATGGACTCACAGGAAGGGTGGAATTCAACAGCAAAGGACAGCGAACGAACTACACCCTTAGAATCTTGGAAAAATCGAAGGATGGCCATAGAGAGGTAAGGCAAAGATTACGGTCTGCCTTGTGTAGCGCCTTCGTCTTCATTCCAGTGCTGGTCTGTGCACTTTGTCTTGATTGGTTTCTGGGGTGTTATAGTTGGCGTGGTTGGAGGGAAGCTTAAAGTGCTTCCAGGTGACACTGTGAGTAATCAGACTATTTCGATCACACCTGAACCCTGATTATGATGTTTCGGGGCAATACTTTGGAAATTGCAGCATTACCGGCCACCATTGCTATCTTTTGTCAAAGTTCTTTTCTAAAGTTTCGGAATGGTATTTTCCCTTCCAGTGACTTCCTAAAGTGTCAGCTAGCATTGAAAGGCTTCCAGAGACATTTGCAGAAATCACCAGTGTTGTCAAAAAACTATTGGTAATTAAGACATTTATAATATTGATTCTGATTGAAAATTCAGTTCAAAGATGTTTTTTTTTCCACCTGGAAGCCTTCCTGCTTTAAAGAAACCTAAAGAGAGGAGAGAACGTTGATGAGGCCCCTTCCTTCTCTTTGTAATCAACTTGACTACATCCTTACCAATAGAAGTCTCAGATTCCAAGGAAAGGATGTGCATGGATAAGTGATCTCCCCTCCCTCCACAAGAGTTTATTTTTTACAGCAAGACTAGGGATTGAATGAACATGTAGACTGTGTTTCCATCTTACCTGGAGGTCGTGTAAGGTAAATAAGATAAGTTATGTGGTCTTTTACATACTGAGAGGGTAGGAGCTGGGGTGAAATGGTGGTGGTAGACTCAGGAAGTTCACCAGATAATAGAATCAAGTTGATTGTTCTTCATCCACACAGGTTGGGATCTGGTACTCAAACCGGACGTTGGCAATGAATGCAACCACGCTGAACCTCAACACCTCAGAAACCCTGGAGAACAAGACGCTGGTCATCACCACCATCCTGGTGAGTCCCTCAAGTGTTCATTTAGCTGATGGTAGTCATCAGACTATGGAAAAGGTTGAAGGCTCCCAACTTCTCTTCTATATGATGTGCTGTGGAACACTGGCCTGTCAACACTTGGAGCATTTACACTTCAGCACTACATCTGGTTGTGATATAATTGTAATTGGATTTATATAGCTCAGGGGCCCACAAAGGATTAGTAGTGGATTAGTCTAGTGAAACAGGAGTTCATTTGAGCGGTGTCTGGTAGTCTGATTGAACAGGATAATGGAGGGATAGAAGAGGGAGGAGTGTAGAAAGTGTTATTTGGGAGATCATAGTAGTAAGATTAGGCTTGGGATGAGTAAAATGAGATGGAAGAGGGAAGGGTCTCTAGAAGTGGATTATCCTGCCACTGTGGGTGAGTAACCGTTACTCTGCACTGGAATACCAGGCATTACTCTTGCCAAATGCAGTAGTTTTTATTGTGTGTTCCAGTGTTAGCCGGGTGTTGGCAGCAGGTGACTTATAGTAACTAATGGTGATTGCTGGTGGTGAGTGACTGGTGATGACTGATTGTGGCAAATGGCTTATGGTGATCTGAGTGATTGCTAGAAGCAAGTGGCTTGTGGTGATTTCTGGTCAGAAGTTATTGTGGTAATTGGTGGCCACTGCTGGTTGTGCAGCACTGGTGTTGATTATTGCTGGTGATTCAACGTGACGTGGAGTGTATTATTACTATTTCCAAGTGCAGTATTTTGTGACAGAGCTCCTATATTTTGACACATCTTCTCTTTTTCACATTGTTCATTCCAGGAAAACCCATATGTCATGAGGAGAGGGAACTTCCAGCAGTATGAGGGTAATGAACAATATGAGGGCTTCTGCGTGGAGATGCTGAAGGAACTATCAGATATCCTGAAGTTCCACTATCACATCAAACTAGTGGACGATGCCCTTTATGGGGCCCCGGAGGCCAATGGATCTTGGACAGGCATGGTCGGGGAGCTCATCAACCGGGTATGCATCTCTGTCCCATACCAGGGCAAGCAAATCTATGTTGTCAACTTCAGAAAATTAGACATGCTGTGTTGGTGGATTCAGATATGTGAATCTATGTTGTTTGTCTCAGATAAATGGACTCAGCCTCTATGACTATGACTATGTTCTGAGTTTAGTTCCAAACACGCACAAAGGGATTGTACATATGTCTTATGAACCTGCAATATGCACACATTGCTTGTGAATCAATGCTGGGTGTACAAAGGGTGCGTGAGTCAATTTTGTACGTTCCAAGTTAGTTGCAGGTCAGCTCACATGTTATCAGCACAGTTGTATTGGTCAAGAAATGTGTTTCACATCTGGTTTATGTGTCTCAGATAATGACATTGTTTGGGAGTCAATGTTGTGAATTTCAGACAATCTTACTGGGAGCATTTGTCAATGCTATGAATCTCAAAAAGCTCACAACATCTACACATCAGTGTTTTATCAATGCCAGAAAGGTCCTGGTGGCATGTGAGTTTCTGTTTTGGAGTTGAGATGAGTACAGCTAAGATCTGTAAGTGGCATGTAAGCACAAGGTACTTGTCAGCTTATGTGGTTACAGTACAATGTTTACTCATTCATGCCTTGTAAGTTGCAGAAAGTCATACAGTGTTTGAGAGTCTATGTCCTAAAAAGGCTCCCTTGCTAGGTGAGTCTGCTGTGCATTTCTTCTTGAGCTCTGACAGCCTCTAATATGATCACAGACTGAATGAGTGTCTTCAGGCTTAAATGCATACAGCTTGGGAGCCTCGGAAAAGTGTCTGAAAAGTCTCTTAGAGCCAAAGATAATTTCCCAGAGTTGGAGCACCTGTAGAGAATCTCCAATCTGTCTCTTTAGAGTCGTAAAAAGCCCACCGAGTTATTGAGTTTCTAACGAATCACAATTAAAATCCATTTAAATGAACCTCAAGAGAGTTTTAATTGTGCTCACCAAATTTCTCATTCTCACTGTTTTTGATTAATTCCGTTTCTCTGACTCTCTTATGGGTCTTCCATAAGCTCAAGGCATCTGTGAAACTCTAGAGAGTCTCTAATAAATAAAGTTTGTGAACATTGTTAAAGTTTTGTTAAGCTTACAAAGATGGTGACTTTCAAGAGAGTCTCTGACATACTGGTGCTCACAGAGTTGGTGAGTCTCTAGGACTATCACAGTTTCTCTGAGTCATTGAAAAGCTCACAGAGTTGGCAAGTCTCTAGGCATATTTCATGAATTCACAGTTTCTGTGAGACTTTGATAAGCTCACAGAGTTTTGGAGTCTCTAGGATTATCCAATGAATTCAGTTTCTGTGAGTCTTTGATGAGCTCAGAGTTTGGGAGTCTCTAGGAATAGATCATGAATTCACAGACTTTCCAAATCTTTGATCAACTCACAGATTTGGTGAGTCTCTAGGAATATCTCACGAATTCACAGATTCTCTGAGTCTTTGATAAGTTCACAGAGTTGGTGGGTCTCTACGAACATCTAATTAATTCACCGTTTCTCTGAGTCTTTGGTAAGCTCTCAGAGTTGGTGAGTCTCTTGCAATATCTCATGAATTCCACAATTTCTCTGTTTCTTTGATAAGCTCACAGTGTATGGGAGTGTCAAGGAAGCCCCAGTTAAATTCATTTTTAATGAAATTCATGTTGGTTCTAGGCCTCCTCAACCAATGGGTGGTTCTCCAAGGAGTCATACATAATCTTGCAGTTTGAATGAATCTCTTAGAGTTTTCAGAAAGCTCACATAGTTGGACACATTCAGTGGTTGTGTGTTTTTCTTGATTGCTTTAGTTGTACTCCTAAAAGAGTTAACACAATATTGGATGTCTCTGAAATTCTTGAGACTCTCACATGGTTAGCAAGGTTCTGTTGTGAATTTTCTACTAATCTTAGTGGTGCACACCTTTTTCTGAATTTCTTGATTGTCTTGGATAAAACTGGTAAGTCCCTTTTCCAGGATTTGTTAAATATTCACTGGTTACTACATCTAGCTTCTGGCTTTCACTAGAGTGTCCATTAAGATCACAGAGACAGTGACTCTTGAGAGCGTCAAGGTGTTCAAGGTGACTCTCTTGAGAGTGTCAAGGTGAAAGTGTTTGAAAAGAAGGGAGTCAGTCTTACAGTTATTAACTTTTTTGAGAATTTCAAAGAAGGTCACACAATTAGTGAGCCTCTTCAGAGAATTCCATAAGGTCATAGAATAAACAGGTTTATGTTCTGAGTGTTGTGTGTTTCTTCTTTTTGTCTGTTCTAGAAAGCAGACCTGGCTGTGGCAGCCTTTACCATCACTGCAGAGCGGGAGAAGGTGATCGACTTCTCAAAACCCTTCATGACCCTTGGAATCAGCATCCTCTACCGCGTGCACATGGTATGTTCTAAGATAACAAATCTTCTCTTAGCATTGTGTCTGCTGTGTCCATTTGCAATAACACCCTAAAAAGGGGTAAACAGTACACACTGTGTCAGCAGCTCCCTGATAACACTGCATATGTTCAATCAATCGATCAGGAATTAGTAAAGCGCACTACTCACCCGTGAGGGTGTCAAGGCGCTGAGGGGGGGAGAAAGGAGGGGGAGGTGCTGCTACTGCTCGAACAGCCAGGTCTTGAGAAGTTTCCTGAAAGTAAGGAGGTCTTTGGTCTGGCGCAGGTGGGTGGGAAGAGTGTTCCATGTTTTGACGGCGAGGTGCTAGAATGATCTACCGCCGGTTGCAGTGCTGCGGACTCGTGGGACGGTTGCCAGGTCGGCGAAGCGGAGATGCCAGATCGAGGTGTAGAAGGAGAGTCGCCTGCTGAGGTATTCTGGGATATATTGTATCCAAGGTTAGTGACTTAGGGCCTTAGATCTTAGTGGAGGAGAATACTCCTTCACAAACATGACCGATAGCCTGTCGGCCGGATTATGATCCCATTATATTCTATTGAGATTGTAATACGGTGTGTGGGATATCCTTCACATTTGTGACAGCATATTCCATCCTTCGAGATCTGAATCAGGCAGTTTATCTTCATAGAGCCCATGGTACATCCCCCTCCACCGATGACTCATTTCACTCTGTTTCAGTGGAATCCATGTTAGTGACTCCCTAAACAGTGTCCGTGTCTAATCTGCTGTCAGTGATTTCCTTCCCTAATCTTAAAGTGATCCCAGGACGTATGTCCTGTGGTCATGTGGTGATGATGTCTGCTGGTCCTGCTCCTTCAGAGTCTGTGTGGGATTTAGTCTGACAGATTCAGATCAGACGGGATTCGCTCAGGTTTAGAGGTCGCCATATTCTTGACATTATTGGCTGCTGAAGGATCATGGTTCCTGGTAAGGTTTGAGTTTAAGCTAGTAAGGATGAGGCCACTGCAGCTTGTCGCTAGTCTGAGGAAAGACCTCAGGAGGAGAGTGGACACTGTGTAAGGCTTCAGAGCAGGACTAGGTATTTCTGAGTCAGGGTTTTGAAATGGATCATTACTTATATGTGATTAAAATTCACTTATTTCTGAACAGTTAAAAAAATATTAGAGATTACGAAAGAACTTATGCAAAGCGTTACTAAAGCAAAAGAGAGTAACCTGGAAAGCCGACTATGAACTGCAGGCACAGGGCCTTCTTACCTATAAATGATCAAACTTGATGGAACTTACATGACCATTAGATAGAGTCATGTACACCATGGTTGAACTCATATTGAAAACTATTTGATCTAAAGATTACATTATGACTCACAGTACTGTTGGAGCAAGACAAGTAGTGTTTGGCTTCTAGTACGAGTGAGCGCCTTCCAGAGAGAGAACAACACTTGATTTCAAAGGACTTGTGGCATGCTGCACTGTTGGATTACAACAGACCTGTAATGTGAATAAACACTGCATTACACGGGACAGAAAAACGTGTAATCCCAAAATGATACTTCACTGTCGAATGTGAGACGGACAGTCAAGGGTAGACACAGCCAATCACTCAGCCATTGAAGCACTCAGTCACTCACTTACCTCTACAGCTACTGACAAAACCAATCACTCACACATAGAACTACTCAAACATCCATTTGTTTACCCAGGCAGCTACAGATAAACTCACTCACTCAGTAAAACAACTACTGATACATCCAGTCACCCGACTGTACACCACTCACACAAGCGCTCACATAAAAATGTAGATACTCACATGTCCACTCCGATGGCATACGTTACAAATACTAACACTGTTCAGTAGTAGTGGAAGAATACTAATTGAACCTATGTAATAGCTTAGTACGTATCTTTAACTCTCATAAACGTTTTTTACACACTTACACAGTTTAGATGATGTCATCAGTGATGTAATTTGAGATGTCATCAGTGATGTCACTGACCACGTCATGAGTGTATAATATGTGAGGTCATAAGCAGTGCTTTGCGAGGGCGTAAGTTATAGTTAGGGCTTGTTCATATAACTACTGAATTTCTACGGTTTTGTGCGAGTAAATTCAGTACTTAACTAAAATGTCCCTGTAATCTGTTTTTTTTTTAAGCGAATATATTATATTAATAATACTCTGTTGTTCTGCTCATCCCTAAATTCACCAGACAGTGCCACCTTGTGCCAGACAGTCACAAGCGCTGGTGTTGACAATTAAGTGTCGGTGGCGAGCACCGGGAACCACCGGCACAAATTAAGCCCTGATGGTTGCAGTGTGTAAAGTGCATTATTTTAACCCTGTATTTGGTAGTGTAGCTTCATTAGTGTGTTTGGGGTATGATACTCCCCAAATAAATGAATTATTGTCCTCGTAGTTGGGTCAGGGGACTCTGTGCTATTATTACATATGAGTGCAGCTTTAAATACTTGAGTTCAGGATGTGCGCTGTACAAACACCGTTTGTGTTTGATTTAATAGACTGTAATGTTGCTCCATTTGTAATAAGAATCTAGGCCATGTTTACATGACCACTGATCTGCCTCTTAGTTCACTAATGGCATTCTCGGGGAAGGGGTGAGCCATGAATGTTTCTAAAAGCTATCTCTTTTTATGTAAATGTCTGTCTATGAAATAATATGATCTGATGTACAAAGGTGAAATGTTTCCGCATGTTAAAGAAATATACTTTTTTATATTTTGAGTAGATTGTATCATATTTGTACCTTATGCTTGATTCACGATCTACTTTCCAAGTGTTTTTAATAGCACAGCTCATGCACAAGCTGCTGGATCCAAGCAAGACCTGTGGCTCGGCTGTGGCTCACCATACCCTATTAATTTGCCTGTACGCCCTCCTGTGTTTGCAATTCACGCTTCCTAGATGTGGCCGTCAGTCACTTGATAAAGTGATTTGTAAAATGCAAGATTAGAAACATGGGGGCGTATTAATCATATTTTTGTGTTGTCGTTGCGCCATGCAAGGGGGCGCAAGGGCGATGCAAAACCTACAATGACATTTACCAAGCCACACAAGACCACCTTAGGCTGCCCTGCGTAGCTTGGTAATTGTGGAATAACGTAAAGCAGTGCAAGTCGCAGCGTTGCGTTACTCTGCCCTGGGAAGGCATTCCCAGCGTGGAGCATGGGTTTTCCTATGCATCCACCCATGGATTTTGGCGCGTTCCCAGATTTACCATTAGTGGTAGACCTGGGAATGCGTCAAAATGCAAAGCCTCCCGATGGGAGTCATAACGAAAATAAATATTCTTATTTGCAGTTTGTGCACCGGCGCAGGCAGAAAGCAGCAATACACTGTAAAATGTTAAATATGGCCCCTTCCTGTCCTCTCCCTACTGCCCGCTGCCTTCCAGGCAGTGCAGCCAGGTGGCATGCTGTGATGCATGAATGTTTGATATTTACTCCCCCTCCCTGTCTCCAGCACCTGGAGCCCAGCTCACTTACTCGATATGGCATCACTACCGTCAAGGCTTGTCGTGCAGAGGAGTGGGAGCAGTGAAAATACATTTAAAATAAGTGATCCCAGGGCAGGGACTCCAGGCTTCTGTGTTGTACATGACCGTATTCTTCAGTTCCCAGGGAGAACTATCGGGACCACCTAATGCAAACCAGCAGGGACACGGTTTCCCATGGAAAGAGTCCCACCGAGCCTTGGTCGTCAGACCCCGGCAGCCCACAGCTTTTTTAATTGGGAAATCTGATATTCACACCCCTGAATCTCACTGACCAAGCTTTGCCCCAGTGATATTTGATAGATTTGGTGCTTTATTTTAGTCAGCACAACTCAGGACCAGAAGAAGGCAAACCCTGCTCACTGTTTTCGCATTGTACTGCCTGACTATCGACCTCAAACTTTGAGAAATATTGGGTTTACTCACTGCAGTCACATAAAAGCAGGCCCTCGGTTCTTTGCTGACCATGCGCAGCTCATCATGAGCAGCTGCACTGACAGTGCAGAGTCTAATATTTATACATAGTACTCTGAATATCTGAACTCTGTAATCTGGAAAAAACTCTGCAATCAACATTTAAATATTACCTTTTTGCCACACTTGGGGCCTTGCTGCAGGATCCCTGGATTTCACCCCATTGATCCCACTCCTTGTAGTGCAGGGGCTAAGGATCAGGGATTACATTTGAAATCTTGAGAACCACTAAAAATGAAGAATTACTGGGGTGAACTGTATCTGTAATTCTCTTGGTAATTCCTCATTCTCCCCAAGAGTTTTACCTCAAGATTTTGTCTGCTTCTGGCAGCTGTAGTCGCTGGGTGGAACCTACCAGTGTGGTGAGGAACAATAGATGCTGGTCCCCCAAAACTGTGTGCCGCTGGCCCCCACCTGGCACCACCAGCTCACATTAAGCCTTCCTTGCCTCATCTCAACTGTTCCTCGAGGGACATGATTTCAGTGCATCACCCTCGAGTAAAAGTTGCTTTATTTGTTCTCAGTCAGTAGAAATGTCCCTACAAAGAGTTGTCCTTTTCAGACAGATTGAGGGATATAACCAGCATCTGAGTCCCCAGCAATGTGGGGGCACAAAGAACCACGAGATGCTCAAGTCTTTATACTGTGTAATTAAGCACTCTTCTCCTTGATAGCGCTTTGTTTTTTACCCACTCTACAGTCTTCGTGGCACATACTACTGTTGATTTACATTTTATTTAGTCTCTTTGTCCGTACCTGGCACTGCTCACTCAAACAGGGTCCCCGCTGCTTCTCTATTTTGCAATCCAACCATGAAATTGCTTGGCATCATGCGCTCTTGCCTCTAGGTTCTCCTTGTGGCATTCACTGCTGCCCCTTGGGGCGGTGAGGTGGGACATTCTCTTTCCTTGTGTCCAGTTTTTACCCTGCCCAGTTGGATGCTCTGATTTCAGCAGTGTATAGCAGATGCTTCATGTATGATTCATGTTGTCCAAGATGGCCACCTCCCCGTCTGCTCCTTGTGTGCTCAGGGGTGCGCAGAGACAGGTGGTCCGCTTTAAAACGAGGAAGGGGTGTCAATCTGTTGGGCCAGAAGGATGGGATAAGTAGACGTTGTTTATTATTTGGACACCCACCACTTGTACTTTCAGTCGACGCTGCAGTATCAATTATTATTCGATGCAAATCACCACCCTTCAAGATGGCCGCCTCAGCCATGAATCTCACTACCCATCCCTCTTTCTTGAAACATTTGTTCAGTGTTCCACCTCTCCACCCAAAGATGACCTCTGGTCTTGCTTGTACCTCACCCAGGCGCAACATGCAGAGTGGGTGGTGTTTGGTGCCACCTCAGGTGCCCTCCTTATGGCCCAAAAAGGGCTCTGAGTGTAAGTCATCCAACTGATACACTCTACCCCTGGGGCCCAGGCCTCACCTGCCACAGGTGGATCTGTTCATCACTGCCAGGTTGTGCCCTCCTTATGGCCCCAAAAGGCCTCATCTATCTGATACCCTCTGCCACTTGTGCCCAGGTCTCACCTGCCAATCATTACCTGCCACAGATGAATCTGTTCATCACTGCCAGGTTGCTGACTCCTTATGGTCCCAAAAGACCTCTGTGTGTAATTCATCCATCTGATACCCTCTGCCACTTGTGCCCAGGTCTCACCTGCCAATCATTACCTGCCACAGGTGGATCTGTTCATCACTGCCAGGTTGTGTACTCCTTATGGTCCCAAAAGACCTCTGTGTGTAATTCATCCATCTGATACCCTCTGCCACTTGTGCCCAGGTCTCACCTGCCAATCATTACCTGCCACAGGTGGATCTGTTCATCACTGCCAGGTTGTGCCCTCCTTATGGTCCCAAAGACCTCTGTGTGTAATTCATCCATCTGATACTCTCTGCCACTTGTGCCCAGGTCTCACCTGCCAATCATTTCCTGCCACAGGTGGATCTGTTCATCACTGCCAGATTGTGCCCTCCTTATGGCCCCAAAAGGCCTCATCTATCTGATACCCTCTGCCACTTGTGCCCAGGACTCACCTGCCAATCATCACCTGCCACTGGTGGATCTGTTTGTTCATCACTGCCAGGTTGTGCCCTCCTTATGGTCCCAAAAGACCTCTGTGTGTAATTCATCCATCTGATACCCTCTGCCACTTGTGCCCAGGTCTCACCTGCCATACATTACCTGCCACAGGTGGATCTGTTCATCACTGCCAGGTTGTGCCCTCCTTCTGGTCCCAAAAGACCTCTGTGTGTAACTCATCCATCTGATACCCTCTGCCACTTGTGCCCAGGTCTCACCTGCCAATCATTACCTGCCACAGGTGGATCTGTTCATCACTGCCAGGTTGTGCCCTCCTTATGGTCCCAAAAGACCTCTGTGTGTAACTCATCCATCTGATACCCTCTGCCACTTGTGCCCAGGTCTCACCTGCCAATCATTACCTGCCACAGGTGGATCTGTTCATCACTGCCAGGTTGTGCCCTCCTTATGGTCCCAAAAGACCTCTGTCTGTAACTCATCCATCTGATACCCTCTGCCACTTGTGCCCAGGTCTCACCTGCCAATCATTACCTGCCACAGGTGGATCTATTCATCACTGCCAGGGTGCACAGGTCACTCTCTTCCTTGTCAGCAGACCTGCCTACTCTCGCCAGCTCTTCAAGGCGAAGACCCAGGTGAACCCCGAAACACAGACGTGGCTACATTTGTTGTAGGCGTGGTAGGGAAGGACCTTCCTCTGGACAGGATTGTAGCCATCATGTCAGACTCAGGCAGCAATGTAGACTTTTAAACATCGTGTTTGTTTGCTCCACTTTCTATGTCTTGTCAGATGAATGTGCCCACGGCATTCTTCAATGATTAAAAACTTGCAAAAATGTTTTTCCTATAATTTATCTTATTCTCCATCTTGTCTGCATTCACTGGAGAGCAATTTGCAGAGACGATATCATCTGTGCAGGGGCCCCACAGTCTCTCCCAACTTTATTATTTCTATTTATGAGACAACCAATCGACCACTTTTTATTTTCAATGCTTGGCTGCTTTAATATTGTTTGAATTGTGAATCGATTTTAAACTTTCATTTAATGGTAACAGCACCGCCTATCAGAAACTAAAAACGTGTGTCCTTGTTTTCTGATGTTTGAGGCGCTGGCGACCAGGTCTGTGCTGCTGTCATCGTTTTTAGGTCTCACCTGCTTGCCTCCCCTTCATCACCCTCCCTTCGGTAGTGCTTGCCCTCCCATCATTGTTGCTTGCACCCCCTCCCTCTTCCATTGTTGTTGCTTGCACCCCCTCCCTCTCACATTGTTGTTGCTTGCACCCCCTCCCTCTCCCATCTTTGTTGCTTGCACCCCCTCCATCTCCCATTGTTGTTGCTTGCACCCCTCCCTCTCCCATCATTGTTGCTTGCACCCCCTCCCTCTCCCATCATTGTTGCTTGCACCCCCTCCCTCTCCCATCATTGTTGCTTGCACCCCCTCCATCCCCCATTGTTGTTGCTTGCACCCCCTCCCTCTCCCATCATTGTTGCTGCACCCCCTCCCTCTCCTATCATTGTTGCTTGCACCCCCTCCCTCTCCTATCATTGTTGCTTGCACCCCCTCCCTCTCCCATTGTTGTTGCTTACACCCCCTTCCTCTCCCATTGTTGTTGCTTGCACCCCCTCCCTCTCCCATCATTGTGCCTTGCACCCCCTCCCTCTCCTATCATTGTTGCTTTCACCCCCTCCCTCTCCCATTGTTGTTGCTTGCACCCCCTCCCTCTCCCATTGTTGTTGCTTGCACCCCCTCCCTCTCCCAACATTGTGCCTTGCACCCGTTCCCTCTCCTATCATTGTTACTTGCACCCCCTCCCTCTCCTATCATTGTTACTTGCACCCCCTCCCTCTCCTATCATTGTTGCTAGCACCCCCTCCCTTACCCATCATTGTTGCTTGCACCCCCTCCCTCTCCCATTGTTGTTGCTTGCACCGCCTCCCTCTCCCATCATTGTTGCTTGCACCCCCTCCCTCTCCCATCATTGTTGCTTGCACCCCCTCCCTCTCCCATCATTGTTGCTTGCACCCCCTCCCTCTCCCATCATTGTTGCTTGCACCCCCTCCCTCTCCCATTGTTGTTGCTTGCACCCCCTCCCTCTCCTATCATTGTTGCTTGCCCCCCTCCCTCTCCCATTGTTGGTGCTTGCCCTCCCTCCCTCTCCCATCGTTGTTGCTTGCACCCCCTCCCTCTCCCATCATTGTTGCTTGCACCCCTCCCTCTCCCATTGTTGTTGCTTGCACCCCCTCCCTCTCCCATCATTGTTGCTTCCACCCCTCTTTCTCCCATTGTTGTTGCTTGCACCCCCTCCCTCTCCCATTGTTGTTGCTTGCACCCCCTCTCTCACCTATTGTTGTTGCTTGCACCCCCTCCCTCTCCCATTGTTGTTGCTTGCACCCCCTCCCTCTCCTATCATTGTTGCTTGCCCCCCTCCCTCTCCCATTGTTGGTGCTTGCCCCCCCTCCCTCTCCCATCGTTGTTGCTTGCACCCCCTCCCTCTCCCATCATTGTTGCTTGCACCCCTCCCTCTCCCATTGTTGTTGCTTGCACCCCCTCCCTCTCCCATCATTGTTGCTTGCACCCCTCCCTCTCCCATTGTTGTTGCTTGCACCCCCTCCCTCTCCCATTGTTGTTGCTTGCACCCCCTCTCTCACCTATTGTTGTTGCTTGCCTCCCATGCTGCGTCATCTGCTTGCCCTCCTGTTCTTCCTGTTCGCAACCCCTACCATCGTTTTCCCCACCCCTCCACCATTTCCCATCATTGTTGCTTGCACCCCCTCTCTCTCCCATCATTATTGCTTGCCCTGCAGTTCTGGTTGTTTGTCTCCCCACCTACTCCCATCACTGTTGCTTTCCCCCTCCCCCTTTTATTGTTACCGGCCCCTCCCTTCCACCAGAAAAAAAGATCTATGATGCTGCCAGCGATAGTAGAACATGGCTAAAATACATTCAGAAAGCCAACAGCTCGCATAGGCGAGACCTTTTGGCTTTGCCGGTGCTTGTTTTTCATTGGCCCCCTTCAACTGCCTTTCCTCCTTGACATGAAACTCCTCTCTTCTTTCTGCCTAAGAGGCTGTTGGCACCTGCTAGGAACACAGTCACAATGCCTGGCACGTTTGACCCCGCCATCACTTCCTCCCATGAACCTTACCCTTACTCACCCGCCTCTGTTTCTGTAAACAAATGCACTTGTTACCCAGAACGACTGACTGACGACCTCTCTGCAGTTTCTTATATTGCCCAGTCTGAGTGAATGATGCGCTCCTGAGTGGACCCCTAAGACCACGTACCATGGCAGTTGTATTCAGTCCACTCCCGGGGTTTCTTCTCCGCCACTCCTGGGTGGCCTCCGAAGACTATGTACCATGGCCGGTTGTCTTTTGTCCACTCCCTGGGTATCTTCTCCGCCACTCCTGGGTGGCCTCCTAAGACCACGTACCATGGCCGATTGTATTCTGTCCAGTCCCTGGGTTCCTTTTCCGCCACTCCTGGGTGGCCTCCTAAGACTACGTATCATGGCCGATTGTATTCTTTCTACTCCCAGGGTTTCTTCTCCGCCACTCCTGGGTGGCCTCCTAAGACCACGTACCATGGGCGGTTGTATTGTGTCCAGTCCCGTGGTTTCTTCTCCGCCACTCCTGGGTGGCCTCCTAAGACCATGTACCATGGGCGGTTGTATTCTGTCCAGTCCCTGGGTTTCTTCTTCGCCACTCCTGGGTGGCCTCCTAAGACCACGTACCATGGGCGGTTGTATTCTGTCCAGTCCCTGGGTTTCTTCTCCGCTACTCCTGGGTGGCCTCCTAAGACCACGTACCATGGGCGGTTGTATTCTGTCCAGTCCTTGGGTTTCTTCTCCGCCACTCCTGGGTGGCCTCTTAAGACCACGTACCATGGGCGGTTGTATTGTGTCCAGTCCCGTGGTTTCTTCTCCGCCACTCCTGGGTGGCCTCCTAAGACCACGTACCATGGGCGGTTGTATTCTGTCCAGTCCCTGGGTTTCTTCTCCGCTACTCCTGGGTGGCCTTCTAAGACCACGTACCATGGCTGGTTGTATTCTGTCCAGTCCCGGGGTTTCTTCTTCGCCACTCCTGGGTGGCCTCCTAAGACCACGTACCATGGGCGGTTGTATTCTGTCCAGTCCCGTGGTTTCTTCTTCGCCACTCCTGGGTGGCCTCCTAAGACCACGTACCATGGGCGGTTGTATTCTGTCCAGTCCCTGGGTTTCTTCTCCGCTACTCCTGGGTGGCCTCCTAAGACCACGTACCATGGGCGGTTGTATTCTGTCCAGTCCCGTGGTTTCTTCTTCGCCACTCCTGGGTGGCCTCCTAAGACCACGTACCATGGGCGGTTGTATTCTGTCCAGTCCTTGGGTTTCTTCTCCGCCACTCCTGGGTGGCCTCCTAAGACCACGTACCATGGGCGGTTGTATTGTGTCCAGTCCCGTGGTTTCTTCTCCGCCACTCCTGGGTGGCCTCCTAAGACCACGTACCATGGGCGGTTGTATTCTGTCCAGTCCCTGGGTTTCTTCTCCGCTACTCCTGGGTGGCCTTCTAAGACCACGTACCATGGCTGGTTGTATTCTGTCCAGTCCCGGGGTTTCTTCTTCGCCACTCCTGGGTGGCCTCCTAAGACCACGTACCATGGGCGGTTGTATTCTGTCCAGTCCCGTGGTTTCTTCTTCGCCACTCCTGGGTGGCCTCCTAAGACCACGTACCATGGGCGGTTGTATTCTGTCCAGTCCCTGGGTTTCTTCTCCGCTAGTCCTGGGTGGCCTCCTAAGACCACGTACCATGGGCGGTTGTATTCTGTCCAGTCCCGTGGTTTCTTCTTCGCCACTCCTGGGTGGCCTCCTAAGACCACGTACCATGGGCGGTTGTATTCTGTCCAGTCCTTGGGTTTCTTCTCCGCCACTCCTGGGTGGCCTCCTAAGACCACGTACCATGGGCGGTTGTATTGTGTCCAGTCCCGTGGTTTCTTCTCCGCCACTCCTGGGTGGCCTCCTAAGACCACGTACCATGGGCGGTTGTATTCTGTCCAGTCCCTGGGTTTCTTCTCCGCTACTCCTGGGTGGCCTTCTAAGACCACGTACCATGGCTGGTTGTATTCTGTCCAGTCCCGGGGTTTCTTCTTCGCCACTCCTGGGTGGCCTCCTAAGACCACGTACCATGGGCGGTTGTATTCTGTCCAGTCCCGTGGTTTCTTCTTCGCCACTCCTGGGTGGCCTCCTAAGACCACGTACCATGGGCGGTTGTATTCTGTCCAGTCCTTGGGTTTCTTCTCCGCCACTCCTGGGTGGCCTCCTAAGACCACGTACCATGGGCGGTTGTATTCTGTCCAGTCCCTGGGTTTCTTCTCCGCCACTCCTGGGTGGCCTCCTAAGACCACGTACCATGGCTGGTTATCTTTTGTCCAGTCCCTGGGTTTCTTCTCTGTCACTCCTGGGTGGCCTCCTAAGACCACGTACCATGGGCGGTTGTATTCTGTCCAGTCCCGTGGTTTCTTCTTCGCCACTCCTGGGTGGCCTCCTAAGACCACGTACCATGGGCGGTTGTATTCTGTCCAGTCCTTGGGTTTCTTCTCCGCCACTCCTGGGTGGCCTCCTAAGACCATGTACCATGGCCGGTTGTATTCTGTCCAGTCCCTGGGTTTCTTCTCCGCCACTCCTGGGTGGCCTCCTAAGACCACGTACCATGGCCGGTTGTCTTTTGTCCAGTCCCTGGGTTTCTTCTCCGTCACTCCTGGGTGGCCTCCTAAGACCATGTACCATGGCCGGTTGTCTTTTGTCCACTCCCTGGGTTTCTTCTCCGCCACTCCTGGGTGGCCTCCTAAGACCACGTACCATGGGCGGTTGTATTCTGTCCAGTCCCTGGGTTTCTTCTCCGCTACTCCTGGGTGGCCTCCTAAGACCACGTACCATGGCCGGTTGTATTCTGTCCAGTCCCGGGGTTTCTTCTTCGCCACTCCTGGGTGGCCTCCTAAGACCACGTACCATGGGCGGTTGTATTCTGTCCAGTCCTTGGGTTTCTTCTCCGCCACTCCTGGGTGGCCTCCTAAGACCACGTACCATGGGCGGTTGTATTCTGTCCAGTCCCTGGGTTTCTTCTCCGCCACTCCTGGGTGGCCTCCTAAGACCACGTACCATGGGCGGTTGTATTCTGTCCAGTCCCTGGGTTTCTTCTCCGCCACTCCTTCGTCACTCCTGGGTAGAATCTGTGGAGCATGTACCAAGCCTGTCTATATAATGTACTGTTCCCTGCAGCCCTCCTTTCAGCGCCCACTGTTATCACATGCTCCTCTGATGCTCCTGTATCGGCGCTACACCATGTACTAGAGTTGATGCAAGATTACACTTTCCTTGATTTCTGGGCACTTTTCTAGACCATACTTTCCATGCGACTCATCTTTGTACATACGACATCCAAGCCCTGCCTGCATAGGGTGTGCATGATTCATACCTTCCGTCCACACACACAAGGAGCTAACACAAGTGTCCATGTATAAATCCTTCTCATTTCAGTTCACACAACAAACCACAATAGGAGCTCAACTCTGGTGTCACGCTAGACCACACCACCACCCAAAAAAGCCATCTTATTGACGTACCTTACCAACCATACAACCAGTCTGGAAGTTCACTTGAAGCCTCGAGATGGGGTATAAAGCGCTACATAAATGCTTCTAGAATCCAGTACAATACTGGTGGAAATTCCTAAATCCACGGGGAGTACTGCACCTTCTAATTATTTATACCATAGAGACACTCCCCAGATTTACCCCAGGGGTCACCATGATGCCAGGTGCAGTGCCCGTCACCCATCATACGCCCCGAAGCCCCCTTCCTGGGTGCACATGTTAAATGCCCTCGGCTGTGGAGACCTCTCTGCCAACTGCACAGGGACTGCGCTCCACATGGCAGTGACTTCTGTGTGCCATCCTTTTGGGTCAGTCATGGCATCTGCCCTAAGTCCCAGCTGGGCTGCCTTCTAGGCACTTTTAGTAAATATATACACTCCACAGTTTGTCGTATGCGCAGTGTCCTGCTGTGGCACAGTTTCTGCCATATGATACAGAATGTTGGGTATTTTTGACGTATGCATACGTCACTTATGAAGAATGAAACTGATTTTTTAAGTCGAAAGAAGAGAACCCAAGCAAACTTTGTTAGATGGGAGAAAGAACGGGGGCCTGGAGAGAGACATACAGAGAATAGAGAATAGAGATGGGAAGGTTGAGAGACATAAAACTAAGAAAAGGAGAAAGGGCCAAATAGACTCAGAGAGGCACAGGCAGGGAGGGGGCATAAGATCGAGGAAACCATTTTCTTTTGTTCTTTTCCATTTGTTTTCTTTTTCCAAATCGACATTCTGGATTGTGGACCCGTGGTGCGGACTGGGGCCTTCATCAGCCATGCGCTGGAAACATGGTCAGCATTGTCCACAAGTGTAATTGCCACAGCTGTGGCCTAGACCACGTTGAGGCCTGTTGGAAGATTAACACGTCACTTCTGAGAAATCTGCTCAGCAGTCATCAAAGCTGAGGTGCAGGACATGAGGTCTCTCCTCTCTCTCCCATACAAGGTCAGCTAGTTCTGCATTAATATCTGACAGCTGCCTCTGGAGACACCTGTGTCCTTTAAATAATGGTGTTAATTCATTAGTAATACATCATGAATCTCATGTTTGGCACATAAAATGACTATTTACATTATGGGGGTGATTCTGACCGCGGCGGACGGCGGTCGCCGCCCGCCAAGCGGTTCCCGCCGAAAGACCGCTCCGTGGTCAAAAGACCGCGGCGGTCATTCTGGCTTTCCCGCGGGGCCGGCGGGCGACCGCCAGAAGACCGCCGGCCGGCCCAGCGGGAAAGCCCCGTCAACAAGGAAGCCGGCTCAGAATTGAGCCGGCGGAGTTGAAGGGGTGCGACGGGTGCAGTGGCACCCGTCGCGATTTTCACTGTCTGCAAAGCAGACAGTGAAAATCTTTGTGGGGCCCTCTTACGGGGGCCCCTCGACACCCCATACCGCCATCCTGTTCCTGGCGGGCGACCCGCCAGGAACAGGTTGGCGGTATGGGGTGTCAGAATCCCCATGGCGGCGCAGCAAGCTGCGCCGCCATGGCGGATTCCCATGGACAGCGGAAAGTCGGCGGTACACCGCCGGCTTTCCGCTTCTGGCCGCGGCTGTACCGCCGCGGTCAGAATGCCCAGCGGAGCACCGCCAGCCTGTTGGTGGTGCTACCTCCAACCTCCGCCCTAGCGGTAATTACCGCCAGGGTCAGAATGACCCCCTATATGTTCAATTGATGCTAGCTGGGTAAACCAACTTACTTGTTTAGTCAGATTTGAGCTACCAGTATTGGCTTTGTGACTTTTAAGAAATGTGTTATTGTGTCTAATCAAACTACAGTGGACTTGTGATGTGATGTTTTAGTTGAGTGCCTTTTAACTCAAACATTGTGTACGAGTTTTAATTTGCATCGTAGGACAGTCTCCCTGTGGGCACATCTGTTGCTTTGCTTTATATAAAATGTTCACAGTAGCTGGGAATAGGAGAGGGGACCCTACCTGGTGGTGCTAAATAGACACCAACACAGTTGCTCACTCAATTCTTTCCAAAGGGAATACAGGCCATACAGGCCCAAATTTGGGAAAAGTGGCACTTCATGTCATGAATCGCAACTTTTTTTTCCAGCCCATTGCGCCCCCTAATGCCACCATGTGTGCGCCATATTTAACATACGGCGCACCATGGCGCAGGTTAGGGAAAATAACGTCATCATTTTTGACGCTATTGTTGTACTTTGCAGAATTACCGCCAACATTTTTGTACTCGGAGGCCCATTAAAAGATAATGGTGTGCCTCCTCTTAACGCCTGCTCTATGCAGGCGTTAAAAATGCCGTCAAAAGTGGCCCATTGGGATCTCAAAGATTCTACTGCACCATTTTTGCAGCCCCCCCTTGCATAATTCATTCCTGGCGCAGGCGTAATGTGGCGCAAGGGTTTACAAAGTGCCGCAATACGTGCAGTGCACCACTCTGTACATATGGTGCAGCGTTTTTGCTACACTATTGCCCCATTAGCATAAAACAATGATGCTAATGTGGCGATAGTTGGCGCTAGGCCCTTTTAAATTTGGGCCACGGTGCCTCCGATATCCAGCTTGCGTTTGTGTGGAAGAGTTAGAATGCTGAGCTGGGATGTCTTTAGGGTAGAAGAAAAGGCTGCAATATTTGGGACTGGTGAGCCAGCCTGTGACATCTTTGGTTCCAGGGTACAAAGCAATCTAGGGGGGGGTTGGGTGCCACCAGGCACAAGAAGTGCAACACTTTGGAGCACAAGTGGGAGGTTGTGGGGTCTTTATATGGACTGGTCTAGGGGCCGCAGCATTACATCTTAGCTGAAGTTCTAGGGATGCTGGTTTGGCCTGGGAAATTCATTAATTTTTTGGACAACTGCAGACTTAGGCAGATCTTGATTTAACTTCCACTGCCTGCGAGGGAGACACAGAAATATTCTTCCTCCGCCTGGGTTGAGTCCATGTTTCCAGAATTTTGTTCCTGAATTGAGGAAGCAGTTTTCTTGACCTATCAACAGGGCTGTTGTTTGCAGGTGCTTGCTATTAAAACTCCCTGTTGGAAGAAGCCTGCCTCAAGGAGCTATGTTCAAAACAGTAGAAACTGTTCTGGAAGTAGAAGGAACTTAAAGACCTTAGTTTACTTCCTGCTAAGGACCCTGGCATGAAAAGTTTTAGCGTGTCCTTTGTCCCTGGTGGAATTATTTGCTGACCTGTGAGGTGGTAGAAAGGCCAGACCTCATCTTGGTGATTTTGGGATGGTGCACTGAAGTGTTTAATCAAGAAGCAGAACCAGAGGCGTGCTATGAAGTGCAATATAAAAACAAGTTATTGTATAAAAAACAATTAATTAAAGGACATTGTGAATTAAAACCCTGATTTACTTGCTTGTACCCGCCCGACCCCTGCTTGGCACCGACAGACTATAGTATTTAGTGGGAGTGATTATACAAAATATCTAATTACCATAAATCCAGTTAAAGTAACTGAGCATATTGATTGATTAGTAACTCAGTCAAATCTTGCTTGCCCAGCACATTTACCGTGAGTGATGTCTGTTCCCCCTTACACAACCTTCCAACAGTAAGCCATGACTGACCTCTCTACTCATCGCAAGCCAGGGTTGACCTGGCCATGTAGTGAGCTCGCAGTATGACCTGATTTCTGTGGTTCCAGGGCCAATGAAATCACTTCTCACAAGACCTAACTGCCCTCGAGGCCACCTGGCCCCGGAGAACTGGCCTGGCAGTCTTTCATCAGTGTCCATTAATAACACACCTGCTATTTACAGCGCCTTAAAGTGCCAGAACTAAAGCACAGTGCTTTACATTTCAAAGGCTACCATCTCACGCCTGTAGTACAGTGCGTCGGCCCCACTGGACAGGATATTGTTAATATGCCCAGTGTGTGTCTGTGAGCTTCTTGCCCTCCCCTGTGCACTTGGTACATTCTGCCTCTCAAGGCCACCCCCACCCCACCCCACCCTTATGTGTTTTATTAGCAAGCCTGTGAGATCCCAATGCTATGGCTGTGTGGTCTGAGAGTGCTGACTGTCCTTTCCAATGTCATTGTCAGGATGTGGTGTGACCTTTTCTAAAATAGCATTATATGGGCAACAAACTGTCCCTGAAAATCAGGTGTTAGTGGTTCAGACTTCCTTTAAAATGGCATTGTCAATGGGTTGGCTGTGTGTTCTGGTAGTGATTGCGTACGTCATCAGTGTCTATAATCAGCAGGAGACACACAACTGACATCTGTCAGAAGTTAGAAACACCTGCTATTTCTGTTGACTTGGTATGTCCCACTGTTGGAGAACCTTTCCACCCCTGTCAGGAACACATGGTACTTTTGGGTCTGTGATTATGTCGCCGTTTGTCTTTTGCACGTGCCATCTTCTTTCAACCAAGATGTCTCCTCCCTTTTCAATGCATTTGGAAGAGCCTTCTGTAGAAATACAAAAATATATCGCATGCACATTCTGTGTACATGGTATCTCCCACTGCCAATGAGCCTCAGTGTGCCCTGCAGGCATACATGGTACATCCCCTCGTTATCAATACACATGATGTGCACTACTGATCCAGCTGTCACTTAGCTGATGTGTTTTATGTTTAATCTTGTCTTCTCTCATGTCTGATTATGTTGTCTGGGTGGGGACATGGTTGACTTTATGGCATGTAATGTTTATAATTGCAATTGATTCCTGTTGCCTGGTATCAGGCACGTAACTAAAAAAGAGATAAAACTTCAAAATACGTTTGGTTTATGTTGTGTTTTGTTTATGTTTTAACTTCCTTTAGGGAGCTGTCTCGTGCGTTGTTTCATACTTTGGGTTGCGTGTTATTTCATTTTATACCATGCCAGGTTATGTCACGTCAAGTCGTGATGCGTTATTTCATGTTGTATCAGGTCAGCTCATACCTTGACAGCGCAGCATAGAACCTTTGTTATTCCTTTCGTCTCTGAGTAGAACCTGACCTGTGGTCTTCTTCTAGGGAAGGAAGCCCGGATACTTCTCGTTCCTCGACCCCTTCTCCCCGGCTGTCTGGCTGTTCATGCTCCTGGCGTACCTGGCCGTAAGCTGCGTCCTCTTCCTGGCTGCCAGGTATGTACCCCGAGCCCTTTCCCTCTGCTCTTCCTCTGCTCGCCTCTCCTTTTATTCTTCTTGTACTTTGTTAACTCACGCCTCACCTCTCATTGCATCTTACCTGGTGACACTGGTCAGAGGAACCTGCAAGAATGCCCTTGATGGAGCTCAGTTTACTCATGTGCATCCGTCAGTCTCAGGTCTGCTGCGGCCGAATGGACTGTTGGCTTTCAGCTGAGCTGTGCAAATGGGGGCAATCAACACATCAGATACTGAGAATTACAGTGAAACCTATGGGGTCCACAAAACAGAGAGTGGTGGTTTCATTCATTAGCAGGTTAGTCGAATTACAGTGAAACCTATGGAGTCCACAAAACAGAGAGGGATGGTTTCATTCATTAGCAGGTTAGTCGAATTACAGTGAAACCTATGGGGTCCACAAAACAGAGAGTGGTGGTTTCATTCATTAGCAGGTTAGTCGAATTACAGTGAAACCTATGGAGTCCACAAAACAGAGAGGGATGGTTTCATTCATTAGCAGGTTAGTCGAATTACAGTGAAACCTATGGGGTCCACAAAACAGAGAGGGATGGTTTCATTCATTAGCAGGTTAGTCGAATTACAGGGAAACCTATGGGGTCCACAAAACAGAGAGTGGTGGTTTCATTCATTAGCAGGTTAGTCGAATTACAGGGAAACCTATGGGGTCCACAAAACAGAGAGTGGTGGTTTCATGTATTAGCAGGTTAGTCGAATTACAGGGAAACCTATGGAGTCCACAAAACAGAGAGTGGTGGTTTCATGTATTAGCAGGTTAGTCGAATTACAGGGAAACCTATGGTGTCTACAAAACAGAGAGGGATGGTTTCATTCATTAGCAGGTTAGTCGAATTACAGGGAAACCTATGGCGTCTACAAAACAGAGAGGGATGGTTTCATTCATTAGCAGGTTAGTCGAATTACAGTGAAACCTATGGGGTCCACAAAACAGAGAGGGATGGTTTCATTCATTAGCAGGTTACTCGAATTACAGTGAAACCTATGGGGTCCACAAAACAGAGAGTGGTGGTTTCATTCATTAGCAGGTTAGTCGAATTACAGTGAAACCTATGGGGTCCACAAAACAGAGAGTGGTGGTTTCATGTATTAGCAGGTTAGTCGAATTACAGTGAAACCTATGGGGTCCACAAAACAGAGAGGGATGGTTTCATTCATTAGCAGGTTAGTCGAATTACAGTGAAACCTATGGGGTCCACAAAACAGAGAGTGGTGGTTTCATTCATTAGCAGGTTAGTCGAATTACAGTGAATCCTATGGGGTCCACAAAACAGAGAGGGATGGTTTCATTCATTAGCAGGTTAGTCGAATTACAGTGAAACCTATGGAGTCCACAAAACAGAGAGGGATGGTTTCATGTATTAGCAGGTTAGTCGAATTACAGTGAAACCTATGGCGTCTACAAAACAGAGAGGGATGGTTTCATTCATTAGCAGGTTAGTCGAATTACAGTGAAACCTATGGAGTCCACAAAACAGAGAGTGGTGGTTTCATGTATTAGCAGGTTAGTCGAATTACAGTGAAACCTATGGGGTCCACAAAACAGAGAGTGATGGTTTCATTCATTAGCAGGTTAGTCGAATTACAGTGAAACCTATGGGGTCCACAAAACAGAGAGGGATGGTTTCATTCATTAGCAGGTTAGTCGAATTACAGTGAAACCTATGGAGTCCACAAAACAGAGAGGGATGGTTTCATTCATTAGCAGGTTAGTCGAATTACAGTGAAACCTATGGAGTCCACAAAACAGAGAGGGATGGTTTCATTCATTAGCAGGTTAGTCGAATTACAGTGAAACCTATGGGGTCCACAAAACAGAGAGTGGTGGTTTTTATGTATTAGCAGGTTAGTCGAATTACAGTGAAACCTATGGAGTCCACAAAACAGAGAGTGGTGGTTTTTATGTATTAGCAGGTTAGTCGAATTACAGGGAAACCTATGGAGTCCACAAAACAGAGAGTGATGGTTTCATTCATTAGCAGGTTAGTCGAATTACAGTGAAACCTATGGAGTCCACAAAACAGAGAGTGGTGGTTTCATGTATTAGCAGGTTAGTCGAATTACAGTGAAACCTATGGAGTCCACAAAACAGAGAGGGATGGTTTCATTCATTAGCAGGTTAGTCGAATTACAGGGAAACCTATGGAGTCCACAAAACAGAGAGGGATGGTTTCATTCATTAGCAGGTTAGTCGAATTACAGTGAAACCTATGGGGTCCACAAAACAGAGAGTGATGGTTTCATTCATTAGCAGGTTAGTCGAATTACAGTGAAACCTATGGCGTCTACAAAACAGAGAGTGGTGGTTTCATTCATTAGCAGGTTAGTCGAATTACAGTGAAACCTATGGGGTCCACAAAACAGAGAGTGATGGTTTCATGTATTAGCAGGTTAGTCGAATTACAGTGAAACCTATGGAGTCCACAAAACAGAGAGTGGTGGTTTCATTCATTAGCAGGTTAGTCGAATTACAGTGAAACCTATGGGGTCCACAAAACAGAGAGTGGTGGTTTCATTCATTAGCAGGTTAGTCGAATTACAGTGAAACCTATGGGGTCCACAAAACAGAGAGTGATGGTTTCATGTATTAGCAGGTTAGTCGAATTACAGTGAAACCTATGGAGTCCACAAAACAAAGAGGGATGGTTTCATTCATTAGCAGGTTAGTCGAATTACAGTGAAACCTATGGAGTCCACAAAACAGAGAGGGATGGTTTCATGTATTAGCAGGTTAGTCGAATTACAGGGAAACCTATGGGGTCCACAAAACAGAGAGTGATGGTTTCATTCATTAGCAGGTTAGTCGAATTACAGTGAAACCTATGGAGTCCACAAAACAGAGAGTGGTGGTTTCATGTATTAGCAGGTTAGTCGAATTACAGTGAATCCTATGGGGTCCACAAAACAGAGAGGGATGGTTTCATGTATTAGCAGGTTAGTCGAATTACAGTGAATCCTATGGGGTCCACAAAACAGAGAGGGATGGTTTCATTCATTAGCAGGTTAGTCGAATTACAGTGAAACCTATGGAGTCCACAAAACAGAGAGGGATGGTTTCATTCATTAGCAGGTTAGTCGAATTACAGTGAAACCTATGGGGTCCACAAAACAGAGAGTGATGGTTTCATTCATTAGCAGGTTAGTCGAATTACAGGGAAACCTATGGCGTCTACAAAACAGAGAGGGATGGTTTCATGTATTAGCAGGTTAGTCGAATTACAGGGAAACCTATGGGGTCCACAAAACAGAGAGTGGTGGTTTCATTCATTAGCAGGTTAGTCGAATTACAGTGAATCCTATGGGGTCCACAAAACAGAGAGTGATGGTTTCATTCATTAGCAGGTTAGTCGAATTACAGGGAAACCTATGGGGTCCACAAAACAGAGAGTGGTGGTTTCATTCATTAGCAGGTTAGTCGAATTACAGTGAAACCTATGGGGTCCACTGTAGGAGGCTGGACTGGCTTGTAGTGAGTACCAAGGGGTACTTGCACCTTGCACCAGGCCCAGTTATCCCTTATTAGTGTATAGGGTGTCTAGCAGCTTAGGCTGATAGATAATGGTAGCTTAGCAAAGCAGCTCAGGCTGAACTAGGAGACGTGTGAAGCTACTACAGTACCACTTAGTGTCATATGCACAATATCATAAGAAAACACAATACACAGTTATACTAAAAATAAAGGTACTTTATTTTTATGACAATATGCCAAAGTATCTTAGAGTGTACCCTCAGTGAGAGGATAGGAAATATACACAAGATATATATACACAATAGCAAAAATATGCAGTATAGTCTTAGAAAACAGTGCAAACAATGTACGTTACAATAGGATGCAATGGGGAAACATAGGGATAGGGGCAACACAAACCATATACTCCAGAAGTGGAATGCGAACCACGAATGGACCCCAAACCTATGTGACCTTGTAGAGGGTCGCTGGGACTATCAGAAAATAGTGAGAGTTAGAAAAATAACCCTCCCCAAGACCCTGAAAAGTGAGTGCAAAGTGCACCAAAGTTCCCCTAAGGACAAAATAGTCGTGTTAGAGGGAAAATGCAAGGAAAACACAAATCAGCAATGCAACAACGATGGATTCCTGACTGAGGGTACCTGTGGAACAAGGGGACCAAGTCCAAAAGTCACAAGCAGCTCGGAGATGGGCAGATGCCCAAGAAATGCCAGCGGTTGGTGCAAAGAAGCTCTTACTAGGCTGAAGAACTGTGAATACTGCAGGAACGACAAGGGCTAGAGACTTCCCCTTTGGAGGATGGATCCCCCACGCCTTGGAGAGTCGTGCAGAAGTGTTTTCCCGCCGGATGGACGCCAACAAGCCTTGCTACACACAAATCGTGCGTTTGGCGTTTTTGGACGCTGCTGGGGCCCAGGAGGGACCAGGAGGTCGCAAATTGGACCTGCAGAGAGAGGGGACGTCGAGCAAGACAAGGAGCCCTCACTGAAGCAGGTAGCACCCGGAGAAGTGCCAGAAACCGGCACTACGAGGATGCGTGAAACGGTGCTCGCCGAAGTTGCACAAAGGAGTCTCATGTCGCCGGAGACCAACTTAGAAAGTCGTGCAATGCAGGTTAGAGTGCCGTGGACCCAGGCTTGGCTGTGCACACAGGATTTCCGCCGGAAGTGCACAGGGGCCGGAGAAGCTTGCAAAGTCGCGGTTCCCAGCAATGCAGCCCAGCGAGGTGAGGCAAGGACTTACCTCCACCAAACTCGGGCTGAAGAGTCACTGGACTGTGAGAGTCACTTGGACGGTGTCGCTGGATTCGAGGGACCTCGCTCGTCGTGCTGAGAGGAGACCCAAGGGACCGGAGATGCAGCTTTTTGGTGCCTGCGGTTGCAGGGGGAAGATTCCGTCGACCCACGGGAGATTTCTTCGGAGCTTCTGGTGCAGAGAGGAGGCAGGCTACCCCCACAGCATGCACAAGCAGGAAAACAGTCGAGAAGGCGGCAGGATCAGCGTTACAGAGTTGCAGTAGTCGTCTTTGCTACTATGTTGCAGGTTTGCAGGCTTCCAGCGCGGTCAGCGGTCGATTCCTTATCAGAAGGTGAAGAGGGAGATGCAGAGGAACTCGGCTGAGCTCATGCATTCGTTATCTAAAGTTTCCCCAGAGACAGAGACCCTAAATAGCCAGAAAAGAGGGTTTGGCTACCTAGGAGAGAGGAAAGGCTACTAACACCTGAAGGAGCCTATCACAAGGAGTCTCTGACGTCACCTGGTGGCACTGGCCACTCAGAGCAGTCCAGTGTGCCAGCAGCACCTCTGTTTCCAAGATGGCCGAGGTCTGGAGCACACTGGAGGAGCTCTGGACACCTCCCAGGGGAGGTGCAGGTCAGGGGAGTGGTCACTCCCCTTTCCTTTGTCCAGTTTCGCGCCAGAGCAGGGGCTAAGGGGTCCCTGAAGGTGTAGACTGGCTTATGCAGAATTGGGCACATCTGTGCCCAACAAAGCATTTCCAGAGGCTGGGGGAGGCTACTCCTCCCCTGCCTTCACACCATTTTCCAAAGGGAGAGGGTGTCACACCCTCTCTCAGAGGAAGTTCTTTGTTCTGCCATCCTGGGCCAGGCCTGGCTGGACCCCAGGAGGGCAGGTGCCTGTCTGAGGGGTTGGCAGCAGCAGCAGCTGCAGAGAAACCCCAGGAAGGGCAGTCTGGCAGTACCAGGGTCTGTGCTACAGACCACTGGGATCATGGAATTGTACCAACAATGCCAGGATGGCATAGAGGGGGCAATTCCATGATCATAGACATGTTACATGGCCATATTCGGAGTTACCATGGTGAAGCTACATATAGGTAGTGACCTATATGTAGTGCACGCGTGTAATGGTGTCCCCGCACTCACAAAGTTCAGTGAATTGGCTCTGAACAATGTGGGGGCACCTTGGCTAGTGCCAGGGTGCCCTCACACTAAGTAACTTTGCACCTAACCTTTACCAGGTAAAGGTTAGACATATAGGTGACTTATAAGTTACTTAAGTGCAGTGTAAAATGGCTGTGAAATAACGTGGACGTTATTTCACTCAGGCTGCAGTGGCAGGCCTGTGTAAGATTTGTTAGAGTTCCCTATGGGTTGCAAAAGAAATGCTGCAGCCCATAGGGATCTCCTGGAACCCCAATACCCTGGGTACCTCAGTACCATATACTAGGGAATTATAAGGGTGTTCCAGTAAGCCAATGTAAATTGGTAAAAATGGTCACTAGCCTGTCAGTGACAATTTGGAAAGAAATGAGAGAGCATAACCACTGAGGTTCTGATTAGCAGAGCCTCAGTGAGACAGTTAGTCACTACACAGGTAACACATTCAGGCACACTTATGAGCACTGGGGCCCTGGGTTACCAGGGTCCCAGTGACACATACAACTAAAACAACATATATACAATGAAAAATGGGGGTAACATGCCAGGCAAGATGGTACTTTCCTACACAACCCCCCCCCCCAAACGAAGGACAATAAGACTAGCCATTACCTGATGAGTCTTCATTGTCTAAGTGGAAATATCTGGAGAGTCCATCTGCATTGGAGTGGCTACTCCCAGGTCTGTGTTCCACTGTATACAGGGAGTGCAGAATTATTAGGCAAATTGTATTTTTGAGGATTAATTTTATTATTGAACAACAACCATGTTCTCAATGAACCCAAAAAACTCATTAATATCAAAGCTGAATATTTTTGGAAGTAGTTTTTAGTTTGTTTTTAGTTTTAGCTATGTTAGGGGGATATCTGTGTGTGCAGGTGACTATTACTGTGCATAATTATTAGGCAACTTAACAAAAAAAAATATATACCCATTTCAATTATTTATTATTACCAGTGAAACCAATATAACATCTCAACATTCACAAATATACATTTCTGACATTCAAAAACAAAACAAAAACAAATCAGTGACCAATATAGCCACCTTTCTTTGCAAGGACACTCAAAAGCCTGCCATCCATGGATTCTGTCAGTCTTTTGATCTGTTCACCATCAACATTGCGTGCAGCAGCAACCACAGCCTCCCAGACACTGTTCAGAGAGGTGTAGTGTTTTCCCTCCTTGTAAATCTCACATTTGATGATGGACCACAGGTTCTCAATGGGGTTCAGATCAGGTGAACAAGGAGGCCATGTCATTAGATTTCCTTCTTTTATACCCTTTCTTGCCAGCCACGCTGTGGAGTACTTGGACGCGTGTGATGGAGCATTGTCCTGCATGAAAATCATGTTTTTCTTGAAGGATGCAGACTTCTTCCTGTACCACTGCTTGAAGAAGGTGTCTTCCAGGAACTGGCAGTAGGACTGGGAGTTGAGCTTGACTCCATCCTCAACCCGAAAAGGCCCCACAAGCTCATCTTTGATGATACCAGCCCAAACCAGTACTCCACCTCCACCTTGCTGCCGTCTGAGTCGGACTGGAGCTCTCTGCCCTTTACCAATCCAGCCACGGGCCCATCCATCTGGCCCATCAAGACTCACTCTCATTTCATCAGTCCATAAAACCTTAGAAAAATCAGTCTTGAGATATTTCTTGGCCCAGTCTTGACGTTTCAGCTTGTGTGTCTTGTTCAGTGGTGGTCATCTTTCAGCCTTTCTTACCTTGGCCATGTCACTGAGTATTGCACACCTTGTGCTTTTTGGCACTCCAGTGATGTTGCAGCTCTGAAATATGGCCAAACTGGTGGCAAGTGGCATCGTGGCAGCTGCACGCTTGACTTTTCTCAGTTCATGGGCAGTTATTTTGCGCCTTGGTTTTTCCACACGCTTCTTGCGACCCTGTTGACTATTTTGAATGAAACGCTTGATTGTTCGATGATCACGCTTCAGAAGCTTTGCAATTTTAAGAGTGCTGCATCCCTCTGCAAGATATCTCACTATTTTTGACTTTTCTGAGCCTGTCAAGTCCTTCTTTTGACCCATTTTGCCGAAGGAAAGGAAGTTGCCTAATAATTATGCACACCTGATATAGGGTGTTGATGTCATTAGACCACACCCCTTCTCATTACAGAGATGCACATCACCTAATATGCTTAATTGGTAGTAGGCTTTCGAGCCTATACAGCTTGGAGTAAGACAACATGCATAAAGAGGATGATGTGGTCAAAATACTAATTTGCCTAATAATTCTGCACTCCCTGTAGTCCATTCCCTGTAGGGATATGGACCACCTCAACAATTTAGGATTTTCACCTTTCATTTGTTTTAGCCAAAGTAGAGGTTTGTGGTCTGTCTGAACAATGAAGTGAGTGCCAAACAGGTATGGCCTCAACTTCTTCAGAGCCCAGACCACAGCAAAGGCCTCCCTCTCAATGGCAGACCAACGCTTTTCTCTAGGGGTCAACCTTCTACTAATAAAAGCAACAGGTTGATCCTGGCCCTCAGAATTAAGTTGTGATAGGACTGCCCCTACTCCTAATTCAGATGCATCAGTTTGGACATAGAATTTTTTAGAGTAACAAGGGCTTTTCAGGACAGGTGCAGAGCACATGGCCTGCTTCAGCTCCTCAAAAGCTTTCTGACAGTTTGCTGTCCATAATACCTTTTTAGGCATTTTCTTGGATGTGAGGTCATTAAGAGGGGCTGCAATGGAGCCATAGTTCTTAATGAACCTCCTGTAATACCCAGTGAGGCCTAGGAAGGCTCTCACCTGAGTCTGAGTGGTAGGGGGAACCCAATCAATAATAGTTTGGATTTTCCCCTGAAGTGGTGCAATCTGTTCCCCACCAACAAGGTGTCCCAGATAAACCACCTTACCCTGCCCTATCTGGCACTTTGAAGCCTTGATAGTGAGGCCTGCCTTTTGCAGGGCCTCCAAAACTTTCCAAAGGTGGACCAGGTGATCATCCCAGCTGGAGCTAAAGACAGCTATATCGTCCAAATATGCTGCACTGAAAGCTTCCAGCCCTTGCAGGACTGTGTTCACCAACCTCTGAAAAGTGGCAGGTGCATTTTTCAACCCAAAAGGCATTACAGTAAACTGGTAATGTCCTCCAATGCTAGAAAATGCAGTCTTAGGTTTAGCATCTTCTGACATTTTGATCTGCCAATACCCTGCAGTCAAATCAAAAGTGCTTAGATACTTGGCTGATGCCAGTGTATCTATTAGCTCATCTGCCCTGGGTATAGGGTGAGCATCTGTTTTGGTTACCAAGTTGAGACCTCTATAGTCTACACAAAACCTCATTTCCTTCTTTCCATCTTTAGAATTGGGTTTTGGTACCAGTACCACAGGAGAAGCCCATGGACTGTCAGAGTGCTCAACCACTCCTAGTTCCAACATCTTCTGAACTTCTTGCTTTATGCAGTCCCTGACATGGTCAGGCTGCCTATAGATCTTACTTTTGACAGGTAAACTGTCTCCAGTATCTATAGTGTGCTCACACCAAGAAGTGGTGCCTGGCACAATGGAGAAGAGTTCTGAAAATTGTCCTAGGAGATTTATGCAATTATCTTTCTGCTCAGCAGTAAGACAATCAGCCAAAACTACACCTTCCACAAGAGCATCTTGTTCTGTGGAAGAGAAGAGATCAGGTAGAGGATCACTGTCTTCTTCCTGTCCCTCATCTGTTGCCATGAGCAGGGTGAGATCAGCCCTGTCATAGTAGGGTTTCAGGCGGTTGACATGGAGCACCCTAAGGGGACTCCTGGCAGTGCCTAAGTCAACCAAGTAGGTGACTTCTCCCTTCTTTTCAACAATTGTGTGGGGTCCACTCCATTTATCTTGGAGTGCTCTTGGGGCCACAGGATCCAAGACCCACACTTTCTGCCCTGGTTGGTACTGAACCAAAACAGCCTTCTGATCATGCCATTGCTTCTGGAGCTCTTGGCTGGCCTGAAGGTTTTTACTGGCCTTTTTCATGTACTCAGCCATCCTTGATCTGAGGCCAAGTACATAATCCACAATATCCTGCTTAGGAGCTTTTAAAGGTTGTTCCCAACCCTCCTTTACAAGTGTGAGTGGACCCCTAACAGGGTGTCCAAAAAGAAGTTCAAAGGGGCTGAAGCCCACTCCTTTCTGGGGTACCTCCCTGTAGGCAAAAAGGAGGCATGGTAGAAGGATATCCCATCTCCTGCGGAGTTTTTCAGGGAGTCCCATAATCATGCCTTTGAGAGTTTTATTAAATCTCTCCACCAGTCCATTTGTTTGTGGATAATAGGGTGTTGTGAACTTGTAAGTTACACCACACTCCTTCCACATGGCCTTTAAGTATGCAGACATGAAATTGCTTCCCCTGTCTGATACTACTTCCTTTGGGAAGCCCACCCTGGAAAATATTCCCAGGAGGGCCTTTGCCACTGCAGGAGCTGTAGTGGTCCTTAAAGGAATAGCTTCAGGATATCTTGTGGCATGGTCCACTACCACTAAGATAAACCTATTGCCTGAAGCAGTAGGAGGGTCAAGGGGGCCAACTATGTCAACCCCTACCCTTTCAAAGGGAACCCCAACCACAGGCAGTGGGATAAGGGGTGCCTTTGGAGTGCCACCTGTCTTGCCACTGGCTTGACAGGTTTCACAGGACTTACAAAATTCTTTTGTGTCCTCAGACATCCTAGGCCAATGAAACAGTGGTACCAATCTGTCCCAAGTTTTCATTTGACCCAGGTGCCCAGCTAAGGGAATGTCATGTGCCAGTGTTAGGAGGAACTTTCTGTACTCCTGAGGAATCACTAATCTCCTGGCAGCTCCAGGTTTAGGATCCCTATTCTCAGTGTACAAGAGGTTGTCCTCCCAGTAAACTCTGTGTGAGTCACTGACATCCCCATTAGCCTGTTTGACAGCTTGCTGTCTGAGACCCTCTAATGTGGGACAGGTTTGCTGTGCCACACTCAGCTCCTCTCTGGCAGGCCCCCCTTCACCCAAAAGCTCAGCAGTGTCTGCTTCCAGCTCCTCTGGTGTAGGTTCTGCACAGGGAGGGAATTCTTCTTCCTCAGAAGTAGAATCCACTGTAGAGGGAGGGATAGTAGGAAGTGGTTTGCTTCTACTAGCCCTAGCTTTAGGGAGCACTTGGTCCATTGTTCCAGGATCCAAGCTTCCCTGTCCTTTTTGCTTTTTGGCCTGAGCCCTTGTCAAAGCAAAAATATGCCCTGGGATGCCCAGCATTGCTGCATGGGCCTCCAACTCCACATCTGACCAAGCTGATGTCTCAAATCGTTCCCTAATAGACAGTCTACAGGTAAATCTGAAGCTACCACAACTTTCTTTGGACCAGATACCCCCCCCCAGTTGAGATTTACAACAGCCATGGGGTGGCTTTGTGTTATGTTGTGAGCATCGGTTACTTGGTACTGGTGTCCAAGTATGTGTTGTTCAGGGTGCACCAGTTTCTCAATCACCATTGTGACACTGGCACCTGTGTCCCTGTAGGCCTGGACCTCAACACCATTTATTAGGGTTAGTTGCTTGTACTTCTCCAAGTTATGGGGGCAAGCAACCAAAGTGGCTAAGTCAATAGCCCCTTCAGAGACTAAAGTAGCCTCTGTGGTCTCCCTAATCAGACCAACCCCAACTAAATTACCAAAAGTGAGCCCAGCTACTCCCTTGGATTGGCTATTAGTAGGTTTGCTCCCACCACCACTGCTATTAGTAGGGACACTAGGTGTAGCAGTAGGGGTTGTAGTGGTAGGAGCTGTGGTGCCTTTCTTTGGACAACTGGGATCTGTTGTCCAATGGCCTTTTATCTTACATAAATAGCACCATGGTTTCTTTTCCTTGTTCTGATTAAAGGAGGATTTGGGCCCACCACCCCCACCAGAGTGTTTTTGTGGGCCTGATGAAGACTCATTTTTAGATTTGTCCCCACCCTTGTCAGAAGACTTACCATCCTTCTTTTTGTTGCCATCTTTGTCACCCCCTGTATGAACTTTTCTGTTCACTCTTGTTCTGACCCATTTGTCTGCCTTCTTTCCCAATTCTTGGGGAGAGGTCAGATCAGAGTCCACCAAGTACTGGTGCAACAAATCAGACACACAATTATTAAGAATATGCTCTCTCAGGATCAAGTTATACAGGCTGTCATAATCAGTAACTTTACTGCCATGTAACCACCCCTCCAAGGCCTTCACTGCCTGGTCAATGAAATCAACCCAGTCTTGTGAAGACTCCTTTTTGGTATCTCTGAACTTTATCCTGTACTGTTCAGTGGTTAAGCCATAACCATCCAGGAGTGCATTCTTAAGAACTTGGAAATTGTTAGCATCATTTTCTTTTACAGTAAGGAGCCTATCCCTACCTTTTCCAGTAAATGATAGCCATAGGATAGCAGCCCACTGCTTTTGAGGGACATCCTGTACAGCACAGGCCCTCTCAAGTGCAGCAAACCACTTGTTAATGTCATCCCCCTCCTTGTAAGGGGGAACTATCTTATGCAGATTCCTGGAATCATGCTCTTTTGCAGGATGACTATGGGGAATACTGCTGCTGCCACCATGGGTATCTAAACCCATCTTCTGTCTTTCCCTCTCTATTTCTAAAGACTGTCTATCCAAATCCAGCTGTTGCTTCTTGAGCTTCAGTCTGGTTTGCTCCACTCTCAATCTATTGAGCTCCCTTTCTAACAATCTGTCATCAGGGTGGGTGGGAGGGACATTTCTAGATACAGAGGTATGATGGGAATGAACAGAAGGAGACCTGTCCCTTACAGAGGGCACCCTAACAGCTTGGCTACCAGCATAATGTGAGAGCACACCATCAGTATGGTGTGATTCAACCTCTGTACCAACTATGCTAGACTGTCTAGTAATGGGCAGGCTGAGAAGTTTCTTTCCTGAACCTTTTCCTGGGGGAGTCCCTGGATCAGATTGAGAACCATTAGCTACTTTTTCTACAGATTGGGCACTTATGGCCTTATCTTGTACTCTAAGCATATTAATTAACAGTTCTAAAGAAGGATTCTTCCCTACACTCAAACCTCTCTCTATGCAGAGACTCCTTGCTCCTTTCCAGCTAAGGTGATCATATGCAAGTTTGGACAGTTCAACTTTTTGGCCTGTGCCAGACATTTTTTAGAGAGAGTTAAAGTGATAGACAAAGAGAAAAAAGGTTTTCAGAACTTTTTGGAAAGACAGAAAAAAAAACTTTTTAAACTTTTAAGAACTTTTTGAAAGTTTAGAAGTACTTTTCAGCACTTAGAAAAGAGTGAAAAGAGGAAATGCAAAACTTTTTGGCTATGTGTATATACACTGACCTTGTTTTGTATATTTTTCTCTTATGAAAAGTACAATGACAAGAGTGGTAAGTAGTCTCAAAGCACTTATCCCACCGCTGCACAACCAATGTAGGAGGCTGGACTGGCTTGTAGTGAGTACCAAGGGGTACTTGCACCTTGCACCAGGCCCAGTTATCCCTTATTAGTGTATAGGGTGTCTAGCAGCTTAGGCTGATAGATAATGGTAGCTTAGCAAAGCAGCTCAGGCTGAACTAGGAGACGTGTGAAGCTACTACAGTACCACTTAGTGTCATATGCACAATATCATAAGAAAACACAATACACAGTTATACTAAAAATAAAGGTACTTTATTTTTATGACAATATGCCAAAGTATCTTAGAGTGTACCCTCAGTGAGAGGATAGGAAATATACACAAGATATATATACACAATAGCAAAAATATGCAGTATAGTCTTAGAAAACAGTGCAAACAATGTATAGTTACAATAGGATGCAATGGGGAAACATAGGGATAGGGGCAACACAAACCATATACTCCAGAAGTGGAATGCGAACCACGAATGGACCCCAAACCTATGTGACCTTGTAGAGGGTCGCTGGGACTATCAGAAAATAGTGAGAGTTAGAAAAATAACCCTCCCCAAGACCCTGAAAAGTGAGTGCAAAGTGCACCAAAGTTCCCCTAAGGACAAAATAGTCGTGTTAGAGGGAAAATGCAAGGAAAACACAAATCAGCAATGCAACAACGATGGATTCCTGACTGAGGGTACCTGTGGAACAAGGGGACCAAGTCCAAAAGTCACAAGCAGCTCGGAGATGGGCAGATGCCCAAGAAATGCCAGCGGTTGGTGCAAAGAAGCTCTTACTAGGCTGAAGAACTGTGAATACTGCAGGAACGACAAGGGCTAGAGACTTCCCCTTTGGAGGATGGATCCCCCACGCCTTGGAGAGTCGTGCAGAAGTGTTTTCCCGCCGGATGGACGCCAACAAGCCTTGCTACACGCAAATCGTGCGTTTTGCGTTTTTGGACGCTGCTGGGGCCCAGGAGGGACCAGGAGGTCGCAAATTGGACCTGCAGAGAGAGGGAACGTCGAGCAAGACAAGGAGCCCTCACTGAAGCAGGTAGCACCCGGAGAAGTGCCAGAAACCGGCACTACGAGGATGCGTGAAACGGTGCTCGCCGAAGTTGCACAAAGGAGTCCCACGTCGCCGGAGACCAACTTAGAAAGTCGTGCAATGCAGGTTAGAGTGCCGTGGACCCAGGCTTGGATGTGCACACAGGATTTCCGCCGGAAGTGCACAGGGGCCGGAGAAGCTTGCAAAGTCGCGGTTCCCAGCAATGCAGCCCAGCGAGGTGAGGCAAGGACTTACCTCCACCAAACTCGGGCTGAAGAGTCACTGGACTGTGGGAGTCACTTGGACGGTGTCGCTGGATTCGAGGGACCTCGCTCGTCGTGCTGAGAGGAGACCCAAGGGACCGGAGATGCAGCTTTTTGGTGCCTGCGGTTGCAGGGGGAAGATTCCGTCGACCCACGGGAGATTTCTTCGGAGCTTCTGGTGCAGAGAGGAGGCAGGCTACCCCCACAGCATGCACAAGCAGGAAAACAGTCGAGAAGGCGGCAGGATCAGCGTTACAGAGTTGCAGTAGTCGTCTTTGCTACTATGTTGCAGGTTTGCAGGCTTCCAGCACGGTCAGCGGTCGATTCCTTATCAGAAGGTGAAGAGGGAGATGCAGAGGAACTCGGCTGAGCTCATGCATTCGTTATCTAAAGTTTCCCCAGAGACAGAGACCCTAAATAGCCAGAAAAGAGGGTTTGGCTACCTAGGAGAGAGGAAAGGCTACTAACACCTGAAGGAGCCTATCACAAGGAGTCTCTGACGTCACCTGGTGGCACTGGCCACTCAGAGCAGTCCAGTGTGCCAGCAGCACCTCTGTTTCCAAGATGGCCGAGGTCTGGAGCACACTGGAGGAGCTCTGGACACCTCCCAGGGGAGGTGCAGGTCAGGGGAGTGGTCACTCCCCTTTCCTTTGTCCAGTTTCGCGCCAGAGCAGGGGCTAAGGGGTCCCTGAACCGGTGTAGACTGGCTTATGCAGAATTGGGCACATCTGTGCCCAACAAAGCATTTCCAGAGGCTGGGGGAGGCTACTCCTCCCCTGCCTTCACACCATTTTCCAAAGGGAGAGGGTGTCACACCCTCTCTCAGAGGAAGTTCTTTGTTCTGCCATCCTGGGCCAGGCCTGGCTGGACCCCAGGAGGGCAGCTGCCTGTCTGAGGGGTTGGCAGCAGCAGCAGCTGCAGAGAAACCCCAGGAAGGGCAGTCTGGCAGTACCAGGGTCTGTGCTACAGACCACTGGGATCATGGAATTGTACCAACAATGCCAGGATGGCATAGAGGGGGCAATTCCATGATCATAGACATGTTACATGGCCATATTCGGAGTTACCATGGTGAAGCTACATATAGGTAGTGACCTATATGTAGTGCACGCGTGTAATGGTGTCCCCGCACTCACAAAGTTCAGTGAATTGGCTCTGAACAATGTGGGGGCACCTTGGCTAGTGCCAGGGTGCCCTCACACTAAGTAACTTTGCACCTAACCTTTACCAGGTAAAGGTTAGACATATAGGTGACTTATAAGTTACTTAAGTGCAGTGTAAAATGGCTGTGAAATAACGTGGACGTTATTTCACTCAGGCTGCAGTGGCAGGCCTGTGTAAGATTTGTTAGAGTTCCCTATGGGTGGCAAAAGAAATGCTGCAGCCCATAGGGATCTCCTGGAACCCCAATACCCTGGGTACCTCAGTACCATATACTAGGGAATTATAAGGGTGTTCCAGTAAGCCAATGTAAATTGGTAAAAATGGTCACTAGCCTGTCAGTGACAATTTGGAAAGAAATGAGAGAGCATAACCACTGAGGTTCTGATTAGCAGAGCCTCAGTGAGACAGTTAGTCACTACACAGGTAACACATTCAGGCACACTTATGAGCACTGGGGCCCTGGGTTACCAGGGTCCCAGTGACACATACAACTAAAACAACATATATACAGTGAAAAATGGGGGTAACATGCCAGGCAAGATGGTACTTTCCTACATCCACAAAACAGAGAGTGGTGGTTTCATTCATTAGCAGGTTAGTCGAATTACAGGGAAACCTATGGCGTCTACAAAACAGAGAGGGATGGTTTCATGTATTAGCAGGTTAGTCGAATTACAGGGAAACCTATGGCGTCTACAAAACAGAGAGGGATGGTTTCATTCATTAGCAGGTTAGTCGAATTACAGTGAAACCTATGGAGTCCACAAAACAGAGAGTGGTGGTTTCATGTATTAGCAGGTTAGTCGAATTACAGGGAAACCTATGGCGTCTACAAAACAGAGAGGGATGGTTTCATTCATTAGCAGGTTAGTCGAATTACAGGGAAACCTATGGAGTCCACAAAACAGAGAGTGGTGGTTTCATTCATTAGCAGGTTAGTCGAATTACAGTGAAACCTATGGGGTCCACAAAACAGAGAGGGATGGTTTCATTCATTAGCAGGTTAGTCGAATTACAGTGAAACCTATGGAGTCCACAAAACAGAGAGGGATGGTTTCATTCATTAGCAGGTTAGTCGAATTACAGTGAAACCTATGGGGTCCACAAAACAGAGAGGGATGGTTTCATTCATTAGCAGGTTAGTCGAATTACAGTGAAACCTATGGAGTCCACAAAACAGAGAGTGGTGGTTTCATGTATTAGCAGGTTACTCGAATTACAGTGAAACCTATGGAGTCCACAAAACAGAGAGGGATGGTTTCATGTATTAGCAGGTTAGTCGAATTACAGGGAAACCTATGGAGTCCACAAAACAGAGAGGGATGGTTTCATGTATTACCAGGTTAGTCGAATTACAGTGAAACCTATGGAGTCCAACAAACAGAGAGGGATGGTTTCATGTATTACCAGGTTAGTCGAATTACAGTGAAACCTATGGGGTCCACAAAACAGAGCCTGATGGTTCCAAACCATAAAGGTTGATTAGAAGGTTAGTCAAATCACAGGATTTAATTCAATCAGGTAATCGCTTGTCAGTTAGTCTTGGAAATGCAGTAAAAATAGTCTCACCAGCAGAATACCGAGGAGTGTTTGTAGCGTAGATCTTATGAACAGTGGCAAATGCAAAACAGAGACAGTTTCAGTTCCTTAAAGGAGCTTCCCTAAGGCTAGAAAAGAAGTGTCTAACGTGACATGAGAAATTCTAAGTAGAAGGTCAGTCAGTAATGCTCTGAGGCTGAACCAGGTGAAGGTTCCAAGAAAAGAAAAGGTAATGAGGTTCGAGAGTTTAACTCAGTTGGAGGGACTGCTTCCAGGAAAGTCAAGCAAGGGTCTCCTAAAAACTACTCCAGGAACTAACAATTCGTACATTTGTTTCACCCAATTCTCCTGCCACCATCTGTGCAGCTGAGGTGACCATTCGCACTGCAGTGTCCTCTCGGAGCAGGTAAGCTCCCCTCTGTCCCATCATCGAAGGAAGGAGCACGCGGCTGGGGACCTTAGGTGGATCATTGACCTGACCAGCCTGGACAGAGGCTTCCTCTCATCCCCACACATTGTGTAAATCACAGCTAACTTCCAATTAATGTTATCCGCTTCTAACTTTGTAAAGACGAACAGTAAACTACTCTTCTAACGAGCAAACTTTAGCTTGTACCAGGAACTAAAATAAAAACATGAAAACACATTGCAAGGAACTTTTTATGTACAAAAATAAGCAGCTGGGAACCATCTGAGGCCTTCTGTCACTCAAGCTAACTTAAGGAAATTATATATTGTTTTGCATGAACACACTATGAAACTTTATAACTATGCTTGGTTATACAAAGTGCAGCTTCAGTAAATGTATCCAGCCACACATTAACACACGGATTAATTTGTAGTCTAAATTATAATGTATAAAAATTCTGCAGCCCCACCCTGAAGAGTGGAGTTCCACTTCTCACTTTTTGGAGATATGATGATATGTTTATGTGTAGAGGCTTCGCTCGAGCATCATATCAATACATTTCTACTGAATGAGTCCCAGGTCACAGAGGTGGCCTCTGCTTGGCCCCTGATATTCCTCAATACTTCTTTGTGACAGCCTGCAGTCACAGCTTACCTCCTATGAGTGACTTTAGTAATTGATCATTTAAACCTCTGATTGATGTGCTTGAATCTTGAAAATCAAACTTTTGTAACTTTCGTAGTTGATTAGTATCCTTGTTGCAGTTGTGATTGTGGACGCAAAGTTGCAACATTTTGTTATTGTAATCTTTGGGACTAATTCACAAAAGGGCTCCGCACTTGTGGCGGAGGCCCCGCAGGCATGGCGGGTACTCCGCATTGACAAATTGCAAGCGGAGGTCCTGCCACGAGTGTGGCCCCCACCACAACTGTGGGACCTCCGCCACGCGTGTGGAGACCCTTTGTGGATCAGGTTCATAGGATAGGTCGATAAGAGTGGTCTGGGGGTATCAGCTGCTATTCCTTGCTGATGCTTTGATACCACTGGTACTGGTGTTGGTATATAGTGTCCATGTCTTGCTCTCGCCCTCAGTCCTCAGCATCAACACAAGGGTGCTGAAGGGTTCAGGTATCGATCTTTTGTGTCATCGCTGGTCAAAGGTTGGGTGATGTCACTTCTGCTTCCCTGAGTTAGTGAATTGACATCCATGATTTTTTGCAAAGGTCTATGGAAAACGTTTGAAAATTGCAGTGTTTTGTTTTTTTTCAGTTTCATGCGAAAAGTATGATTTTTGCCACAGTTTATGTCATATATATCCTTAGTTAACACTAAGAAAATTGGTTTCTGTAAGACATACTTCACAGGCCTGTTTATCATTTTGGCAGACGCGGTTACTCTGTCACAAACACTGTATTGTGATCCTGTTATATCCTCACATTTTTGACGAAGTATTTCATCCACCAAGATTGTAATCAGGCCCTAAGTGTTCTTCGGTAGCATAAAAAAGGTCCACAAATTGTAAACTTGCAGTTAGAAATTTCTCATACATCTTGGCGGTGGTGCGATTATATTGAATATTTTCATACTACGCAGTGAAAAATGCCTCAGCATGTGGAAATACACTTTGCTTGACCGAAGACAGGTAAACCGGGAAACTTTGCAGACTTTGACGAAGGTAATAATCAGCAACATTTATGACAAAAAGCAAACTGCATTCATTCAGGCCACAGTGGAGCAATGTTCTCTTGAGCTCATTATCCATTCATCAACAAGCACAGTTTGCTGGCAGCCTGCGGCTAACATTGAGCAAGTCCTCGAGGCACATAGAAATCACAGGTGCAGCCCTCGCTGCTGCCGCTCCAGGGCTCTGGAATTCTCTGCCCTTCAGATCTCCCCTCATTCCGTCGGCTTCTCTACACCCATCCATCTAATTTAGCTTTATGTGCATTGAACTTCAGCACTGCTGCCTGGCCCTACCTCTGAATTATTCTGAACTCTTATGTAGTATACTTAGGGCCTGATTATGAACATGGCGGTCCGACTGCTGGACCGCCAATACGGCAGTGTGGAGAAGGCCGCCAAGCCGGCGGCCTCCCCTCTGCTGTTTTATGATGTTACCGCGGGGCCGTACGGCGGAGACAGTGCAATGGTTCTAAGGGAGAGCAGGAGCAAATACCGCCGCAATGTCTGCATCGCCAGCGCAGTCGGAATGCACACTGTTGCCATTGGAGACAGGTGCAGACGGGGGGCTCTGCACTGCCTACGACATGGGCATGGGCAGTGCATGGGCCCCAAGTGGCACCGTCTCTGCTTTCCGCCAGCCTTTTCATGGTGGTGTCCCCGCCATGAAAAGGTTGGTGGAAAGGCAAGTCGTGATCAGCTCGCCAGTGGTGACATCAGCACCGCTGTGCTTGGCTATGTTTTTCCCCACCCCCAACGCGCTGGGATCCAGGATACTGGCAGTTGCGGCGGTCTTGTGGCAGTCCAACCGCCAGCCTGATAATCTGACGGTCGGACAACCAAGGATGCGGCATTCGGACAGCCACCGTGGGTATGGTGGTCCTAGGACCACGGTACTCGTAATCTGGTCCTTAGTTATTATTTTCTGGTGCCTTCATTCACTTTGTTGTCCAGTTGCAAACCACCCAACTAGCCTTTGGGTTTGCAGTGCACTTTGTATACATTATGTATGCAAATCGAATACATCTGTCTTGTTGTCAATCAGTGTGGACTCTTATCGACAGGTGGTTGTTCAACCCTCAATATAGCATACGTATACTCAGTCACTAACACTGCAAAAGGTTTCCTCCTGACTTGAACACAGTGTTTATCACTCCATCTCCTTTGTCTCAGCAGCAGCACTTTATCCATCACATGCAGAGCTTGGTAGGTGCAGAGTGTGATGCCCATTGGTCCTGAGGTTGGGAGGTTACCACACAGCCTGGGGTGCCCCCACTGTGTAAGTAAGTGATGTCTCAGCAGGTGCCACTGTGACATCTAAGTTGATGAAAGAGCTTGTGGTGGGGAAAGTAGGAAGAAAAATGCCTTGTAATTTTCACGTATGGCTTGTATCTCCAATTGGAAGGAACTTGGAGTGGGAGTACCGGAGTGCGGGGCAGAAACCACAGGTCGCTATCCCAGCACCGAATCGGAGGGATCCTGCATTTTGTTCTGGAATGGGGAATAACTCCTCAGGCCCTGGGATACCGACTTCTTTATCGGGTAGATTTATCCCACTGTGGCTAATGATAAGCTGACGTATTCTGCCTGCTTTGGGCAGGTACACATTGCCAGCTGTATGGCCACGGTGAGGTTGGATCTGAGCATCTGGGACAGTTTCTGTCAGCTTAGGGGAGGGCTTTGTCTGCCCTCTCTCCCCCCAAGCTGCAGTGTTGCCTGCAGCCCCACCAGGAGCATTATCTGTGCTGGGGATACAGCTCTGGGCAACTCATAATCAAGGCCTAAGTGAACTAGATTCTTTTCCTGTTAAACAAACTTGTATTTTCCAAAAGTCTGCATTTATTTACCCTCTTGCCTCATTCTGAGGACAAAGATGAATATCCTCAGAAGAAAACCTTGACATACTGAGGAGGTGAAATTGTACTGTATTGAGCTGGCCCCGTGTAACAGTTTCTTACCCCTTTTATAGTTTATCAAATTTAACATTGCAAAACCACAAGTCAGTATTTACTTGTGTAGGAGGCTGGACTGGCTTGTAGTGAGTACCAAGGGGTACTTGCACCTTGCACCAGGCCCAGTTATCCCTTATTAGTGTATAGGGTGTCTAGCAGCTTAGGCTGATAGATAATGGTAGCTTAGCAAAGCAGCTCAGGCTGAACTAGGAGACGTGTGAAGCTACCACAGTACCACTTAGTGTCATATGCACAATATCATAAGAAAACACAATACACAGTTATACTAAAAATAAACGTACTTTATTTTTATGACAATATGCCAAAGTATCTTAGAGTGTACCCTCAGTGAGAGGATAGGAAATATACACAAGATATATATACACCATAGCAAAAATATGCAGTATAGTCTTAGAAAACAGTGCAAACAATGTATAGTTACAATAGGATGCAATGGGGAAACATAGGGATAGGGGCAACACAAACCATATACTCCAGAAGTGGAATGCGAACCACGAATGGACCCCAAACCTATGTGACCTTGTAGAGGGTCGCTGGGACTATTAGAAAATAGTGAGAGTTAGAAAAATAACCCTCCCCAAGACCCTGAAAAGTGAGTGCAAAGTGCACCAAAGTTCCCCTAAGGACAAAATAGTCGTGTTAGAGGGAAAATGCAAGGAAAACACAAATCAGCAATGCAACAACGATGGATTCCTGTCTGAAGGTACCTGTGGAACAAGGGGACCAAGTCCAAAAGTCACAAGCAGCTCGGAGATGGGCAGATGCCCAAGAAATGCCAGCGGTTGGTGCAAAGAAGCTCTTACTAGGCTGAAGAACTGTGAATACTGCAGGAACGACAAGGGCTAGAGACTTCCCCTTTGGAGGATGGATCCCCCACGCCTTGGAGAGTCGTGCAGAAGTGTTTTCCTGCCGGATGGACGCCAACAAGCCTTGCTACACGCAAATCGTGCGTTTGGCGTTTTTGGACGCTGCTGGGGCCCAGGAGGGACCAGGAGGTCGCAAATTGGACCTGCAGAGAGAGGGGACGTCGAGCAAGACAAAGAGCCCTCACTGAAGCAGGTAGCACCCGGAGAAGTGCCAGAAACCGGCACTACGAGTATGCGTGAAACGGTGCTCGCCGAAGTTGCACAAAGGAGTCCCACGTCGCCGGAGACCAACTTAGAAAGTCGTGCAATGCAGGTTAGAGTGCCGTGGACCCAGGCTTGGCTGTGCACACAGGATTTCCGCCGGAAGTGCACAGGGGCCGGAGAAGCTTGCAAAGTCGCGGTTCCCAGCAATGCAGCCCAGCGAGGTGAGGCAAGGACTTACCTCCACCAAACTTGGGCTGAAGAGTCACTGGACTGTGGGGGTCACTTGGACGGTGTCGCTGGATTCGAGGGACCTCTCTCGTCGTGCTGAGAGGAGACCCAAGGGACCGGAGATGCAGCTTTTTGGTGCCTGCGGTTGCAGGGGGAAGATTCCGTCGACCCACGGGAGATTTCTTCGGAGCTTCTGGTGCAGAGAGGAGGCAGACTACCCCCACAGCATGCACAAGCAGGAAAACAGTCGAGAAGGCGGCAGGATCAGCGTTACAGAGTTGCAGTAGTCGTCTTTGCTACTATGTTGCAGGTTTGCAGGCTTCCAGCGCGGTCAGCGGTCGATTCCTTATCAGAAGGTGAAGAGGGAGATGCAGAGGAACTCGGCTGAGCTCATGCATTCGTTATCTAAAGTTTCCCCAGAGACAGAGACCCTAAATAGCCAGAAAAGAGGGTTTGGCTACCTAGGAGAGAGGAAAGGCTACTAACACCTGAAGGAGCCTATCAGCAGGAGTCTCTGACGTCACCTGGTGGCACTGGCCACTCAGAGCAGTCCAGTGTGCCAGCAGCACCTCTGTTTCCAAGATGGCAGAGGTCTGGAGCACACTGGAGGAGCTCTGGACACCTCCCAGGGGAGGTGCAGGTCAGGGGAGTGGTCACTCCCCTTTCCTTTGTCCAGTTTCGCGCCAGAGCAGGGGCTAAGGGGTCCCTGAACCGGTGTAGACTGGCTTATGCAGAATTGGGCACCTCTGTGCCCAACAAAGCATTTCCAGAGGCTGGGGGAGGCTACTCCTCCCCTGCCTTCACACCATTTTCCAAAGGGAGAGGGTGTCACACCCTCTCTCAGAGGAAGTTCTTTGTTCTGCCATCCTGGGCCAGGCCTGGCTGGACCCCAGGAGGGCAGATGCCTGTCTGAGGGGTTGGCAGCAGCAGCAGCTGCAGAGAAACCCCGGGAAGGGCAGTCTGGCAGTACCAGGGTCTGTGCTACAGACCACTGGGATCATGGAATTGTACCAACAATGCCAGGATGGCATAGAGGGGGCAATTCCATGATCATAGACATGTTACATGGCCATATTCGGAGTTACCATGGTGAAGCTACATATAGGTAGTGACCTATATGTAGTGCACGCGTGTAATGGTGTCCCCGCACTCACAAAGTTCAGTGAATTGGCTCTGAACAATGTGGGGGCACCTTGGCTAGTGCCAGGGTGCCCTCACACTAAGTAACTTTGCACCTAACCTTTACCAGGTAAAGGTTAGACATATAGGTGACTTATAAGTTACTTAAGTGCAGTGTAAAATGGCTGTGAAATAACGTGGACGTTATTTCACTCAGGCTGCAGTGGCAGGCCTGTGTAAGAATTGTCAGAGCTCCCTATGGGTGGCAAAAGAAATGCTGCAGCCCATAGGGATCTCCTGGAACCCCAATACCCTGGGTACCTCAGTACCATATACTAGGGGATTATAAGGGTGTTCCAGTAAGCCAATGTAAATTGGTAAAAATGGTCACTAGCCTGTCAGTGACAATTTGGAAAGAAATGAGAGAGCATAACCACTGAGGTTCTGATTAGCAGAGCCTCAGTGAGACAGTTAGTCACTACACAGGTAACACATACAGGCACACTTATGAGCACTGGGGCCCTGGGTTACCAGGGTCCCAGTGACACATACAACTAAAACAACATATATACAGTGAAAAATGGGGGTAACATGCCAGGCAAGATGGTACTTTCCTACACAACCCCCCCCCAAACGAAGGACAATAAGACTAGCCATTACCTGATGAGTCTTCATTGTCTAAGTGGAAATATCTGGAGAGTCCATCTGCATTGGAGTGGCTACTCCCAGGTCTATGTTCCACTGTATAGTCCATTCCCTGTAGGGATATGGACCACCTCAACAATTTAGGATTTTCACCTTTCATTTGTTTTAGCCAAAGTAGAGGTTTGTGGTCTGTCTGAACAATGAAGTGAGTGCCAAACAGGTATGGCCTCAACTTCTTCAGAGCCCAGACCACAGCAAAGGCCTCCCTCTCAATGGCAGACCAACGCTTTTCTCTAGGGGTCAACCTTCTACTAATAAAAGCAACAGGTTGATCCTGGCCCTCAGAATTAAGTTGTGATAGGACTGCCCCTACTCCTAATTCAGATGCATCAGTTTGGACATAGAATTTTTTAGAGTAACAAGGGCTTTTCAGGACAGGTGCAGAGCACATGGCCTGCTTCAGCTCCTCAAAAGCTTTCTGACAGTTTGCTGTCCATAATACCTTTTTAGGCATTTTCTTGGATGTGAGGTCATTAAGAGGGGCTGCAATGGAGCCATAGTTCTTAATGAACCTCCTGTAATACCCAGTGAGGCCTAGGAAGGCTCTCACCTGAGTCTGAGTGGTAGGGGGAATCCAATCAATAATAGTTTGGATTTTCCCCTGAAGTGGTGCAATCTGTTCCCCACCAACAAGGTGTCCCAGATAAACCACCTTACCCTGCCCTATCTGGCACTTTGAAGCCTTGATAGTGAGGCCTGCCTTTTGCAGGGCCTCCAAAACTTTCCAAAGGTGGACCAGGTGATCATCCCAGCTGGAGCTAAAGACAGCTATATCATCCAAATATGCTGCACTGAAAGCTTCCAGCCCTTGCAGGACTGTGTTCACCAACCTCTGAAAAGTGGCAGGTGCATTTTTCAAACCAAAAGGCATTACAGTAAACTGGTAATGTCCTCCAATGGTAGAAAATGCAGTCTTAGGTTTAGCATCTTCTGACATTTTGATCTGCCAATACCCTGCAGTCAAATCAAAAGTGCTTAGATACTTGGCAGATGCCAGTGTATCTATTAGCTCATCTGCCCTGGGTATAGGGTGAGCATCTGTTTTGGTTACCAAGTTGAGACCTCTATAGTCTACACAAAACCTCATTTCCTTCTTTCCATCTTTAGAATTGGGTTTTGGTACCAGTACCACAGGAGAAGCCCATGGACTGTCAGAGTGCTCAACCACTCCTAGTTCCAACATCTTCTGAACTTCTTGCTTTATGCAGTCCCTGACATGGTCAGGCTGCCTATAGATCTTACTTTTGACAGGTAAACTGTCTCCAGTATCTATAGTGTGCTCACACCAAGAAGTGGTGCCTGGCACAATGGAGAAGAGTTCTGAAAATTGTCCTAGGAGATTTATGCAATTATCTTTCTGCTCAGCAGTAAGACAATCAGCCAAAACTACCCCTTCCACCAGAGCATCTTGTTCTGTGGAAGAGAAGAGATCAGGTAGAGGATCACTGTCTTCTTCCTGTCCCTCATCTGTTGCCATGAGCAGGGTGAGATCAGCCCTGTCATAGTAGGGTTTCAGGCGGTTGACATGGAGCACCCTAAGGGGACTCCTGGCAGTGCCTAAGTCCACCAAGTAGGTGACTTCACCCTTCTTTTCAACAATTGTGTGTGGACCACTCCATTTATCTTGGAGTGCTCTTGGGGCCACAGGCTCCAAGACCCACACTTTCTGCCCTGGTTGGTACTGAACCAAAACAGCCTTCTGATCATGCCATTGCTTCTGGAGCTCTTGGCTGGCCTGAAGGTTTTTACTGGCCTTTTTCATGTACTCAGCCATCCTTGATCTGAGGCCAAGTACATAATCCACAATATCCTGCTTAGGAGCTTTTAAAGGTTGTTCCCAACCCTCCTTTACAAGTGTGAGTGGACCCCTAACAGGGTGTCCAAAAAGAAGTTCAAAGGGGCTGAAGCCCACTCCTTTCTGGGGTACCTCCCTGTAGGCAAAAAGGAGGCATGGTAGAAGGATATCCCATCTCCTGCGGAGTTTTTCAGGGAGTCCCATAATCATGCCTTTGAGAGTTTTATTAAATCTCTCCACCAGTCCATTTGTTTGTGGATGATAGGGTGTTGTGAACTTGTAAGTTACACCACACTCCTTCCACATGGCCTTTAAGTATGCAGACATGAAATTGCTTCCTCTGTCTGATACTACTTCCTTTGGGAAGCCCACCCTGGAAAATATTCCCAGGAGGGCCTTTGCCACTGCAGGAGCTGTAGTGGTCCTTAAAGGAATAGCTTCAGGATATCTTGTGGCATGGTCCACTACCACCAAGATAAACCTATTGCCTGAAGCAGTAGGAGGGTCAAGGGGGCCAACTATGTCAACCCCTACCCTTTCAAAGGGAACCCCAACCACAGGCAGTGGGATAAGGGGTGCCTTTGGAGTGCCACCTGTCTTGCCACTGGCTTGACAGGTTTCACAGGACTTACAAAAATCTTTTGTGTCCTCAGACATCCTAGGCCAATGAAACAGTGGTACCAATCTGTCCCAAGTTTTCATTTGACCCAGGTGCCCAGCTAAGGGAATGTCATGTGCCAGTGTTAGGAGGAACTTTCTGTACTCCTGAGGAATCACTAATCTCCTGGCAGCTCCAGGTTTAGGATCCCTTTGCTCAGTGTACAAGAGGTTGTCCTCCCAGTAAACTCTGTGTGAGTCACTGACATCCCCATTAGCCTGTTTGACAGCTTGCTGTCTGAGACCCTCTAATGTGGGACAGGTTTGCTGTGCCACACTCAGCTCCTCTCTGGCAGGCCCCCCTTCACCCAAAAGCTCAGCAGTGTCTGCTTCCAGCTCCTCTGGTGTAGGTTCTGCACAGGGAGGGAATTCTTCTTCCTCAGAAGTAGAATCCACTGTAGAGGGAGGGATAGTAGGAAGTGGTTTGCTTCTACTAGCCCTAGCTTTAGGGAGCACTTGGTCCATTGTTCCAGGATCCAAGCTTCCCTGTCCTTTTTGCTTTTTGGCCTGAGCCCTTGTCAAAGCAAAAATATGCCCTGGGATGCCCAGCATTGCTGCATGGGCCTCCAACTCCACATCTGACCAAGCTGATGTCTCCAAATCGTTCCCTAATAGACAGTCTACAGGTAAATCTGAAGCTACCACAACTTTCTTTGGACCAGATACCCCCCCCCAGTTGAGATTTACAACAGCCATGGGGTGGCTTTGTGTTATGTTGTGAGCATCGGTTACTTGGTACTGGTGTCCAAGTATGTGTTGTTCAGGGTGCACCAGTTTCTCAATCACCATTGTGACACTGGCACCTGTGTCCCTGTAGGCCCGGACCTCAACACCATTTATTAGGGTTAGTTGCTTGTACTTCTCCAAGTTATGGGGGCAAGCAACCAAAGTGGCTAAGTCAATAGCCCCTTCAGAGACTAAAGTAGCCTCTGTGGTCTCCCTAATCAGACCAACCCCAACTAAATTACCAAAAGTGAGCCCAGCTACTCCCTTGGATTGGCTATTAGTAGGTTTGCTCCCACCACCACTGCTATTAGTAGGGACACTAGGTGTAGCAGTAGGGGTTGTAGTGGTAGGAGCTGTGGTGCCTTTCTTTGGACAACTGGGATCTGTTGTCCAATGGCCTTTTATCTTACATAAATAGCACCATGGTTTCTTTTCCTTGTTCTGATTAAAGGAGGATTTGGGCCCACCACCCCCACCAGAGTGTTTTTGTGGGCCTGATGAAGACTCATTTTTAGATTTGTCCCCACCCTTGTCAGAAGACTTACCATCCTTCTTTTTGTTGCCATCTTTGTCACCCCCTGTATGAACTTTTCTGTTCACTCTTGTTCTGACCCATTTGTCTGCCTTCTTTCCCAATTCTTGGGGAGAGGTCAGATCAGAGTCCACCAAGTACTGGTGCAACAAATCAGACACACAATTATTAAGAATATGCTCTCTCAGGATTAAGTTATACAGGCTGTCATAATCAGTAACTTTACTGCCATGTAACCACCCCTCCAAGGCCTTCACTGCCTGGTCAATGAAATCAACCCAGTCTTGTGAAGACTCCTTTTTGGTATCTCTGAACTTTATCCTGTACTGTTCAGTGGTTAAGCCATAACCATCCAGGAGTGCATTCTTAAGAACTTGGAAATTGTTAGCATCATTTTCTTTTACAGTAAGGAGCCTATCCCTACCTTTTCCAGTAAATGATAGCCATAGGATAGCAGCCCACTGCTTTTGAGGGATATCCTGTACAGCACAGGCCCTCTCAAGTGCAGCAAACCACTTGTTAATGTCATCCCCCTCCTTGTAAGGGGGAACTATCTTATGCAGATTCCTGGAATCATGCTCTTTTGCAGGATGACTATGGGGAATACTGCTGCTGCCACCATGGGTATCTAAACCCATTTTCTGTCTTTCCCTCTCTATTTCTAAAGACTGTCTATCCAAATCCAGCTGTTGCTTCTTGAGCTTCAGTCTGGTTTGCTCCACTCTCAATCTATTGAGCTCCCTTTCTAACAATCTGTCATCAGGGTGGGTGGGAGGGACATTTCTAGATACAGAGGTATGATGGGAATGAACAGAAGGAGACCTGTCCCTTCCAGAGGGCACCCTAACAGCTTGGCTACCAGTATAATGTGAGAGCACATCATCAGTATGATGTGATTCAACCTCTGTACCAACTATGCTAGACTGTCTAGTAATGGGCAGGCTAAGAAGTTTCTTTCCTGAACCTTTTCCTGGGGGAGTCCCTGGATCAGATTGAGAACCATTAGCTACTTTTTCCACAGATTGGGCACTTATGGCCTTATCCTGTACTCTAAGCATATTAATTAACAGTTCTAAGGAAGGATTCTTCCCTACACTCAAACCTCTCTCTATGCAGAGACTCCTTGCTCCTTTCCAGCTAAGGTGATCATATGCAAGTTTGGACAGTTCAACTTTTTGGCCTGTGCCAGACATTTTTTAGAGAGAGTTAAAGTGATAGACAAAGAGAAAAAAGTTTTCAGAACTTTTTGGAAAGACAGAAAAAAAACTTTTTAAACTTTTAAGAACTTTTTGAAAGTTTAGAAGTACTTTTCAGCACTTAGAAAAGAGTGAAAAGAGGAAATGCAAAACTTTTTGGCTATGTGTATATACACTGACCTTGTTTTGTATATTTTTCTCTTATGAAAAGTACAATGACAAGAGTGGTAAGTAGTCTCAAGCACTTATCCCACCACTGCACAACCAATGTAGGAGGCTGGACTGGCTTGTAGTGAGTACCAAGGGGTACTTGCACCTTGCACCAGGCCCAGTTATCCCTTATTAGTGTATAGGGTGTCTAGCAGCTTAGGCTGATAGATAATGGTAGCTTAGCAAAGCAGCTCAGGCTGAACTAGGAGACGTGTGAAGCTACCACAGTACCACTTAGTGTCATATGCACAATATCATAAGAAAACACAATACACAGTTATACTAAAAATAAAGGTACTTTATTTTTATGACAATATGCCAAAGTATCTTAGAGTGTACCCTCAGTGAGAGGATAGGAAATATACACAAGATATATATACACCATAGCAAAAATATGCAGTATAGTCTTAGAAAACAGTGCAAACAATGTATAGTTACAATAGGATGCAATGGGGAAACATAGGGATAGGGGCAACACAAACCATATACTCCAGAAGTGGAATGCGAACCACGAATGGACCCCAAACCTATGTGACCTTGTAGAGGGTCGCTGGGACTATTAGAAAATAGTGAGAGTTAGAAAAATAACCCTCCCCAAGACCCTGAAAAGTGAGTGCAAAGTGCACCAAAGTTCCCCTAAGGACAAAATAGTCGTGTTAGAGGGAAAATGCAAGGAAAACACAAATCAGCAATGCAACAACGATGGATTCCTGTCTGAAGGTACCTGTGGAACAAGGGGACCAAGTCCAAAAGTCACAAGCAGCTCGGAGATGGGCAGATGCCCAAGAAATGCCAGCGGTTGGTGCAAAGAAGCTCTTACTAGGCTGAAGAACTGTGAATACTGCAGGAACGACAAGGGCTAGAGACTTCCCCTTTGGAGGATGGATCCCCCACGCCTTGGAGAGTCGTGCAGAAGTGTTTTCCTGCCGGATGGACGCCAACAAGCCTTGCTACACGCAAATCGTGCGTTTGGCGTTTTTGGACGCTGCTGGGGCCCAGGAGGGACCAGGAGGTCGCAAATTGGACCTGCAGAGAGAGGGGACGTCGAGCAAGACAAAGAGCCCTCACTGAAGCAGGTAGCACCCGGAGAAGTGCCAGAAACCGGCACTACAAGGATGCGTGAAACGGTGCTCGCCGAAGTTGCACAAAGGAGTCCCACGTCGCCGGAGACCAACTTAGAAAGTCGTGCAATGCAGGTTAGAGTGCCGTGGACCCAGGCTTGGCTGTGCACACAGGATTTCCGCCGGAAGTGCACAGGGGCCGGAGAAGCTTGCAAAGTCGCGGTTCCCAGCAATGCAGCCCAGCGAGGTGAGGCAAGGACTTACCTCCACCAAACTTGGGCTGAAGAGTCACTGGACTGTGGGGGTCACTTGGACGGTGTCGCTGGATTCGAGGGACCTCGCTCGTCGTGCTGAGAGGAGACCCAAGGGACCGGAGATGCAGCTTTTTGGTGCCTGCGGTTGCAGGGGGAAGATTCCGTCGACCCACGGGAGATTTCTTCGGAGCTTCTGGTGCAGAGAGGAGGCAGACTACCCCCACAGCATGCACAAGCAGGAAAACAGTCGAGAAGGCGGCAGGATCAGCGTTACAGAGTTGCAGTAGTCGTCTTTGCTACTATGTTGCAGGTTTGCAGGCTTCCAGCGCGGTCAGCGGTCGATTCCTTATCAGAAGGTGAAGAGGGAGATGCAGAGGAACTCGGCTGAGCTCATGCATTCGTTATCTAAAGTTTCCCCAGAGACAGAGACCCTAAATAGCCAGAAAAGAGGGTTTGGCTACCTAGGAGAGAGGAAAGGCTACTAACACCTGAAGGAGCCTATCAGCAGGAGTCTCTGACGTCACCTGGTGGCACTGGCCACTCAGAGCAGTCCAGTGTGCCAGCAGCACCTCTGTTTCCAAGATGGCAGAGGTCTGGAGCACACTGGAGGAGCTCTGGACACCTCCCAGGGGAGGTGCAGGTCAGGGGAGTGGTCACTCCCCTTTCCTTTGTCCAGTTTCGCGCCAGAGCAGGGGCTAAGGGGTCCCTGAACCGGTGTAGACTGGCTTATGCAGAATTGGGCACCTCTGTGCCCAACAAAGCATTTCCAGAGGCTGGGGGAGGCTACTCCTCCCCTGCCTTCACACCATTTTCCAAAGGGAGAGGGTGTCACACCCTCTCTCAGAGGAAGTTCTTTGTTCTGCCATCCTGGGCCAGGCCTGGCTGGACCCCAGGAGGGCAGATGCCTGTCTGAGGGGTTGGCAGCAGCAGCAGCTGCAGAGAAACCCCGGGAAGGGCAGTCTGGCAGTACCAGGGTCTGTGCTACAGACCACTGGGATCATGGAATTGTACCAACAATGCCAGGATGGCATAGAGGGGGCAATTCCATGATCATAGACATGTTACATGGCCATATTCGGAGTTACCATGGTGAAGCTACATATAGGTAGTGACCTATATGTAGTGCACGCGTGTAATGGTGTCCCCGCACTCACAAAGTTCAGTGAATTGGCTCTGAACAATGTGGGGGCACCTTGGCTAGTGCCAGGGTGCCCTCACACTAAGTAACTTTGCACCTAACCTTTACCAGGTAAAGGTTAGACATATAGGTGACTTATAAGTTACTTAAGTGCAGTGTAAAATGGCTGTGAAATAACGTGGACGTTATTTCACTCAGGCTGCAGTGGCAGGCCTGTGTAAGAATTGTCAGAGCTCCCTATGGGTGGCAAAAGAAATGCTGCAGCCCATAGGGATCTCCTGGAACCCCAATACCCTGGGTACCTCAGTACCATATACTAGGGGATTATAAGGGTGTTCCAGTAAGCCAATGTAAATTGGTAAAAATGGTCACTAGCCTGTCAGTGACAATTTGGAAAGAAATGAGAGAGCATAACCACTGAGGTTCTGATTAGCAGAGCCTCAGTGAGACAGTTAGTCACTACACAGGTAACACATACAGGCACACTTATGAGCACTGGGGCCCTGGGTTACCAGGGTCCCAGTGACACATACAACTAAAACAACATATATACAGTGAAAAATGGGGGTAACATGCCAGGCAAGATGGTACTTTCCTACAACTTGTCCAAGCAATCAGGACTCTCATGATCCCTAAGGTTTTGCATCATGTTCTCCAGATAAATCTGGTGTTCACAAACCCAGCACTAAATAGAAATGAGAAAAGTAAATTTGCAGAATCATAGAGCGGAGTGCAAACAGTCCAACCAAATCATCATTGTAGAAAATAATTAATATTTCCATCTGTGTCTTTAATGAAATCTGGACTTTCCTTCTCAAGCTGGCTGTGGAAATCTGCATTTTATCACAGGACTGGAGGCTTTGCAATGCAAGTTCACAGCGCATTGGTTACCGCCAGTGCAGAGTGAGACTCTGTTTCACAATAAAAGGTATTGAATGTAGTTACTCCAGACCAGGCTGCAGATTTAAGAATGTCTTCCAACCTTGCCCCATCCCAAATGTCTCAGATGCCAGAGCTCCCCTACAGAGTGGCCTCAGAAGAGGTTGTTTCCATTCTCACTCGGGTCTTTCTGGGATCACCAATCTTGCTAACATGGGAGAATAAAATGGAAGAAAAGACAGGATTGTAGGGTTTCCAAGGGAGATTAGCAACTGAGGGGAAGAGTTCTTAATTCGGCTATTTTAGAAAAATACCATTTGAGACTAGTTTCTGTTCACAGCTTTGGGTGTAAAGGGATACTCAACGTCACTCTTACTTTTGGGAAAGTCCAGCAGAGGAACAGACTTGCCAGTACTTACCCTCAACACAATGCAATTGTCAACTTCTGAGTAACTAGTGGTTCTCCCAGGGAAGCTCCTTCAAAACTTGTGGAGAAAGTGAAAACAGTGAGAAAGCTAGTGCGAAGACAAGGCAATAGGAGTGGTGCTGTCAAATGTCTTACCGCTGAGTCTAAGACTGATCCTGAAGGTACAAGAGGTGACACGGGAAGATCAGAGTCGAGAGTAACCCCCAAATCTGGGCAAAAGACACCAAACAAGAAACCCCAAGGTCAGCTAGCCCTGCATGCTGTAGGGTTGGAGCCTGGCCTTTAAATCTTCTGACAATAAGTGCCTACAGCACGTTTTGCTTTGGCCTGTTCAGCAGAAAAAGTTCACTCACCAGGTTGTCCTTTCTGCTGATATGTGGATTCTGTTTCTTTGAAAATATATATTTTTTTTAAATGTATTTTTATTCTGGTGTATGATACTTTTATACTAAGTGTAGGTTTGTGCAGCACCCACTTCTATCACTATGACGTCTGCATTCTAGAACCGATAAGAATGATGGGGTCAGATCACAAAGTCATTGTTATCAGTAAATGAAACAGAACTGTAGGAGGACGGCCCTGAACTGAGATGACGGTGAAATGTACAACGTCCTATTAGTGAACCTGCAACAAGGCGCAGCCCTTTTTATTAATTCTAATTAAATAGGGATACTCCCTGGATATTCCACTTTTACATATCGTGGCGCCGCTTTCCAAAACCATCTAAAAGCACGTGGAGTAAAGTGGGAGCAAAAACTCTACCCTCATTTTCAGGACACCCCAAAATACTAACACCCCAAAACCTACCTCGGGCGGTTCTCCCACTAAAAGATTTTGCACAAAAAGGCATCCTCGTCTACATCAGATTAGCAGAGTCGCAAACTAAGGGCCTGATTTAGCGATTGGCGGACGGGGTTACTCCGTCACAAACGTGACACACATCCCACCGGCGGTATTATGATCTCATTACATCCTATGGACATCGTAATAAGGCAGACGAGGTTACTCCGTCACAAACGTGACACACATCCCACCGGCGGTATTAGGATCTCATTACATCCTATGGACATTGTAATAAGGCGGACGAGAAAGCCGGCACATTTTTTTAAGGATTAACCCGTCCACCAAACTCTAAATCAGGCCCTACAGACCTGGGACCACTCAATAATGGAGTTCTAGATCAGGAAAATGTTAAAGGCTTTCATTCCAAAATGGAATGTTTACAGTGCATCTCAGGGCTCCAGACAGTCAACAGAGGTTTACACGGTATCTCAGGGCTTCAGGCAGTCAATGGATGTTTACAAGGTATCTCAGGGCTCCAGACAGTCAATGGATGTTTACAAGGTATCTCAGGGCTCCAGACAGTCAATGGATGTTTACAAGGTATCTCAGGGCTCCAGACAGTCAATGGATGTATACAAGGTATCTCAGGGCTTCAGACAGTCAATGGATGTTTACAAGGTATCTCAGGGCTCCAGACAATTAATGGAAGTTTACACGGTATCTCAGGGCTTCAGACAGTTAATGGAAGTTTACAAAGTATCTCTGAGCTCTAGAAAGCCATATAAGTTTACACGGTATCTCAGGGCTCCAGACAGTCAACGGAGGTTTACGATGTATTCCATGGCTCCAGGCAGTCAATGGATGTTTACAAGGTATCTCAGGGCTCCAGACAATTAATGGAAGTTTACACGGTATCTCAGGGCTTCAGACAGTTAATGGAAGTTTACAAAGTATCTCTGAGCTCTAGAAAGCCATATAAGTTTACAAGGTATCTCAGAGCTCCAAACAATTAATGGAAGTTTACACGGTATCTCAGGGCTTCAGACAGTTAATGGAAGTTTACAAAGTATCTCTGAGCTCTAGAAAGCCATATAAGTTTACAAGGTATCTCAGAGCTCCATGCACTCAGTGGACGTTTACAAGGTATCCCAGGGTGTAAGAAAGCCAATGGAAGTTTACAAGGTATATTAGGGCTCCAGACAATCAATGTAACTTTACAAGGTATCTCAGGGCTTCAGGCAGTCAATGGAAGTTTACAAGTTATCTCAGGGCTCCAGACAGCCAATTGAAGTTTACAAGGTATCTCAGGGCTCCAGACAGCCAATTGAAGTTCACCAGGTATCTTAGGGCTCCACACAATCAATGTAACTGTGCAAGGTATCTGAGGGCTTCAGACAGTCAATGGAAGCTTACAAGATATCTCAGGGCTCCAGATAATCCATGAAAGTTCACAAGGTATCGTAGGGCTCTAGACACTCAATGGAAGTTTGCAAGGTATCTCAGGGCTCTAGACACTCAATGGAAGTTTGCAAGGTATCTCAGGGCTTTAGACAGTCAATGGAAATTCACAAGGCATCTCAGAGCTCTAGACAGTCAGTTGAAGTTTACAAGGTATCTCAGGCATCCAGACAATAAATGTACGTTTACAAGGTATCTCAGGCATTCAGACAGTCAATGGAAGTTTACAAGGTATTTCAGGACTCCAGACCATGAATGGAAGTTTACAAGGTATCTCAGGGCACCAGACAATCAATGGACGTTTACAAGGTATCTCAGACATCCAGACAGACAATGGAAGTTTACAAGGTACTTCAGGGGTCCAGACCATCAATGGAAGTTCACAAGGTATCTCAGGGCTCTAGACAATCAATGGAAGTTTACAAGGTATCTCAGGGCTCAAGACAGACAATGGAAGTTTACAAGGTGTCTCAGGCATCCAGACAATAAATACAAGTTTACAAGGTATCTCAGGCATCCAGAAAGTCAATGGAAGTTTACAAGGTATTTCAGGGCTCCAGACCATGAATGGAAGTTTCCAAGGTATCTCAGGGCTCCAGACAGCCAGCAGAGTATGTCAGGACATCACAGTCTGCTGATATCTTTCCAGGACTTCAAAGCAGCTCACTGAGTTATATTGCTGCTGTGAGGGTTCATCCAACCATCCACTAAAGCGAAAACAAATATAGTTAAAGGGATTTTGTGATAGAAAGGGCTCTTAGAATTTGAGTTACACATTTTTCACTGCTTAGCGGTACCCCCTGTACTTCTTTGGCTTGCAGTTTCCAATTGGGGCCATTATTAATACATATTGGATACTGGTGCACAACTGGCCAGTCAGTACAATGTTTCTAGTGATCTTGCAGTACTGAGCCCCCTCGGTACCTGCTGAAAACACCATAGAGGCTGAGCGGCCTGTGAATTGGCTGAATGTGGTCAGGATGCTGTGCTGTCCAGAGGGTTACGCAGCACTGGAAGCCTCACGGTCAGGGCCATTGCTACTGGGGATCTTACAAGATTGTATGCGTGTTCTGCCGGTTGTGGCTGAAAAATACTGGCCTGGGCAAGATGTGAGGATTTCAGGGACAAAGCCATACCAGGCCTAAGTGAAATGAGCTCCTATTTGTCTCTGGCTACTCTTGAAGCGGGCTGGAGGGGAGCCAAGGACCTCAGGTCACCAGCAGCAAGGCTGAGTGTGTGGGATCTGCATTGGTGACACCTCCCACCCTTCCCTGGGGTAGCAGTAGTGACTCTTGTTGGTGATGGGAATAAGGATGCCATTCAATCACTACTCCTGACTTCTCACGAGAATTTGTTTAGCATTATTTGTAGCTGGATCTCTGCCTCTGTTCCAGCATCTCTTCATCTTCTTGGGAACTCAGTTCACCTCACATGGGACTGGGGCATCAGTCCTGGCACAGCACTGATATCCTCAAGATGTGGAGCACGCTCTAGGCAAGGCAAGCTTTCAGCAGGCAGCTCAGGGCAGGGCCTACATAGATCTCTTCTAACCTGGTCGTAGATGAGGGCGTCATAAGGCTCTATCGCCAGCCAAGTCCACATAGGTCTGTTGGGGTTTATTCATTCATTTATGGGGGAATCATGCAGTGGTTCCCTTGCAGTCAACTCAGCAGGTTCCTTTGACGTTTTGGCTGCCTGGCAACCTGGGAAGAGAAAGAGAATTTTGGATTTCTCTAGGCAATCCTGGAAGAATTAGCTTAGACCATAATGTGTATTCAGCCCCCAAGCCAGACATTTGATAAATATCAGCTTACTGGAGTCAGTTGTTGCTGGAGCACATGAGATGTATACAGGGAGCCTACTGCAGGCAAAACAGCGTCTAAACCATCGACCCCCTCAATCAAGAGTCACAGGCAGGAAATCAGAAACTCCCGTCAAATGAAGATTACTCCTTCTCTCGGGGCCAAATAATTTTTGCTAGAAAAGGCAGCAGACCGTTCCCACAGGGATGCAGTCAAAGGTTGTACTAAAATGGCCCACGGCCATGCCAGCTATGCCAGAGGGTGCCCACCCAGCGAGCGCCCAGCTTAGAGCCCGAGGGTGTGCCCTGGGGGATGGGCTCAGAGACACCCGGGGAAGGCGAGTGTTGGGAAGTGGAGATTAGAGCGCAGTGAGACAGCTGCAATAACATCTCAGAGCAGTCACGCTTGAGAAAAGATAGACTGAGTTTCAATGATCACTCCCCTCGTTCACACAAGCGGGGAGCTCCCCCCTTGCCTCAGTCTCCTGCTGCACGTCTGAGTTCTTCCACCTGTACTCTCTCCTGCCCGGTGGGGTTGAGCTCACATCCCGCTCCTTCAGGGGTGCTTCTCGGAGCCCGGCTTTGTCTTTCTAGATCCTTTCATCTCCCGCGTCTCTCCGCAGCTCTGGGCTTGAATCATTTATAATCTCGAGTTTGGCTTCAAGAGAGGCGTAGGTGGGCTTCGGCTCTTCATCCGTCGAAGCTTGGGGTACCATATGGAAACAGCGAGACAGCCAGAGAGAGGTGCAGAGACTGCCAATGGCAATGAAAGAGACGACCGAGGCTGCGAGATAGATCAGAGAGACTGCCAATGACACTGAAACAGAAGGCGAGGGAGAGACTGAGATAGATCAAAGAGACTGTCAATGACGGTGAAACAAAAGGAGAGGAGAGACTGAGATAGATCAGAGAAAGAGACTGCCACTGGCAATGAAAGAGAAGACAAACAGAGACTGCGAGACAGATCAAAGAGACTGCCAATGAGAGTGGAACAGAAGGCCAGGAGAGACTGCGAGATAGATCAAAGAGACGTGCCAATAAGAGTGAAACAGAAGGAGAGGAGAGACTGCGAGGTAGATCAGAGAAAGAGACTGCCAATGACAATGAAAGAGAAGACAAACTGAGACTGCGAAATAGATCAAAGAGACTGCCAATGGCAGAGAAACAGAAGGCCAGGAGAGACTGCGAGATAGACCAAAGAGACTGTCAATGACAGTGAACCAGAAGGCAAGGAGAGACTGCGAGATAGACCAAAGAGACTGTCAATGACAGTGAACCAGAAGGCGAGGTGAGACTGTGAGGTAGATTAGAGAAAGAGACTGCCAATGACAGTGAAACAGAAGGTGAGGCGAGCCGAGACTGCAAGATAGTTCAAAGAGACAAATGCAAAAACAACAGAAGATGGACGGAATGCAGAACAAATCAAACATTCACCCCCAGTCACAGATCTGGGTTTAATCCATCAGTTTTTGTCCTTGCCATGTCATTCCAACTCAGACCCAGCCATATGCAAATCAGTCTTGACCCTGTTCCTCATGGGAACAGTCCAGCCCGAATTGCCAGGCCAGGTCCTCCCTGGACCAGATACAAGCATCCTAGGACCGGTTTCAGGGTATCAAAGAGACATGACAGTGAAACAGAAAACCAGGCGAGACTGTGAAATAAACAAGAGAAAGACGTGATAATGGCAGTGAAACAATGCAAAGAGAGACTGTGAAATACAGCACCAAAGAGACCGGCAGTGACAGTGAAGGCGAAGATGAGGAGGAACTGGGAAAGAAGGGACATGCCAAGCACAGTGACACCGAAGGCCAGAGAGACTGTGAAATAGATCAGAGAAAGAGAAACGTGATAATAGCAGCGAAAGAGAAGGCGAGACTGTGGAACAGACCAGAGAAAAAGAGACTGCAATGGAGAGACGAGGAAAAGCTCTCTGAGAACGCAGACCGAGACATAAGGAGAGGCGGAGAGCAGCAGATCGAGATGACTATGGATCTGGGTCACAAAGGTGCTTGTGCACCAAAGTTCACCTTAGATTGTAAAATAAATATGCGAACCAGGGCAAAGTATCACATTTAAGCTCGTGAATGGGGCTTGTGCCTAGTGAATTTACTCAGCTTGGCTGAATTCTACAGTCACAGACACGGGAGGGTTGGCGGGCGTCTGGGCACTTCAAACAGGTAGCCCCCGACAGACTCCCACATTTGTAGGTAATCACACACCCTCTGGCAGGTAGGTTACTACCCTGGAGGGGCCTGCAGCTGTCCCCTTGTAGAGACGGTGTTTTTCCAGGGTGGGAGTGACAAGGAAACATTTAAATGTAACAAGAGTTAGGGAAGGCATTTCTGCCCTGAAACAAATATCTCTACATGGAGAAACCAAAGAAAAACTGCAGATTAATCGGGGGCGTATGTAAAAGCTCCAAGCGCCACCTTGCACGGGACGTGCGTACATTTGTTTACGCTAAGGCAGCGTAAGGAGGTCTTTCTCCCATGCCGTATTTACACTTTGTAAACCCTTGCACCACATCATGCCTGCAGGGAGGCTTGAAAAAAGGGCGCAGCGAAATTTACAACATTTCACTGCACCATTTCTTCCGTTATTTTTAACGCATGCTCAGAGCAGGCGTTAAATGATGCACCCATATTAACCTATGGACCTCCCTGTGCTTTGCTGCACTATTTTTGAAGCTAGTGCAGCAAAGAGCCCCAATAGCATGAAAAATATTGATGCTATGGTTCTAACGACCGCCATAGTGCACCGTATTGTAAATACAACGCATCCATGGTGTTGTTAGGGGGGCAGGGGCGATGCAAGAAAAATTTCGCATTGGGACCAGTGTGACACTTTCTTGTAAATATGACCCATAGTTTCATTACTTTCCACGTGGCAGAAATTTCATAAAGTGTTGCACATCAGTACATCTGAAAATCTGTGAAAACCCTACTTTGTCAGTTGAATTTCCTGGATCTCTTGTGAATCTCATACAAATGAAAATGTTGGTGCATACATTGAGTTAATCTTACGAGCACAGGTATGACTTTTTCTCCCTGCCTTTAGTGGCTCGCACCCAAAGAATGCACCTCAGGATAAAGCGCTATGAATCTCTTAGAAACTGTCTGAAAAGTTTGCAGCAAGACATCTGCAGGAGGGTGGAGGAAGGCAAGGAGTGGATGGCCAGGAAGGCTGACCATGTCACAGACTCATCCATAGAGCTCAGCATCTGGGCAGATCCTAGGGAATTGCAGGCATTCAGGCACTGACAATTTCCCAAAAGGGTACAACCATTCTAATGTTCTAAATGTTTTTTTTTTCATACATACAATCCAACCTTAAATATCGGTATTCAACAATGTCTTTGAAAATATAAACATATAAATATTGTTTCCTTTATGACTACAGAAAGTAAAACGTTTTCTTTTTTGCACAGGTACAAAAGTGTGTATCTTGGATGTAAATGTCTCATGATGATGTGAATCATAGCTCTTTTGTTTGATGCACACATCAGTTTATGTGTTTGACACCTGTTGAACCTGAGATCCTTTTTGGTGCGGTCTTACCCCAGACTTTTTTCCTTCTCCCCTCCTGTTTGCTGAAATTACACCTTTAAACCTGGTTAAACTTGCTTACATACAATTGGGACGTTTAATTTACTTGTAAGCTTCTAGTAAACTGGTACAGCCCGTATCCAGGGCCTGCTAAATTAGCTGCTACTTGTGGGCCTGCAGCCCTTATTGTGTTAGGTCTGCCATTGCAGCCTGTGTACAGTTTTACACTGCCCTTTTGACCTGGCAAAACACCCTTTTGCATGGTCTAAGCCACCTTTTATAATACATGTAAGACACCCCTAGGAGAATACCTAAACAGCCCAAAGGGCAGGTGCAGTGTATGGTAAGGATGGACATGCACTTTTAAGTTTTACATGTCCTGGTAGGGAAAAAATGCAAAACTTTTCACTACTGTGATGCCTACCTCTCACATCGGATAATATTGGGTTACCTTATTACATTTAATAAGTGCTAACTTTTGATTAGGTACAGGTAGAAATGTCATGTCTGGTCTCAAAATAATTGTAATTTAAAATTATTTTTAATGGGGAAGTCGGATTTTAAGTCACAATTCAGAAAATACTTTAAAAAAGTTGTCCTTTTGTTGTCCTAGCTATTTGGTGCCTGCTTCCTGTATCCTGGGTCCCATGATGGGGTGCAGTTAGCAGAAGGCTCTTGTGTATTCCTCACAGACATTGAGATAAAAGGGGACTAGGTGTTGGAAGGATGAGAGGGGTGGGGCTGTTCCCAGTCTCATTTACATTTCAAAGGGTATATCTCCAGCACACTCACAAAGAACTTGACTCTAGTCTTTTGCCACGCTAGACCTCTCGGAGCCTGAGCAGGGAAGCGACAAATTTCCAGAACCAGGTTTAGAAAGGCCTAGACGTTTCTCCCACTTCAAAGACTGGCGCCAGGTATAAACATTGGACCCCCATACCAACTCTTCAGTTCACTCCTGGACCTGCGGAGAACCTCCAGAAGGATTGCCTTGTACTTCGGAGGACTATCCTGTTGCTTGAGGCCTGCTTTGTTCCTACTGCTACCAGAGGACTGCCTTGCTGCTTGAAACCTACCTCAGAGGACTGCCCTGCTGCTTGACGCACGCTTTGCTGCTTGATCCCAGGATAACCAGATGGCCAATGGCTAGTTGGCTGGTCTACTGTTCTGAGCTACACAGACACAAAAACTTCCAACAACCTTGAAACCGCACATGGACCCTGTCTTAAGCAAGTCCTACCCTCCCAAGTGGTGCCCACCCGGTCCTGGACCCTTGGAATTGGTGCTAATGGTGCCCAAATAGCCAAAATCCAAAACTTGGGACTTAGATAAAAGTTTCCACTAAAAAGTGGCCTGAGAACCTTCAAGTGACTGGGACCTACCTGCTTGTGGATCTGCCTAGGGTGCCTCACTGGTTGGCCTTATGTCTCATAGCTCCAACTACTTTCTCCTCCACAGCAGCAGATCCTGTTCAGGTGATCCTCTATGAAAGGTTATCTAGCCCCATGGAGCTTTTGTTAGCTATAGCCTACAGCTTTGTCCCTCTGTTGCTTTTCGACTTCCAAAAAAAGTCTGAACGTAGACATTTTTACCACAGCCTCATCGAGTGTCTTCCCCAACAACAATGTCTCATCCTCAGACACCACCGGCTTCCTTTCCCCACTGAACTTTACCTTCTCAGACATTTTTCTTCTGAGTCTGAAGGTAAGCCGAGACTGGGCCCATACCATTTCTTGTATCTGAACTGTGCTCCATCACGGTCAGCTATAACTTTCAACTTTGTCTCAGTCTCGCACAAGCAGATGCCTGCAGTTGGTGCTTTGATCTTTTAGGCACTATTTTTTCACTAAAAACTTTAACAATGCAGAACTGTGGCTCAACTGTTTGGATTTTTGTCATTTTGGTGTCATTTTATTTAATGAAATGTTCTCTATTTTTCTAAACTGGCGTGAGATTTTTCTTGTATTGTATTTTTACTTTATTACTGTTTGAGTGCTGCATAAATACTTTAAGTTAAACCTGACTGATTTTGTGCCAAGCTACCAGTGGGTTAAGCACAGGTTAATTTTGGGACTTTTGTAGTTCAACCTGATAGGGACTGTGGTTGTTCCTTGAGAAGAGATCTCAACCTCTCAAGCAAAAATTCAATTTCCTATGGTACCCAAATGCATTTCAACACAAAATGCCATTTTGTGAGGTGACAATCAACACACACTAACAGTTTTGTGCAGACAAATACTTCTGTAATCTGCAATTTGTTTGTAGCATGTTGCTACACAGTCCTTCTTGGTGTGTTGTAGGGTCTACCCAGATACAGGGCAGCCAGTGATGCCAGACCTTCCTTTGTGGATGAAGCGTGCCCTTAAGAAAACAACAACGAGCAGCCGCCCACAGGCTCAAACACACTTACCATGCCTCCAGCATTGGCATGACTGTCCACCTCCCGATGGCAACCAACTGAAACAGTATGGAAGCAAAGGCCGTGTGCTGCCGTCCGGACCGTAGACTCAGAGATGAGAAAAATCTCAACGGCTCTAAAGATGCCATCCAGTGCAGACTGATTCCTGGCCAGAATAACACAAAACCCATTCCTTCTAGAATGCTCCACACCAGGACAGGCACTGTCTCTGCTGTGACATGACTGCAGTGACATCCACTTCATTCGGTGTCAAAATCATCTCTTCCTACTAATGGCCTCCCTCAGCACTGCTGCCAGATAAGGTCCAAGGGTCCACAAATTCGGAATACCAACCCGGCTATGGGAGCACAAACATGTGCCTCTAACTGGCTGTACTCTTGGAGGCCCCCAATAGGAAGATCCACTCCAACAAGTCAAGAAACTTACGTGATACACCCTATCCAGTCTCACACCAAACATCAGCTTTTTCCTGCTGCATAGTCTAAAATCCCAAAAAGAAATCTCCAGACCCCTTCCTTCTCAAATGACTCCAGACATCTCATCTTACCCGTTCCCAATGTAGACATAAGTAACTTGCTTACCCAACAGGCTGATGCTTATGCTACCTCTGTACGTTTCCATCACACCTCCCTGCAGCAGAGCTGTCAAGAGATGGACCTATTATTTATGAATTTTCTTTTTATTATTAATAGAGCTCATGGACACCAGAAAGGCATCCTGGTGCTGATGTAATACTAAAATAAATCAAAATCTCAAACGAGAATCAACAAAATGTTAACATAAAAGAAAAGTTTTAGAGCCCTTCCTAAAACCAAAATGTAATTTATCTTTGTGAGATCAATGGGCATGGTTCAGTTTGAGGTGGGTGAAACCCTACTCAAGCAGCAACCACAATTCCTATCAGGATGAAGTCACAAGAAACCCCAAAGTGCTGATGCTTAACCCTCTGGTAGCTTGGCACAAAAGCAGTCAGGCTTAACTTAGAGGCAATGTGTAAAGGGTTTACAGAGCATTTCAAATAGTAACAAGACAAGAAAATCCTACACCAAGTTAGAAAAATAGACAAAAGTGACAAAAATCCAGTCAGAACCGGGAGATATGCAATTTTAAAGATTTAAGTGAAAATAGTGCCTAAATGCTGAAAGCGCCAACTGTGGGTATCTGGTCACACCAGACAAAGTTACAAGTTCAGGCTGGTCACGATGGACGGCAGCTGAATACAGGGCCCAAGTTAGACCCGCTGAACAAAGTACCTTAAATCCTGTTTGCCGAGGGTTGCAAGATTCCACATCAAGAATATGTTGTACAGTGAAGTTTCTAAAAGCTGAGGGGCGATGTCATGCATCGAGATTGCTGTTGACGAGGTGCTTTTGATGCAAAGTCCTGCATTGAGAATGCATCGCACAGTGGCGTTCCAATGGCTGCGAGCTTTATTGTAAGTACCTGCTTTAGGAATGTGTTGTGCAGTGGCAGTTCTGATGCGGGACTACAAGGAGATTTGTTGTGCTGTGTCGGTTCTGCTGACAGAATATCAGCTGGACTTGCAGAGCACCTTCAGCCTACTTTCAGTGGTCCATGACTGGGATGGCACCGCTTGGGGGTAGGACTCACTGCAGGCAGAGTTCAGGTGCTGGATTCAACGTGGATAAAGCCTTTTTCTGTAGGCAGAACTCGTCGACTTTAACTCCGTGGATTTACACAGAATTACAATAAAATCTGCAAGATTCTGCCGAATTCCGCGCTGGGCAGAAATAGGTAAGTCACCCTGCTCACGCTGTGATTTAGCACTAGGAATTCATTCTGTATTGAAAAATCAGCACGAACAACACCATGCGGCATGCCAGAAGGTGCAGCTTCTTGAGTTGATTTTGCGACTATAAAAGTAGATTTTCTACTTGAGCGGCAGCTTTCTGATCGCGAGCAGTCACAACCTCACATGACCCTGTGTTAGAGAAATCTCGTAGAGTGCCCTCCTAGCAACCACAAATCATGCTAGGGGGTGCCAAATCTCACCTGCCAAGTTACTGTTGGTGAGCCACGCACAAGCAAAGAAAATCCACCATGCAGCAGTTGGCAGAATGTGGCTAGAACTCAGTGTTGCAAGCGTAACGCGGAGTGGCCAAAACCCCCTCCAACTCCGTCAGCCAACTAGCCCTTGGAGTCACTCTGGTGGTCCGAGGTGCGAGATGCAGGTCCAGTGCTTCTTGCTCAGGCAGCAAGGCGGCAGGGTAGCAGGGAAGCAGAATAGCGGTCATTCTTGCAGCAGCACAGCAGTACTTATGGAGCTTCCACAGGTCTAAATGGGTACTGAAAGGTTGCCTCTGAGGGTCTAATATCTATACCTGGTGCAAGCGTTTAAGTAGGAGAAGGTTCTGAAGGCTTCCACCCCCAAAGGAGTCTGGAATTTCCTCCCACCCTTCCCTGGCTTTATACTGTCTGGGGTCACAAAAGACTAGTGTCATACCCTCTGTGAGAGTGCTCAGGCAGAGACATTGTGATGTGCAAGTGTGGCAGGTGAAAGCTCCTCTCCCTCATCCAGTCAGAGATGGCCCATCCTCCCAACACCTCTTCCACCTTTGTCTCACTGTCTGGCAGCAATGCACAAAGACCAACTGCCATCTACACCTAATCATATGACCCATGACACAGGCTGCAGGCACCAAATGGTTAGGATTAGAAAATGCTAACTTTCTAAAAGCAGCATTTTCAGAATTGTGACCCCAAATCCCAATTTATTATAAAATAGGGTTTTAGATAACAGGCCCTTAGACACTAAATTCAACATTTGTAACTGCTCCCAATTGGAAGTGAACACTTATTAAATGTAATAAGGTAACACAATGTTATCCTATGGGAGAAGTAGGCCTTGCAGTAGCGAAAAACAAGTTAAGATCCACCTGAGGTTTGCGGAACACAAAGAACACCAAGAATATAATTATGTAATGGTATGTGTATTTGTAAAATACACTTTAACCCATGAGGGCATCCTGGCACTGAGCAGGTAGGTGTGCCTAGCGTTGCCTATGGTAGGTTGGTTAATTGAAAAGCCAGGTATTCAGCTTCTTACGGAATTCAAAAAGAGAGGAGGAGGCTTTGATGTGAAATGAAAGGTGATTGAATGCTTTAGGAGCGATGTAAGAGAATACCAGTCCTCCTGATCTGGTTCTGTGTATGTGTGGGATGTGTACAAGTAGGAGTCCTGGTTTGAGGAGGTGTCTGGGTGGTTGATGGAACGTGATGCGACTGTTCAGGTATGTGGGCCAAAATTTGTGTAGTGCCTTGAATGTGTGTGTAAGACGTTTGTAATGAGAGATTTGTATATCGGGAGACAGCGGAGCTCCCTGAGGTGTAGTGTGATGTGGGTTCTGTGCAGAACGTTATGGATGAGTCTGGCTGTCAAGTTCTGGATGGTTTGTTGCCTTTTAGTGAGTTGCTTGGTGATCCCAGCAACGAGGGTATTCTCAAATACCAACTTGTTGGTGACTAGTGGTTGAGTGACAGTTTTTCTAGTGTTCTTTGGGAGTGATTTGAAGATCTTACTCAACATCTTCAGGGTGTGGGAGCAGGATGCAGTGATGGTGTTGACTTGTGCAGCCAAGGCCATTTGCTGCTGATGATTACTTCAAAGTTTCTGGCATGGCTGCTGGGTGTGGATGTCGATGTGAGTTTGGCCAACCACCAGGTAGAGTCCTATGATGAGGTGTTCTTGCTGAAGATCACTACTTCTTTCTTGTCGGTGTTGAGCTTGAGACAGTGGTTTTCATCCAGTTAGCGACTTTGGTCATGCAGGTGGTGATGTTGTTACTTGTGTTGGAGGGCCTTCCTAGAGGGAGAGTATGAGTTGAGTTTTGATGGTTCACTAGAGGACGTTGATATGTGCGCAGATGACTTGAGCCAGTAGGATCATGTATGCACTGAGGCACTTCACAGATGAGTCTACGGGCTCCAAAGGAGCAGGGTGCCAAGTAGACAGCTTGTGTTCTATCTGTTAAGAAGGTCAAATATTGCTGCCTCATAGAAGACTTTCCTGGCAGAGGCGCATAAAGCGCATCCTTTGCTCTCGTACCAGACAGAGCAGATTCTGACATGCTGTTGATCACTTGTCAGAAGTGCAGAAATCTGTGCAAAATTTTGCCCTAGGTATAGTATTGCAGGAGATTTGCGTTCATGCCAAGGAAATGACTCTTGATCGCACACAACTTCTTTCCTGGGCGGGAGCCCTTTAAACTTTGCCGGAGGCAGCCTCAGCTGCTGATAGGGCGGGAAGCCCTTCTTAAATTCACAGCGCGCCCGCAACCGCGGGACGCGCACAACTTCTTTCCTGGGCGGGAGCCCTTTAAACTTTGCCGGAGGCAGCCTCAGCTGCTGATAGGGCGGGAAGCCCTTCTTAAATTCACAGCGCGCCCGCAACCGCGGGACGCGCACAACTTCTTTCCTGGGCGGGAGCCCTTTAAACTTTGCCGGAGGCAGCCTCAGCTGCTGATAGGGCGGGAAGCCCTTCTTAAATTCACAGCGCGCCCGCAACCGCGGGACGCGCACAACTTCTTTCCTGGGCGGGAGCCCTTTAAACTTTGCCGGAGGCAGCCTCAGCTGCTGATAGGGCGGGAAGCCCTTCTTAAATTCACAGCGCGCCCGCAACCGCGGGACGCGCACAACTTCTTTCCTGGGCGGGTGCCCTTTAAACTTTGCCGGAGGCAGCCTCAGCTGCTGATAGGGCGGGAAGCCCTTCTTAAATTCACAGCGCGCCCGCAACCGCGGGACGCGCACAACTTCTTTCCTGGGCGGGAGCCCTTTAAACTTTGCCGGAGGCAGCCTCAGCTGCTGATAGGGCGGGAAGCCCTTCTTAAATTCACAGCGCGCCCGCAACCGCGGGACGCGCACAACTTCTTTCCTGGGCGGGAGCCCTTTAAACTTTGCCGGAGGCAGCCTCAGCTGCTGATAGGGCGGGAAGCCCTTCTTAAATTCACAGCGCGCCCGCAACCGCGGGACGCGCACAACTTCTTTCCTGGGCGGGAGCCCTTTAAACTTTGCCGGAGGCAGCCTCAGCTGCTGATAGGGCGGGAAGCCCTTCTTAAATTCACAGCGCGCCCGCAACCGCGGGACGCGCACAACTTCTTTCCTGGGCGGGAGCCCTTTAAACTTTGCCGGAGGCAGCCTCAGCTGCTGATAGGGCGGGAAGCCCTTCTTAAATTCACAGCGCGCCCGCAACCGCGGGACGCGCGCGGGCGGCGCCCGGGCGAAGCCCGGGCAAAGGGCGGGCCCGTCCTTCGCCCGTCATCGACCGGAAGAGGCCGGGCTGGGCCCCCCCTCTAACGCCTTCTCCTCTCTACAGTGTCATTTATACTTGTGTGCTGCGCCAGGTACAGTGCGATCTCTTATTAAATATGGGGAAAAGGAAAATTAATGTTCAAAAGGGGATAGGTGGGTCCAGCTCCCTCCAGTCCTCCATTACCAGCTATTTATCCTCTGTAATGGGGGCCATTGAGTCTGAACTAGAACATGTAGAAGAAAGGATTGGGGCTGTCCAAAGTACTGTCCTATATCCTCCGCTGGAACCTTCTCTGGAACTTATCAGCCACGCTCCTACCCCCTTAAGTACTGGTCTTTCACCACTGTCCTTAACAACAAACTCCAGCCAGTTGAAAGAAGACAAAATTCCTACTTTTGATCGTACTACTTCTTCTCCCCTTTTAGTTACTCCTCCTTCTGAGGGTTCTCAGACTGTTTCTCCACCTACGAAGAAGAGGCGAGCCGGGAAAAAGCCAAAAAATGTAAAAAAGGTCACAGGTTTTAAAAAGAACTTACCTACCCATTTGACCCAAAGTAACAAACCTTCAGCCCCCTTGGTTTTTACCTCTGAATGTCTTCCAAGTACGGTCATTTCTGAAGATGGCTCTAATAGATTTGACTCGACACTTAAATTATTTTGTGCAACTTTAGAGGCTAAAATTACAACTTTGATTACCGAGAAGCTTGATTGTTTTTTTAATGATGTAACTAGGCTTTTATCTAGTTTCTCTAAACCTGGCCCACTTAGCTCGGGAATTCTCCCTGGCCCCGAATCAGTTTATTTACCTACTCCTCCCCCTACATTGGCACCCCAAGGAGCCGGTAACTATTTGTCTGATCTACAAGTTGTCCCTGGCCAAGGAACCCTTGTGGATAATCCTGTATTATGTCCAGCAAGGAAGGCTCACTCCTCTAGGTTGCAAGACAATGGCTCCAACTTATTCACTAATCATGCAGACTTTTTACATTTACCTCCGGACTGTAATCCGTACGTTTTGGTTCTTTCTAACGTTCCTTCTTTGGAGTGCCGCAAACTAGAAGATACCCACTCTTTAATTAGGAAAGCCGGCCATTGGTTGAATTCTAAATTTAAACCAAATTCTTCAGGCTTCCGTAATGATAAGATTCTTATGGCCCGAAGGGTGAAGAGGGTTGGCTTCTCAAAGGAATTGAAGGAGGGCGATTATGTTGTTTTAAACTTTGCCAATCCTCAGTCAGTAGATTATTTTTTGACTAAATCGGCCTATTGTAATATGTTAAATAACAAGATTCAAATCCATTCCCTGCACCATTTTTATGACCCTGTGCTTTTACCAAATCGTCCTATTACTAATTTAAGCATGCACAGCCAAGAGCCAGATAGGTCTCTCTTACAGGTCAACGTCCCAACTAGCAATAGATTCTCGACCCTTAGTCACTTTGATGAGAATGATTGACTATCGGTGACCCACCACTGTTCTTCTAATTTAGAGAGACGGATGGTTGGGACCGTTCAAACCAAACGTATCAGGGGCACAGGAATGTGTACTACAGATTTACAAACTCATCTAAATACCAAAGTCTCATCATTATGTTCTGCATTTAGACCACTAACCCTGCTCAGTTGGAATGTAGCAGGGTTGCGATCTAAAACTAACAATTCGGACTGGAAGAGTTTCATTTCTTCTTATGATATAATTTGTCTACAGGAAACTTGGTCTAAAGATATGTTTTTCTTGAATGGCTTTACTTCTTTTTGCCAGCCGGCACGGAGTTCTCACATGGGGAGAGCTAGTGGTGGCCTTTTAGTACTTGTTTCTGTAAATCTTCCGCTTTTAAATGTGTCCCTAATTTGGTCTTCCCCTTATTTTATGGTTGTTCTCGTCTCTATAAGCGGGCAAAAGGATATTCTAATTTTAAACTTTTATAATAATATCCCTCGGGGCTTCCTTATGACCCATCTGGAAGAGGTAATGGATTTTATAGATTCCTCACATGCTTTACAGTTTAGTGATTTAACTATTTTCTGGGTGGGTGATTTTAATATTCCCTTATGCTGTAAAGAACACACGGACTTGTGTGCCTTCCCTGTTGAGGGTAGAGAGTCACCAATTCATTTTAATCATACCTCTGAAGGAGATGCCTTAAATTCTTTTATTTGTAAATTTGATCTGGTTCACGTTACAGAGAAATTGGCCCCTGATGCCCGTAATACGCCCACTTACACCGGGAATTTGAAGGGGAGTACCATTGATTTTATACTTATCAGCTCTTCTGATTTTTATCTAATTAGAAATTTTAAGATTACGCCTCATTGTGCAAGTGATCACAACCCTCTTAGTATTACACTGGACCTAAAAGTAAATCAGGCACCCTTGAACAAAAATTTGTGTGCTGCTACAGTTTATAATTTAAATAGTGGCATTCGTTTAAAATGGGATAAAATTGACCCTAAAAAGTTTAACCAAGAAATTGTAAGAAGTAGGTCTGATACGATTTATACGTGTTTGTCTCAGCAATTAGACTCTGACTGTATTGTGCGAGAATTCGAATCCTTAAGTAGTGATATTTCACGCGCCCTGGTGATGGACAGGCCCGGGAAGGGGCCGGTGGTCCATAGATGGTTTGATTCTGCGTGTTCTTTAGCCCATAAAAAACTTAAAGAAGCTCTTAAAGCAGTTCCTCCCGCACGTCAATTAGTAAAATCAGCGAGGACTGACTATAAGGTTGCCCTTGATAAACGGAAATCCGAAATTAGGTCCAGGGCTTGGAGCGATCTTTTGGCCGCATCTGAATTTAAGGACACTTCCAAATTCTGGAAAGTGATAAATCACCCTTACTTTTCTGATAAGAACTCTTTGGCCAATGAATGTTTTATTACTGAGGATGTCTGGATAAATCATTTTAGGAAAGTTTTCTGCTCTGAAACTTATGAGAATTCGCATGTGGCAGTTACTCCTGCTACACATTTTACTCCAGATTTTAACTTTAAGGCCCTAAATATTATTTTTGATCTCCATGAGGTCAAAGGTGCCATTGATAGATCAAGGCAGGGAAAGGCCCCTGGACCCGATGGGGTTCCTGTCGACCTTTTTAAATCAGAAATTGAGCTCTGGGGCCCTTTGGTTACAAATGTGTTGAACAACGTGGTAACTAGTAATGTGCCCTCTTCATGGAAATCGGCTATTATTGTTCCCATCTTTAAAAAAGGTAATAGACAAGACCCCTCTTGTTACAGACCAATCTCCCTTATTGATTCAACGGCAAAGATTTTAGGTAGTGTGATCTTGTCCCGTTTAGAAGATTTGGTAACAGATGCCCAGATTTTATCTCCCATCCAATTTGGTTTTAGACCCGGTGTGGGCACAGTTGAGCAAGTTTTAAACTTACAATTGATACTTAATAAATATGTGTCTGTTAAGAAAGAGTCCATCCATATGGCTTTTATCGATCTAACCAGTGCCTTTGATTTGGTTAACAGATCAAAGTTATGGCAAATCCTAGAAGTTCTAGGGTGTGACCCGGCTCTATTGGAGCTTATTAAACGTCTACATACAGACCTAACGGTTTCTGTTCAGGTCGGCTCATTTGGGCAGAGAACCCCTCCTATTCCGTCAACCAGGGGCGTAAGGCAAGGATGTATTTTAGCCCCTTTTCTTTTCTTGATTTATATAAATGGGCTCTATGATTTTTTGGTTAAACAAGCAAAGGATGTACCGAAGATGGGCCAAAGATTACTTCCAGTTTTATTATATGCGGATGATGCAGTTTTAATTGCTCGTACTGCAAATGGCTTACAGGGCTTATTGGACATATTTTATGAGTTTATGTCGAGCCTCGATTTGAAGGTCAATTACCCCAAGACTTTTGTCATGACCTGTGGCCCACGTAACACAAAATCCAAACAATTTACTATGGGAGGGCATTCTCTTATTAAGGTCAAAGATTTTTGTTACCTAGGCATGTATTTGAGTTCCTCTCTGTCCTGGAAGACTCATATTAATTTTAAGCTCCAACAGCTGATAAGGAACACCGAAGCGATCTTTCGCTTCTCTAATAAATTAGGCCATAGACCCCCTGCACAGATGAAAACTCTGTATAATTCTAAGTGTACCGCAGCTGTGCTCTACGGAGCAGGCGTCTGGGCCTGTGTAAAGGTACCATCTCTCCAGAGGGTCGAAAATAAATTTTTGCGAAGATTACTGTTGGTTCCAAAATGTACTGCAAATATCATCTGCCACGAAGAACTTGGTCAGTGTTTTTTGGAGGATAGGGTTTTTTTGGCGCCATTATTGCTTTGGATTAGATGTTGGCTAAACCCAATGGCAAAATTGGTCCAAGATTGTATTTCCGAATGCTTACAATTGGAAAATTCAAATAGGATCCCCTGGCTTATGTTTCTACAAAACTCTTTTGAGAATTTAGGTCTTAGATATATGTTTGATGAACCTCACCTATTAACTATAAATTCTAGGTCCGTTCTGAAGGCTACTTACTCCGAGTACATATCAGACCTGAGATTTTACAGTTCTCTGAAATTAAAATCCTTTGATTCCTATTCTCAGGTTGTGACAGCCCCATGCCTTGAACCTTATCTGACCTGGTTTTCCAGTTTTAAGATACTTTCTTTTTTAACACTTTTTAGACTTAACTTAATTCATTTTAAAGTAGCGTTTCCTGAACCATGTTTTTGGAAAAGGGATTTACCTCTTTGTCCCTGTGATTCTAGATCAACCCAGAGTACTTTGCACTTTTTTCTCTTTTGCCCTTTTTATGCTGCTCCTAGAGGGGTTTGCATTTTACCCACTTTACGTTCTGTTAGACCCATCCATTACAAGGAAGCTTTAATATATTTTCAGAGATTGCCAGATAGACAAATTTGTCATTTTGTATTAGATTTTGTTACAGCTTCTTTAAGCATTAGGAAAAGGCTCATTTCATTTTAAATGTATATGTATGTATAGTTTAATATTGTAAGTTAATCTTTGTATTCTGTTATTGTGATTTTTCTTATGTTATGAGTTTTATTTGTTTATTTTATGAGATTTTAGACCGGATGTTTACGTAATGTTTTAGATATGGTACTATTTTATTCTTCTATCTATTTACTGTAACGTAATTATTGTGTGGTATTTGTGTTTTTGTCTGTACTTTTATGGCATTTGCCGAATAAAGTTTTGTGACTGACTGACTGACTGACTCTTGATCTAGACTCTTGCAATCGTCTACTTTATAGGCAATCTGGGATTGAGGCAACAAAGGGGGTGTTTTTCTCAGAAGGCAGGGCAGATGGAAAAATCCACTGGGCACCACATTCACTTGCATCATTAAGGAGACCTCCTGATCTGGTAGCACTTGATGGCTGGAGTCAGGAGCACGCTATAGAAGACAGGCTCCCAGCAGTTGAATATGTCCTGTACAACAAAGGGATCAGTTTTACTCATGTTGAGTTTCAAGAAGTTGTGGCCGTACATTGGGAGATGGCGCATCAACGCAGACCTAGACACATGTTTATGCAGGCTGGGGATAAGCTCAATGAATCTTAAGTGTTATATGAATGTTGATTTGACACATTTGTCCTGAAGAAAATTGTTACTAATCACCATTATAAAAGTGAATTTCTTTTCTTTGCACTTCTCTCAAGAATGTAAATTATGTGATTAATTCGATATCAATAATTTAACTGAATTTATTCTATTATTTATAAAGCACACGCAGCCAGACATCATCTTTAATTGTGTTCACAGAAAATAAAAGACAACTGTGCATAAATATGTATGCATTAGGTATGTGAAAATATTAATGAATGACTCACATCCAAAGTTGGCCTCGAGAGTGGTCAACTTAGTCAAGGAACTTAAAGATTTGTTGGATACATATCAACATGACATGACTTTCTTGTTTCTAAATTGATAGCAGAAAGAAAAAAACAAACTATGCAATAAAATAGCTTTTTATATTTTTATATTTTGGAATATTACTCTGTCCTTGGTCTTAAAGCTAGATGTCATATGGTCGGGTGATTACAGGGAGTGTGGTGTGGATGGTGGTGTGTTGTTGGTCTTACATCCAGTGTCTATGGCAGCATGTGGGTTGTGCAATCAATAAATTAGTGGGAAAGTCTCCTGAGGGGTTGAGTGGGTGGTAAGATGTTATGTTAGATGGTTGAATGTGTGACGGATAGGTGAACTGCAGGAAAGTTTTGTGAATGGGAGTTTGAATGAGTATACACAAGGATAATTGAGTGGGTGGTAAGACATTGTGAGCCTGACTTAGAACTTGATGGATGGGTTAGAATGGTCAAGGATATCCCTTTTGCCGAAACCTAAATCCCATAGCATGTAATAAGATTTAGATTTTGGCAGACAGAATATCTGTCACCGTTGTGAGTGAGTGATCTATCTGCTGGCTACTAAATCAGGGCCTGTGTTAGACTGTTGAATAGAATGAGCTGGTAAAATGTTATGTCAGATAGTTGGATGCTACGAAGAATGGGTGAATTGTATGATAGTTTGGTGGATGGGAGGTTAGATGCATATGCAGTAGGATGGTTATGGGTGAGCTGGTTATAAGATATTATGATAGATGGATGGTAAGATGGATAGGTGAAAGACGAGTTTGAGGGTGGTAGGATGGGTAGGTACACAAAAGGATTGGTGAGTGGTTGGTAAGATGTTATATTAGATAGTTGGATGGTTTGATGGATAAGTGATTGGCCAGATGGTTTGGTGGGGTGGGAGGATTGATGGTTGTTTGGGAGGATGGTTGAGTGGATGGTAAGATGTTATATTAGATAGATAGATGGTTTGATGAATGAGTGATTAACTGGATAGTTTGAGGGGCTGGGAGGATGGATGGTTGTATGGATGGTAAGATATTATATTAGATAGTTGGCTGGTTTGATGGATGAGTGATTGACTGGATAGTTTGAGGGGCTGGGAGGATGGATGGTTGTTTGGGAGGATGGTTGTGTGGATGGTAAGAAGTTATGTTAGATAGTTGGATGGTTTGATGGATGAGTGATTGGCCAGATGGTTTGGGGGGGTGGGATGCTTGTGTGGATAGTAAGATATTATGTTAGATAGTTGGATAGTATGTTGGAGGGGTGAATTATAGGACAGTTTGGTGAGTGGGAGGAAGAATGAGTATAAGGAAGGATGGTTGAATGTGTGGTAAGATGTCATGTTATGTTATGCTGTGTTATGTTGTGTTATGTTGTCGTATATGATTATATGGGAAGATGGATGAGTGAATGACAGGATAGATTGGTGAATAGTAGGATAGGTAGGTACACAAAAGGATGGTTGAGTGGCTAGTAAGATGTTATGTTAGACAGTTCGATAGTGTGCTGTATGGGTGAGTTGTAGGACAGTTTGGTAAATGGAAGGGGGAATGGGTATAAGAAAGAATGGTTGAATGGGTGGTGTGATGGATGGGTGATTGGCAGGATAGTTTGATGGGTGGGAGGACCGTTGACTGGATGGCAGGATTGTTGAGTGGGTGGTAAGATTTTATGTTAGATAGCTGGATGGTTTAATGGATGAGTGACTGGCAGGATAGTTTGGGAGGATGAATGGTTGTATGGTTGAATGGTTGATTGACTGATAAGATGTTATATTAGATAGTTGGATGGTTTGATGGATGGGTGACTGGCAGGATAGTTTGGTAGTTGAGAGGATGGGTGGCTATATGGCAGGATTGTTGAGTGGGTGATAAGATCTTATGTTAGATAGTTGGATGGTTTGATGGATGGGTGAATGGCAGGATAGTTTGGTGAATGGAAGGAAGAATGGGAATAAGGAAGGATGGTTGAATGGGTGGTAAGATGTTTTGATATATGGTTGGATGATAAGATGGATGGGTGAATGACAGGAGAGTTTGGGGGTGGTAGGATGGGAAGATATACTAGAGGATGGTTGAATGGGTGGTAAGATCTTATGTTAGATAGTTGGGTGGTGTGATCAATGAGTGACTGGCAGGACACTTTGGTGGGTGGAAGTCGGATGGACATATGGCGGCATGGTTGCACAGGTGGGCGAGCATTGGGTGGGCTGCAATGAAGGCAGGTTGTTTTTGGTGCAGTTTCCTCCTGACCCCTCTCTTCTCCTCTTGCAGGCTGAGCCCCTACGAGTGGTACAACCCACACCCCTGTCTACGAGAGCGCCACAATGTGCTGGAGAACCAGTACACCCTGGGGAACAGCCTCTGGTTCCCGGTGGGTGGATTCATGCAGCAGGGCTCGGAGATCATGCCGCGGGCACTGTCCACTCGCTGCGTCAGCGGGGTCTGGTAGGTGACTAGTGCATTGCTTTACCCTGAACCCACAACCACAGCTAGCAGTCTGCCCAAGAGCCTATAGTGCCCAGAAGTCACATAACTGGGGAATTTGGTGCTATTGAAACCCTGTCTAACGTCATTTAAATGGGGTCTGTGCACAGACCGCTAAAGCCTCCATCATAAGGAAATGTGCATCTCCCCACAACATCCAGCAGGGGCAGTATAGGTCCACAGGAAACTCTATCACCTGACACTATGTAGTTCTGGATATGCCCCATTATGGAATAGCACATATACATCATTTAAGAGGGACAGTATACACCCCCATTAAAAATCTCTATATGCTCATTAGAGCCTTCACTAGGGGCAGTATACAGAATCAAGATCTTCCAGTAGGGCAGTGTGGTACTATCAGAGCTAACAACAGGGGGCGCCATACTGAGAATCAGACTCCTTAAAATGTGATGCTGTGGCAGGGACAGTGTAGAGCCAGGTAGGGTTTCTAGCAGAGGTTGTGTACATCACATTGAATCTTTGTGACTCTACTGGGGGCATTATTCAGTCATAGTTTCCATCGGGGGTAGTATACAGACCCTCAGAGCCTCCAGCAGGGGTTAGGATACAGACTGTATGAGCCTCCAGCAGGGGGTAGTATACAGACTCCCAGAGCCTCCAGCAGGGGGTAGTATACAGACTCCCAGAGCCTCCAGCAGGGGTTAGTATACAGACCCTCAGAGCCTCCTGCAGGGTGTAGTATACAGACTCTCCGAGCCTCCAGCAGCGGTAGTATACAGACTCTCAGAGCCTCCAGCAGAGGGCTGTATACAGACTCTCAGAGCCCCCAGCAGGGTGTAGTATACAGACTCTCAGAGCCCCCAGCAGGGTGTAGTGTACAGACTCTCAGAGCCCCCAGCAGGGTGTAGTATACAGACTCCCAGAGCCTCCAGCAGGGGTTAGTATACAGACTCTCAGAGCCTCCAGCAGGGTTTAGTATACAGACTCTCTGAGCCTCCAGCAGAGGGCTGTATACAGACCCTCAGAGCCCCCAGCAGGGTGTAGTATACAGACTCTCAGAGCCCCCAGCAGGGTGTAGTATACAGACTCTCAGAGCCCCCAGCAGGGTGTAGTATACAGACTCTGAGAGCCTCCAGCAGGGGTAATATACAAACCGGCAGAGCCTCTAGCAGCAGGTAGTATACAGAGCCTCAGAGCCTCAGAGTCTCTTGCAGGGGTAGTGCACAGACTCTCAGAGCCACCAAAAGGGAGTTGTTTCAATGGGATGGGAATGAAGCTCCTCTCTTATGGCATTGGATTAACATCCCCTTAAGGGTAGGTGACTGAAGTCCTCCTGCTCAATGGGACAGAATTTCCTGTATTGGACTGAAGTTTCCATTTACCCCAGGACATAGGTTTGAATTTCCACTGGGGTGTGAGATTGCAGTTCAGTTTCTCTGTGGTAGAGGATTGAAGTTCTTCTGGGTATGGGTTGAAGTTCTCCTGGGGTATGAGATTGATGCTTCTTTAGAGTATAGGATTGACGTTTTCCTGGGATATGGGGCTTAGGTTCTCCTTGGATATGGGTTTGAAGTTCACTTTGGGTATGAGATTGGTGTTTCTTAAGAGTATGGGATCGAAGTTCTCCTGGGGAATGGGATTGAAGTTAGATTGGGGTATGGGATTGACTTTTTTCTGGGGTATGAGATTGATGTCTCTTTAGAGCAGTGGTTTCCAAACCAACCTATGGTCCTGGGTTTGAATAATATTAGCAGATTTTCGTAATGCCTCAGTGGGGGTCCCTGGATTTCAATAATGATTCAGTGGGGGTCCCCAGGTTCCAGTAATGATAAAGTGGGGGTCCACAGAAGTCAAAAGGTTGGGAACCACTGCTTTAGAGTATGGGATTGACGTTCTCCTGGGACATGGAATTAAAGTTTCCTTGGGATATATGATTAAATTTCAATTGGGGTATGGGATTGCAGTTCCATTACGGTATGGGACTGAAGTATAGGATAGGATAGGATAGGATTGAAGTATACAATGAAAGTGCTCCTAAGGAATGGGACTATAATTCTTCTGTTGTAAGGGATTGAAGTGCTCTTAGTAAGGTCCTTTGGAATATAGGATTGAAGTTCTCCTGGGGCATGGGATTGATGTTTCCCAGTGATATGGGATTACATTTCCATTGGGGTATGAAATTGCAGTTCTCTTGTGATAGTGGAGTGACGTTTTCTGGGCCATGGGATTTACGTTTTCCCCAGGATATGGGGCTGAAAATCTCCTTGGTGTATGGGACTGATTTTTTTTCCTGGGGCATGGGACTGAGTTTCTCCTAGGGTATGGATCTGAAGTTCTCTGATAGCATGGGATTGAATTCTCATTGGGATGTGTGATTACAGTTTCATTGTGGTAATGGAGTGAAGTTTTCCAGGCCATGTGATTGAAGTTTTGCCCAGGATATTGGACTCAAGGTCTTATAAAATATGGGATTTAAGTTCTCCTGGGACGTGGGATTGAAGTTCACCTGGGGCATAGGATTGAAGTTCTCCTGGGGCCTGGGATTGACGTTCTCTTGCAGTATGGGACTGAAGTTCTCCTGGGGCATGGAAATGAAGTTCACCTGGAGCATAGGATTGAAGTTCTCCTGGGGCATAGGACTGAAGTTCTCCTGGGGCCTGGGATTGAAGTTCTCTTGCAGTATGGGACTGAAGTTCTTCTGGGGCATGGGAATGAGGTTCACCTGGGGCATAGGATTGAAGTTCTCCTTGGGCATAGGAATGAATTTCTCCTTGGGCCTGGGATTGAGGTTCCCTTGCAGTATTGGATTAACGTTCTTCTGGGGCCTGGGATTAAAGTTCTCTTGCAGTATGGGATTGAAGTTCTCCTGGGGCCTGGGTTTGAAGTTTTCTTGTAGTATGGGACTGAAGTTCTCCTGGGGCATAGGATTGAAGTTCTCCTGGGGCATAGGACTTAAGTTCTCCTGGGGCCTGGGACTGAAGTTCTCTTGCAGTATGGGACTGAAGTTCTACTGGGGCATGGGAATTAAGTTCTCCTGGGGCATAGGAATGAAGTTCTCCTGGGGCCTGGGATTGATGTTCTCTTGCAGTATAGGACTGAAGTTCTACTGGGACATGGGATTGAAGTTCTCCTGGGGCATAGGATTGAAGTTCTCCTGGGGCCTGGGATTGAAGTTCTCTTGCAATATGGGTCTGACGTTCTTCTAGGGCATGGGAATGAAGTTCACCTGGGACATAGGATTGAAGTTCTCCTGGGGCATAGGAATGAAGTTCTCCTGGGGCCTGGGATTGAAGTTCTCTTGCAGTATGGGATTAACGTTCTTCTGAGGCCTGGGAATAAGGGTCTCTTGCAGTATGGGATTTAAGTTCTCCTGGGGCCTGGTTTTGAAGTTCTCTTGCAGTATGGGACTGACATTCTCCTGGGGCATGGGAATGAAGTTCACCTGGGGCACAGGATTAAAGTTCTCCTGGGGCATAGCATTGAAGTTCTCCTGGGGCCTGGGATTGAAGTTCTCTTGCAGTATGGGATTGAAGTTCTCTTGGGGCATGGGAATGAAGTTCTCTTGCAGTATGGGATTGAAGTTCTCCTGAGGCATGGTATTGAAGTGCTCTTGCAGCATGGAATTTATATTCTTCTGTGGCATGGGAATGAAGCTCACGTGGAGCATAGGATTGAAGTTCTCCTGGGGAATGGGACTGAAGTTAACCTAGGGCATGGGACTGAAGTTTTCCCCAGGATATGGGACCAAAGTTTCTCCGGGGTATGGAAATAAAGATCCCATAAGCTACAATACTAAGTTTCCCTGAAGACTTTGAACGACTGTTCGCTAAACAGTTTTGCCGGAGAATATTCCTTATTAGAAGGCATCTAAATATTTGTGTATTTCTTACCTTAGCAGCAATTCTCCAGTCACCTCCAGTTGTTTTGTATCAAAAACACCCGTATTTTATCCCCTGCTTTTAATAGCCACAACATAATACAACAAAATAAGAGAGCCATGCTCTCTCACTCCTGGTGAGTGGCCTTTCCACATGGTGGTGCAGAGTGGCAGGTGACCACTCCAGTAACAGGCTCTATGGACCCATTGGAGACGTGTGCAGTGATCAGTAGGGCAGGAGAGCAAAGGTGGTCTCCACCATTCGGGTGGGAAAGGACACCCGCTGACTATGCGTGTAAGAGGGCAGACACCAGGAGTTTATTCTACAGCGGAAGGAAAGCATCAGCACTTCCGGCTCCTCACCGTTACTCAAGGATGTTGGCTCAGACTCCATTGAATAGCGAGGTCTGGGACATGGTCTCAGTCAAAGCTTATCTCCCAGCCCTCAGTCGCTCCCACCCCAGTGCAACTTAGAAGTATTCAGTTTAACAAAAGCCCTCGGGAGGATGTTCGTGTTGTAATTCCCACAACACAATATGCACATATGGTCCCTTCTGGGTCATTTAGACTAACAAGACGATAACAGGCTCAAAAAGGGTCTGACGTCATAAATATGTGCAGGGTAGAGTTTGCACCAGTCGCGACCTTGGTTGTAACTAATAGGAAATAAATACATTTACTGTGCATCCCTCTTGCTTGTGTTTCTACTGCATTGCACTCTGGTATGCACACGGAGTTACCACCAGCTGCAAGCTAGCAGGGAGGTCCCATCAGCTGCAAGATAGCAGGGAGGTCCCATCAGCTGCAAGCTAGCGGGGAAGTACTGTTAGCCTCAAGCTAGCAGGGATGTCCCATCAGCTGCAAGCTAGCGGGGAAATACTGTCAGTCTCAAGCTAGCAAAGTACCATGGAGTGGTGTGGCACAATGGTTAGAGCGGCAGACCCTGATGCAGAGATCTAGCCTGGGACCAGTGTTCAATTCCCGCTCAGCGAGTCTTGGGCTCAATTCCCTTGGACCAGATAATTCTCGCCTCAGTGCCTAATCTAATTAATGGGTCCCAATCTGTAACTCTGGGCAATAGCTTGCTTAATCTCCACAACTGCCCTGACAGCGCTTGGATGCCTGGCTTCACCCTGGGGCTATCCACGAGTGGGTGCCTCACAGGGAAAAGCCAGGAGGGGTTCCACAGTGGTATGCGTACAGTCCCTTGAGACCCTAATGGGTGAGTAGTGCGCTATACAAGTGCAAAGTTTACAGTTTTTTACATGAGCTGCAAGCTAGGAGAAAGGTCCCATCAGCTGCAAGCTAGCGGGGAAGTACTGTCAGCCTCACGCTAGCAAGGTGCCATCAGCTGCAAGCTAGCAGGGAAGTACTGTCAGCCTCACGCTAGCAAGGTAACATCAGCTGCAAGCTAGCAAGGAGTTACCATCTGCTGCATGCTACCAGGGAAGTACTGTCAGCCTCAAGCTAGCAAGGTACCATCAGCTGCAAGTTAGAAGGGAGGTCCCATCAGCTGCAAGCTAGCAGGGAAGTACTGACAGCCTCAGCTAGCAAGGTGCCATCAGCTGCAAGCTAGCAGGGAAGTACTGTCAGCCTCAAGATAGCAGGGAGGTCCCATCAGCTGCAAGCTAGTGAGGAGTACTGTCAGCAAGCTAACAGAAAAATACTGTCAGCCTCAATCGAGCAAGGTGCCATTACCTGCAAGCTAACAGGGAGGTACTGTCAACCTCAAGCTAGCAAGGTACCATTAGCTGCAAGATAACGAGGTTGTACCATCAGCTGCAAGCTAGCGGGAGGTACTCTCAGCCTCATGTCAGAGGGGTACCATTACCTGAAAACCAGTGGGGAAGTACTGTCAGCCTCAAGCCAGCAGGGTACCATTAGCTGCAAGCTAGCGAGGTGGTACCACCAGCTACAAGCTAGCAGGGAAGTACTGTCAGCCTCAAACCAGCAAGTAACCATTACATGCAAGCTAACAGGATGGTACTGTGAACCTCGAGCTAGCAAGGTACCATGAGCAGCAAGCTAACAAGGTGGTACCATCAGCTGCAAGCTAGCGGGGAGGTACTGTAAGCCTCAAGCAAGTGTGATACCATTACCTGCAAGCTAACGGGGAGGTACTGTCAGCTTCAAGCTAGCAAGGTACCATGAGCTGCAAACTAGCGAGGTGGTAACCTCAGTTGCACCAGCTGCAAGCAAGCGGGGCTACCATCAGCTGCAGGCTGGTGAGGAAAAACCATCAGCTGCAAGCTAGTGAGGAAAAACCATCAGCTGCAAACTAATGGGGAGTTACTGTCAGATACAGGCTAGTGGGGAGGTACCATCAGATGCAATCTAGCATGGAGCTAGCATCAGGTGGAAGTTAGTAGGGAGGTGCCATCAGCTGAAATTTAGTGGAGGGTACCATCTGCTGCAGACTCGCAGGGAGGTACCATTAGCTGCAAGCTAGCAAGGAGGTACCATTAGCTGCAAGCTAGCAGGGATGAGCCATCAGCTGAAATTTAGTGGAGGGTACCATCTGCTGCAGACTCGCAGGGAGGTACCGTCATCTGCAAGCTAGCAGCAGTTCCCTGTATAAGCATCAGTCGGACCCTGATGGAAAGAAGGCTGAAGTGGGCGTGAACGCGATGCCCACGTGTGGCACTACCCACTCACAGGTGAAAGACCCTCTTTGACTTGGGATAAAGCTGAGATCCGGGGGGTGGGGAGGCTGGAAGGATGCTGACACCCCTCTTTGTTTGAAGATGAGTTGGTGTACCCTCACACAAGACCATGGTGAGGTGAGAAGCACACACTGAAAGCAGGGGAGCCGCACACACGTCTGGAGAGGGGCTACTGTCGCTGATGCCAGCTGCACCTGGCGGCCACCCCCCTCGGGGGCCAAGGTGTCCCATGACTGTCGGGACAGGACACATGGGCTGAATGTCCTGTTTTTCCCAGATGGTCGGTGGATGGGTGTTGCCCAGTGTTAGAAGGTGTGTTTAGGGGACACGTCAGGAAGCCGAGGGAGACCTCAGGAGGACAGAGCCTTCTGGTGAGTGGGAAGGTCACACATGAGACGACAACAAACGCAGCCTTGAGTGACGCAAAGCCGGAGGCGACGGCGCCATTTACAGTTCACTAAGAAGTGAGACATATGGCCAGATGCTGCCATTGAACCACGTCCTGCATCCAGAGGCTGGATTACAAGTCACCCTAATGCGCACACAACTCATGTTTCTCAGACATTTGTTTAATATCAGCGGGAACTGAAAGGCGTCGAAAACCCAGCGTTGATCCCAACAAAAAAACAAGAAACAGCTAGAAACCCACAAACCGTAAGCGCAGCAGTGCGCCCCAGGCCATGGTTTATAAACCTCTCTATGGTTCCAGCAGCAATGACGCGCTCTTTCTAACAGCAACAAATCACACCAATAGTAAAACAAATAGAAGAAAACACACCGGAGTAGTGGCTGGCCTGTCTAACTCGGCTAGTTGTGTACCTTTAACTAACATTAATCTCAGCGCTGTGGCTAAGGATGAGTGAATGATTGAAAGGATCCGACTGGATCCCCTGTCTTTATTTGATGTCTGGAAGGAGGGCCCAGCAGGCCTGGGGACAGACATCTTGACTCAAGCTAGCTTCAGACTTCACCCACCGAGTGGCGAGAGGGGGTCGGTGTCCAGGGACCCCCGCAGCATCACGTGCCTTCATTAATCTGCAGCGGGGGTTTCAACCCCCACCCCGTAGGCTGTTTATTTGGCCTCAGTCTCTTGTGCCAGGGCCGGCCATAGTTTGTTTAACAAATTGCCTGAACGCCCCCAAATTGCCACTATATGGCTGTAAATATCTGTTTAGCACACACAGTGGCTGGGTTATTTGGTCAGGGCTGCCCCTCCCCAACCCCATCAAGTATGGCCTTGAGTAATGAGTTCTCATTGGATAGGGGTCTTGCTGTGCGCACCTAGTTCAACCAGGGAATATCTGGGACTGAGAATACAACGAATTTTATACAATCTATTAATATTCGTCCACAAGATCCCAGACGCGGGGTTTCTTAGGCTGGAAACGAGCTGGAAATACAGACGATGGAAGAGCAGAGAGCCTGGGGGGAAACCAGATGTGAGCTGAAAGAAAAGGAATTATGAATGAAGCAAGACTTCAGTTTTCAGCATCATTCATGAAACAGCAGCAGGTCACCACGGGGATTGTTATCTTTCCTAAGCAGGTCGAAACCCTATTTAAGAGGGTTTACAATTCCATATTGTTCTCAGTGTGCAGGAACTGGAACAGAAACAAGTCCCTGGTACAGAACAGCCTTTGAGGAATGTCTTCCGCTAGCAGAGAGGGAAGAGGCTCACATTGAAGACTCTGAGGCAGGGATTAGTGGCTTAAACTCTGGGACACTAGAACCTTCCCCGCCGCTGCTGTCCTCTCCTGTCAGCTACTGACTACAAAGCCGTATCGCGTGTAGGAGTGGGCGGTAAACTCCGCTCCGCTTGCAGAGTTTGGGGAGTTTTTCCCAGCCCGCGCCCCGCTTAGAGTGCGGAATTCCGAAAAACTCAGCTTAGTGGAGCGAATCAGAGTTTTTTTCCTCATTTGCGCTCGCCACCGTTAAGTTGGCGGGCGCGAGTGAGGAAAATCTTACTCAGACCACCTCCCAGTGAGATTTCTCAATGCAGGTAATCGCGGATGGTCACTACCGTTCTTGTTGAGAAACCTTCCATGCGCGTTGAGGAAGGAGCCGCTCGTGTAGAAAATCTAGTCGAGTGGCAGAAAAGAAGCAGCGCCCTCTTGCGCTGCACGTGATGCCGTTTGCACTGATTTTTCAGCACAGGACAAACACCTGGCACTAAAAATCAGCACTTGCGGAACTCCGCGTAGCAAAGTATTTTAGTCACTTTGCGGAGTTCTGCAAAGCGGGACGCCGTGACTCTGCCCAGACCTAATTAAGTGATTGCGGTCATGTCCTTAACACCACAGTGGTGCTAACTTTCACGCCATCACAATGTTATTAACATGATAAGTGCTCTGCTGGGTCACAGTGGAAGTAAGGGTTCCACTCTAGTCCTCAGACTGGAGTCTGTGATGCATCAGCACTTGAGACGTGTTTGGCTAATAGCCATCAAACTTAATCTTAACTCTTTTGGCTTGGTACACTCTACTCCACTTTACAAAACTCCACTTCACGCCCCTCTCCTTTACCCCACTAACTCTTAGCCATGCCAAACAGCTGCAACAGTGGTGTACAACATGGCAAAACATATTGGCAAAGCCAATACTTCTTACATAGGCGAGACCTGTTGACTCTGCCAATGCTTGTTTAAATATTACAGCATTCTGGCACACGTGTATTCTGAAAGATGCAAGTCTGTGCTCATTTCCGGAGAATATGAGCTCTGAGAATTGCTGCTACTGCTTCTGAACCGCACAGGCTCTGGTGGAAAACATTGATGTGTCCCATGTGGGAAACTGTCCATGGGTGCCAAGGCAGGCTCAGACTGTGCCCGCTAGTGCCCAAGGTGTAACCTTACTATTGAGCCCAGAACTGAACACCAAACTCAGCACTTTAGCATTTGACCCTCAGGGTAGTGAAGTCGAAAAGTCCGAGACTTTCCCAGGGAGGTGGTGTGCAGTTAGTAGCTCAGAACTGGAAACACCATGAAACACGAGTAAAAAACTAATTGTCCAACAGTGCTGGGTCTTTGAAACAGAACTTCAAATCACGAACAATGTAATACTGTGCATTATAGTTCAAAAGCAACAAATTACAGTGGGTATTGCCTGGTTACTGTCGAGGGTAGCCTTGGCTACTCCACTGGGACAACCTCTTGAGGTTCTCGTTGCGTCTCTACGCCCCCCTAAAAATATCTGTGGTTTCCCTTGATCATACATATGGGGATTGTTAAGTCAATAAGCTGATGACCAGCGCAGTCACGGATTCGAGTAGATGACCCGCCTCAACTGGTTTGGGTTTGCTCCCCCTTCAATGCTTCCGTGTAGCACAATGTACCCTCTGCATTGTCCACTCATCTCAGGTCCAGGCCACGTCTGTGACGACTGGTGTCTTTTGTGAATCTGTGCTGCTCGTGGGATGTGCGCTGCACACCACTGATATTCAGTGACCCCACTCCTCCCCAGCCACCAGGTATGTGGTCAGAATCTGCAGTGCTACACAAATATCAGGTGAGCGTAGGCACCGCCAGTCATGGAGCCAGTGAATAGGTTGTGGTGCTTGTATCTCAGTGGGTCGTGCGGCTTAGGAATCCTACTCACGGCCTGACACAATCCCATGACCCAGACACCTAAGCGCCTACCACATGTGGACCTAATGTGTGATATTGGCCTCTCCATCAGGGCAACTCTCCTCTGGCGCTTTTCATTGGGTTTTGTGAAGAGTGTGGACCACTTTTCTTGTAGCACCTCACAACTTTGAGGCACTTGCAAGTTCTAGGGAAACTTGATTAGTCTTTTGTTGGTACGTATTATCCATCCGGGGGGATGCAGTTGGGTCAAACTTCCACTGAACCTCAGAGTTCCCTGGTTGCCTCCCTCGCAGACCAGTACAAATCCTTCAGTGGGGCACAGTGGATATTTTCAGCTCATCCAATCTCAGATCCTTCATGGCACCTCACTTCTTCTGACCAGCATCTTCCTCTTGCAAGGACACCCCATCATCTCTCTTCAACAGCTGCTCCTCTCTTTCCTTCAGTATAGAGCCCTCACAGCTTCTCATGGCAATTCCGGATTCCTTATGTCCCCTGTGTTCACCAGTATTGACTTTCAGTGCAATCTGTACCCCCAGTATTACTTCTTTGTCTCTTCTGTGTCCCCTTCTAGTTATCATGTGTCCTCTGGGTTCCCTTTTATTTATTCTGAATCTTCCAGGCTTCCCTGTATTTTTCCTGTTTGCCCCCCAGGTTCACCAGTATTGACTTTCTGTGCCATCTACACCCCCTGTATTTCTTCTCTGTCTCTTCCATGTCCCCTTCCAGTTACCTTGTGTCCCCGGGCGTCCCCTTTAATTCTGAATCCTCCAGATCTCCCTGTATTTGTTCTCTATGCCCCCCCCATGTTCTCCTGTACTTATTTTGTGTGCTCTCCTGAAACCTTCACATTAATTCTCTGTGCTCCCCCAGGTTCCCACTTTTTAAATTCTATTTCTTCTAGGTGGGCCTTCACACTTATCATCATCTCCTCATACACGGCCAACCTAGCTGCCTTCCTGACGGTGCAGCGCATGGAAGTGCCCATTGAGTCGGCTGATGACCTGGCCGACCAAACCAACATCGAGTATGGCACAATCCACGGCGGTTCCACCATGACCTTCTTTCAGGTAACACAACTGGGAGCTAGGGGGGGCTGTTTTGTAGTTGTGAAAGAGTCCAGCGCAGTCTCACACCATGGAATGGATCCTAACTTGATCAAGCCTGATGCAGACTCTTAACAGATCACAACTGTTTACTTTGTTGTGTTCTGCCATGCAGCTTTTGTGTGGTGCTGAATTCATCATATCCTTATCCTTGTGGTGCTTTGGGTGTCTTCATCTTGTGGACTGGGCTCTGGCGGTTGTAGGTTGTCACAAACCTGCATGTATTCTGATCTCTTAAATGATGTATGTGTGATCAGTATTCATTTGTGTCCATTTCATTCTTCAAGTCCTGTTTGCTTCTCTCCCAGTGCGTGAGTCACATGGGTTATTGGTCGCCCATCCTTGTGCAGTGTGATGCATGTCTATGTAGGACTGTTTTTGGTCCCATTGTCCCTTTAATCATTGTCCCTTCATCAGATGTTCTGCCTTCCTGAATCAGTGGTACTCAGGTATGTACCCTGTCTCAGGGGCAGTGTAATTTCTGAGTTGGTACTATTATGTCACATGGTTTAAGATCACAATGTATTTGTAACTAGCATGCCTTCATGGAGCTCTTAGGTGATTTTGAGTGTAGATAGTTCTCTAGCAGATGTGATCTCCTTACAGAGTAGTTCAGTAGGATGTGAGCCACTTTGAATTCCCCCATCATCCGTGTCATTGCACTCAGTTGAGTTGTGTTTCAGATTTGATGTCATTGTGATTGTGCTAGCGTCCCTCTGTCCCAGACCATGGATCTGTCCGGCTGCCCCAGTAAGAGCGTGTGTGCTCTTCTGTGCTGGTATGTGCATCCATTTTCCCTGTCATAGAATGCATACAGCCACGTATGTCCATAGGTCCATCCTAGTCCCCATGCAAGGGTCTTCCTGTTGCGATGCGCATGGTTATTGGTCTCTGCACTGCCCCAGCACATCTCTATGCATTAATTCTCATCGCAGAGCTTCTGTCCTTGCGACGGACTCGTCTCCTGTTACCCTCATAGGGGGTATAGAAATACTGTCCCTGCCCAGGTGACAAACACAAAGCAGTGGTGTAGGAGTACCAAACTTTTGTAGATCAATAGTGGGACAGAAATTTTTTCTCTGTCGAGGAGAGTGCAATCCGTGACCCCTCTCGCTTAAAGTTAATGTGTTATGTGAATCCAGACCCTTGCACTAACATTTGCTGTGTGTGTCAAGTGCATACATGTGCAGTGAGTGTGTGACACAGGATGGTAGTTGTTTTTTGTGTATTTTATGAGTACTGGAACCAATGGGATGTATTTTGAAATGCCCCTGGCTTAGCACAGCACACAATAGAGGGTTCATATATCTTCCACAAACACTGGAAGTGTATTGACTTCATTCATATGGTTGGAGGGTGGAGACTTAGATAATAATGAGTGTTGGGAGACAGGGCTCCTCTTAGGAATTCAATGAGGTCTTGATAGACTGAGGGCTGCTGATTAGGTCTTCTTGAGCACTGACATTTGGATAATCGTAGTGGGGGGAGGTGTTGGTCCATTGGTCAGGTTGAAGAATCTTAAAGGCAGAGCATATCCTTTCCTCCACCTCTGATTACTGCCTCAGGAAGGCTGATGACTGCCAGATACCTTTGTTTCAGATACTTCTGCTTGAATTTTCTGTGAGAGCCCTCACTGAACACAAAGCTGGTGTTAGAAATGGGGTTTTTGGTTGGCAGTCAGGTGACCCCCTGTCCAAGCAAGGACCCTCACTCTAGTCAGAGCAAAGGACGACAAACACAAATAAGACCGAGGTACTCATCCTGGGCCCTCTACCCAAAATATGGGGCCACCCACCCTCGGAAACCCACCCACCCCCGCCAGCCAAGCCCGCAACCTCAGAATCATCTTGGACCTCGACTTCAGCATGAACCATCAGATCAACTCATTCACCTCCACCTGCTTCCGCACTATCCGACTCCTACCCATGACCTTCAAATGGATCCCCCTCAAGCATAGAAAGACCATCACATACGCCCTCATCACCAGCAGACTGGACTACGGCAACGCACTCTACGCCTGAATCAATAAAAAACTCACAGAAAATTGCAAAACATCCAGAATGCCTCTGCCAGATTGATCCTCGACCTAACCCGACACTGCCACATCTCGCAACACCTACCTACACTGCACTGGCTTCCCATAGAGCAAAGAATCACTTTCAAGATCCTCACCCACACACACAAAGCCCTCCACAACACTGGACCAGCCTTCCTGAACCAGCAACTCAACTTCCACGTACCCCGCAGGGCCCTATGCTCAGCCCAGCTCTCTCTCGCAGAAGTACCCCACATCAGGAAAACCAGAACAGGAGGACGCTCCTTCTCCTACCTCGCAGCCACCGCCTGGAATGCCCTACCCATCCACATCAGACAAACAACCTCCCTCCCCAGCTTCACGAAGGAACTGAAGTCATAGCTTTTTTAATCCACCTCCTGTACTCGCTACACCCTGCTCCAGCATCTTGAGACTCTAAGTAGCTGCGCTTTATAAAACTCAGATTGATTGATTGATTGATTGATTGACTGAAAGGAGAAACACACCTAATTAACCCCGCTCACACCTTTGGTAGCTTGGCACAAGCAGAAAGGCTTAACCCAGAAGCAGTGTATAAAGTATTTGTACCAACACACACAGTAATGCAGGGAAACACTACAAAATGGACACCACACCAGTTTAGTAAAATAGGTAATATTTATCTAAGTCAAACAGGACCAAAATGACAAAAATCCAACATGCACAAGTCAAGATATGAATTAAAAAAAGAATAAGAGTCTTAATCCATAGAAATCAATGGAAACGTTGATTTTACACAAAGTACCTGGTTTGTGTCAAAAATAAAGCCGCACGGGCGAGAGTCCGTCTGAAAAGTGAGCAATACGTCGATTCCTTACTCGCAAGTGAGGCCGTGTGTCATTTCTTCTTCGGACGGGTCAGAGATGTGTCATTTTTCCCCCTCGCAAGAGAGCGATGTGTCGATTTCCAAACAGGGCACCTCGGATCCACGCAGGTTCACAATGACTTTGACGCCCAGGGACGATGTGTGAGAGGTCCGGTAGCATGGTGTTAAAAGATAGCGCTGCATGGGGTTTGCATCATTATCAGCAGCTGCAAGTGGGTGTTTTGTCATTTGTCCAGCCGCGATGTGTCGATCTCCCAGCCGCGATGCATGTGGAGCATCGATTTCGACCACGAAGCGGGTAGCGCATCATTTATCAGCCGCGTTGCAGATGGTGCCTCAAAAAATGTTCCCTCATGAGTTTCTGTGCGTGGATTTCAGTCCTTGTTCTGCCAACTTCACCTTTCAAGGGCCCAGGGACTGGATAGGGTACCACATGGCAGGGCAGGACTCTCAGCAGAGAGTCCAGGCACTGGCAGAGAAAGTCTTTGATGACCCTGAGACTTCAAAACAGGAGGCAAGCTCAGTCCAAGGCCTTGGAGATTCTTCTTAAGCAGGAATGCACAACAAAGTCCAGTATAACGGGGTCCGAGTATCCCCTTGTGGGTGTGCTTGAGCCCGACTGTCGCGGGCTCCCCGGCGCCGAGTTTCAGAGCTGCAGTGGGGGAGAGGCGGAGCTGCGCCCTCTGGAGACGCGGGCCCTGACCACTGCAGGCGCTGGGTGATCGCGAGGGGAGCCCGCCCCGAGAGCCCAGGACGAGGATTTGGGCCCTGTGAACGTGGGGCCTGCCTGGAGATCCCCTGGTGAGCCTGGAGAGAAGCGGCTATCTCCAGGTGGACCCGGCTGGTGCCTGCGTCGCGAGGGGGTTCCGTGCATGTCCTCCACCGGGGCCGCTTGATCGGCAGGAGTCAAAACACAGCTGACCCTTGCTGAAAGGGAGGAAGGGGCGCTGAGGGGGCCCGCCTGAGACCTGAATGTGAGGTACTGTGACTGCGAACAATCAAAGCCCTGCCTAGGCATTCGAGGCAGCTTGTCATAACGAGTTAAATCACTCCCCTGAGAGACCTGGCTGGAGAAATCACTTTCATATGGGGGTGAAGAATAGTAGGATCCTTGGCAGCGCTGACTGCCTGGTGCCGGGCGTGTGTCTCTTTGGGGCCTGGATCCCGCAAGGGGCCGGTCGTGACTGAGATGGTTGAGTGACCCATGCATGGACTCAGAGTTATCTGAAATTAGACGACTCGAGGAAGGTTATAGCTGATTCAGGATGGCGCGAGATAAGGATCCTAAACCACCCCGACAGGGCAAAATGGACAAGTACACGAAGGTTGTGACACCCCCTGTGTCAGCGAGGGAACGTGCGATCACTCCAGACAACAATGCGCTTCTAACAGTGATACAGGCATCTAGAGGAGCCCTCGAGGAACGGATGGGTGAGGTGCACTCAGAGGTGTCCCTGCTTAGACAGGATCTTCGTAAGGTAGCTGAGAGAGTTACATCCGCAGAGATTCGCTTATCGGAAGTGGAAGACACAGTCAGAGACTTACAGAAAGAGGTATCAGAGATCAAAGTCATTGACAAAGACGTAATGTGGCAGTTGGAAGATGCAGAAAATAGAGCCCAACGCAATAACCTCCGCTTTGTAGGATTTGCTGAAGGAATAGAAGGGACAGACATGATTAGTTTCCTAGAGAAGTGGTTAAAACATGTTATTCCACATGAAAAGTTCTCGAAATGTTTCATAATAGAGAGGGCCCATAGGGCACTGGGGGGGAGACCTCCACCAGGTGCGCCCCCCAGGCCAGTGATAGCTCATTTTCTCAACTACCTCGATAGAGATATGATCCTAATGGAAGTCCGCAAGATGGGAGAGGTCAGATACGAAAACTCAAAGATCCTAGTCTTCCCGGACTATACAAGAGAAGTGCAAAGACAGCGGCGCGCCTTTGACTCGGTTAAGGCTAGGCTTTGAGGCCTACAACTCGGATAATGCTCCTCTTCCCAGCCAAACTTAAAGTAATGTTCCAGGGAAAATCCTTTTTTTTTCAGTCTCCAGAAGAGGCCTGGAACTGGATTGAGGAGCGACCTAGGCTTGTTAAGGGTGGAACTGGAAAACCTGATAATTCAGCTAGAGAAACAGAGGGAGCGAGACCTAAGGAATGGTCCCTCCTGGTGCGCAGAAGCAGACGAAAACAGGGAATTAGCAGGAGTACGCCTTGGTGGATCCCCGGACGAGCAGAAGGGAGGGCGGACACCACCGAATTGGAAGGCACTCACAGTGTGGAAGCTTGGTCTCAAAGTGGAGGGGACGTTATAGATCCACGGACCCCCTCCGGAGGGCCCGGTCCGGGGAAAGTCCCCCCACCCATTGTTGGAAGCCATTGACAGAATGGAGGTCGAGGAGGGCGCCCGGACTCCCGGGTGTTCGGAGGGACAGCAGCAGGACTGAAAACTGAATGGGGTGGTGAGCCGTCTTTGTTTCTACCCGAACTTACAGAAAGACTCATCCTCCTTTCCATCAAGGAGTTTCATATAATCTTCACAGTTACGCACGGTTGGGAGGGTGAGAGTGGGAGGGGGGCTACAGACCTCCGGACTCTTGTAGGGTAGGGATATGAGGAAACACGCTCACAGGGGCCACAGGGAGGTGGGGAGAGGGGTGGGAGGGGTGTTAAGTTTTAGATGGTTGTTTACCACATTGTTCTTAGTCAGTAGCGTGGTTCACTCATAGACACAGGCACAGATGGATGAGCATAAAGGGAAGAAAGATAATGTCTCTAGACCCCAAGTCATCAGTACTATGAGCTCCCATTGGTCAAGAGGACTTGATGTAGATATTCACTGTCTAAGATGGTCCCCAGAAGTACAGATAGGGGGATACCCACGAGAATGAAAAGGGCTTCAGCGCACTTTCCTGGAATTTAAATGGTCTAGGAGATAGAGTTAAAAGGGGTCTAGTCTCCCAATATATTAAAAGACAGAAAGCGGACATAGTGCTCCTCCAGGAAACTCACCTAAAAGGTACGAAATGTGGTTTGTTAAATAGAGGTCCCTACATAGTACTTGCTCATGCGGTTACACATCTGGTTCTAGAGGAGTAGCAATACTGATCCGCAAGACCCCGCCCTTTCAGGTCATAGATGGGAGGACACAAATGGACGTTTTGTGGGAGTTGAGGGATCCTGGGGACGGAGAGAAGTCCTATTGCTGAGCGCATATGCTCCCCCGAGACTACAGGGCCCCCTCCTAGACAAAATCGCAAGGATCCTACTACTATCCTCTGCCTCTCTTCACATACTGGGAGGAGACTTTAATGATGTGATGAATTTAGAAATGGATTGATCTGGTGAGAGACCGACAATATGTCAGACTACCCCACTACATTATTTCGCTGCCTCCCTGGGATTGACAGATGTGTGGAGAAGAATACATCCAATGGAAAAGAAATACTCATATTTTTCAGGGGCACACAAAGTCTTTTCTCGCTTAGATTATATATTCACTCCCGTTGGAGAGATAGGCAAGATACAAGGTGCAGGCTACCTAGCGAGAGGCCTATCAGATCATTCCCCTCTGTTAGTTACTCTGGGAGGGAAGTCTGAAGGACGCAGGGGTTGGAGGCTGAACGCGAGGGACATGCAAGATCAGGACGTGGCGAAAGGTCTACGAATAGACACAGAACTATATTTTAATGAAAACGTAGGATCAGTCGGATCCGCAGTGAGATTATGGGAAGCCTATAAGACAGTGCTTAGAGACAGCGCACAGAATCTAGTGGCTCAAAAAAGACGTAGAGAGAATAAAACGATGAGCGATATGGAGGGTAAGCTCCTGGAGTTAGAAGGGGAGGCGGTACTGTTGCCCACATCCTCACTACTTTGGCAGCTAGAGCTTGCAAAAGCGGAATATAGAGAGATAGCAGAAAAAGAGATGAAGTCCTGCCTCAGGGCAACCCAGTATAGATTATATGAGACTGGAGATAAAACGGGGAAACTTCTCGCCTGGCTAGAGAAGAAGGAAAGAGAAACTAGATGGGTACAAGAGATAGAGACCCAGGATGGAGTTAGAGTTACTGCGGATAAGGACATTGTGGAGGCATTTGCATGCTACTACAGGGACTTTTATAAGTCAAGATCATTAGAATGTGTGGACAGGATCACTGAATATCTGAATGGGATAGATATGACTGTACTAGGCGTGGAGGGACGAGAAGGACTTGAGGAAGAGCTTACACTTGAGGAGAATTCTGCTGCACTGACGCGGCTCAGACCGGGCAAAGCTCCAGGCCCAAATGGCTTTCCTGTGGAGATTTTTAAAAGCTTCCGTGAGGTACTAGCTCCCCATTTATTAAATATGTATCTAGAAGCTCGTCAGCAGGGGGTCCTTCCCCCAGATCTTCGGAGGGCCGAGATTGCAGTAATATACAAAGAGGGAAGACCCAAATGTAAATGTGCTTCCTACAGGCCGATATCCCTATTAAATGTGGAAGTAAAGGTTTTGGCCACGGTAATGGCAACCCGGCTGATTGGAGTTATCCCTTCCTTGGTCCACATGGATCAGACTGGCTTTATGCCGGGAAGACCTACAAGACACAACCTGCGAAGGGCGCACGTATGGTTGGCCAAAGTGATGAACCGCCCGAAGCCACATTTATTCCTAGCTCTAGATGTGGAGAAGGCCTTTGATGTGGTTCGCTGGCCCTTTCTAGAGGCGACACTAAGGCGATTTGGGTTTGGTCCAAAATATGTTGAGTGGGTGAAGTAACCCTACTCTGGCCAATGGTGACGGTCAGGGTCAATGGAGTCATTTCCTCAGAGTTCCCCATTGAGAGAGGCACGAGACAGGGATGCCCTCTGTCTCCCCTCTTATTCGCCCTTACTCTAGAATCTCTAGCGTGTACGATTAGGAACTCTGCAAGCTTATCTGGCTTTAGATTAAAACCTGGGGAAGACGGAGAGGAGCGCATTTCCCTGTATGCGGATGATGTCCTCCTCTACATCACCCGTCTAGAGGTGACCCTCCCGAGATTGTTTCTCTTGATAGAGGAGTATGGGAGGCACTCAGGATATCGTATTAACAGGCAAAAATCTACCTTATACACGCCTCGGCAGGGAGCATATCTCCACCGCTGCCGATGCAGCTGCATTGCACAGAGGAGGGATTCCTATATAAGTCACTCAGGAAACTGACAGAAGTCATGTTCGCAATCTTGCGAGGGTGGTGAAGGAATGCAGTTATGACTTTAACAGATGGACAACATTACCTCTCACATTGATGGGGAGGGCGGCTATGCTTAAAATTATCTCCCTACCGAAGTTCCTATACATTTTACAAAACACATATTTCCAAATCCCCCCGGTCAATTTAGAGCTATAGATAGAGACATTCGACTCTTCCTGTGGGAAGGGAAACACCCTCGAATAGCCCTTACAACGTTGCAACGTAATCATTGTGCAGGGGGACTGTCCCTACCAGATATTGAGGCATAATATTGGGCAGCACATCTTATTAATGTCAACGATTGGTTATTCGCTGCTGATGACCACCCTGCCTTCCGTCTTGAGCGGTTACAATGGGAGGGAAGGACGTGTAGACAATTTCTATAAGAGAGTACGGGGATTGGACACCTTACACCGGCTACGAAGGTGACCTTAATGGCATGGACAAGAGCCAATAAAAAGATAGGGTGGTACAAGCGCCCCACAAAGGAAACCCCACTATGGGAGGGAGGGTGGTTAAAGGAAATTAAGAAACTTAAAGTCTACCAGGGATGGGATAGGATTGGAATTTCCAAAATTGGGGATCTGACACTCAACGGAGACCTCATGCCCTTTGAATCTCTTCAACGGGAATACGCCCTAAGCTGAACGCAATACTTCCACTACATTAGACTGAGACATGCATGGAGCAGGGAGGGTCTCTCGGGACGGAAAATCTCGGACTATTCCCCCCTGGAGGGCCGTTTGCTAACGAATAAGATAACGGAGAAAGCGACCTCGGCAGTATATAAGACCATAAATAATAATATGCTGAATACGCTGGCGACCCTACGTACTAAGTGGGAGAAAGAACTGGGACCCATGGAAGACATAGACTGGGAGACTGCTTTGATGTTTCCGAGGGAAGTGGCAATTAGGACAAGACTTAGGCTGATACAATTCAAAATTCTACATAGAGTATATTATGACCCACAAAGACTGCACTCAGTGGGAGGGCCAGACATCCTAATTGTACTAGGGGTTGTAATAAGGTAGGATCCTTTCTCCACGTCTTGCCCCAAGATTAGAGAATTTTGGAGTGGAATGCGGGGAGAACTTGCTGAGGTACTGACTGCACGGATCCCTCAAGATCACAAATGCATACTACTAGGCATTCCCAATGATATAGACCTACCTCGAAGGAAGCTTCTACTATGTGGGCTCGGGTTGATGGTCGCCAAAAGGGATATAGCCCGTTTATGGGGAGCTGAAAGTTACCCGACGATGGGCGCCTGGAGAAAGGGCATGGATGGGTTTATGATGGGGGAAAAAACAACATACACAAATAGAGGATGCCTGTGGAAATTTCAAAAGATATGGGGAGATTGGATCACATACCACTCCCTAGAGATGTAGTCAAGTTGCGGGCATGGTCCTAGAGGGGAACATGACGGATGCGTCACCGCTTTTCACTCCTGAAACACTACAGAGAATGATTGGAGTGGAAAAAGGAAAAGAAAAGTACTGCATTATGAGACTGCTTAAGTGTTATGGGTGCCACGCTGGGTGTTTGGGGGGGGGGGGGTCGGGGACGTTTTGTTTCATTTCAAAATATGTATGCATATTTTTTCAACGTTGAGACATTGCAGTGAGATTCTTATGTTTAAGCCCTTCGTATATGTCAAGTTTTGGTTTAAAACCAAAAGAAAAAAATTAAAAAAAAAAAAAAAAAAAGTCCAGTCTTTGGGGGTCATTCTGACCCCGGTGGTCTAAGACCGCCGGGGCCAGGGTCGGCGGGAGCACCGCCGACAGGCCGGCGGTGCCCCGCAGGGCATTCTGACCGCGGCGCTTCGGCTGCGGTCAGAAGAGGCAAACCGGCGGTCTCCCGCCGGTTTACCGCTGCCCTTTGAATCCCCCATGGCGGCGCAGCTTGCTGCGCCGCCATGGGGGATTCTGACACCCCCTACCGCCATCCTGTTCCTGGCGGTTCGCCCGCCAGGAACAGGATGGCGGTAGGGGGTGCCGCGGGGCCCCTGGGGGCCCCTGCCGTGCCCATGCCAATGGCACGGGCACGGCAGGGGCCCCCGTAAGAGGGCCCCGCAAAGTATTTCAGTGTCTGCTAAGCAGACACTGAAATACGCGACGGGTGCAAACTGCACCCGTCGCACCCCTGCAACTCCGCTGGCTCAATTCTGAGCCGGCGTCCTCGTTGCAGGGGCATTTCCTCTGGGCCGGCGGGCGCTCTTTTGGAGAGCGCCCGCCGGCCCAGAGGAAATGTCTAAATGGCCGCCGCGGTCTTTTGACCGCGGTGCGGTCATTCAGCGGCGGTAGCTTGGCGGGCGGCTCCCGCCGCCCGCCAACATTAGAATCAGGCCCTTTTTGTCCCTTTTCACAGGCAGAAGCAGCAACTGCAGGATAGCCCAACAATGCACAGTCACAGGCAGGGGCAGCACTTCTCCTCAGCTCTTCATCTCTTTTCCTTGGCAGAGGTTCCTTTTGGTTCCAGAAGTGATCTTGAAGAATCTAAAGTCTGGGGTTTTGGGTCCGCTACTTATACCCCTTTCTGCCTTTCAAGTAGGCAAACTTCAAAGGAAAGTCTCTGTTGTTCACAAGACACCCCCCACCCCTCTCCCCTGTCGGAAGCCCAACTTACCTTCTTCCAGGTGGTCTTCCGGCAGGGAATGGGAAGGGGTGCTGCTACCGCCAGCAGTGCCCACCAGCATAACACCGCCAGGCTGTATCACAGGTCACAATATGGCTTGCGGCGGTCTACTGGCGTGGCGGTGCTGGTGGTAGCAGAGCCACCTTACCACCATCTGCAACTATGATTACTGCCGGTGTCCGCCCTTCTTGGGGCAGAAGTCCGGCTATGGTCATAATCTGGCATACGGGTAGTAGTCACGGTGACGGTCTTTTGGCTGCAGTCACCGCTGTAGTAGGCATTTTGTACCGCCAATGACATAATTAGGGCCTAAGCTATTTGACAGAAACTTAAGACATTTACAGGAAAATTGCAAAGAAGGTGAAAGGGAGCTAAACTGTTAGGTGCATCTGTGTCTTGGGGTGATTTTAGAATAATAGACCTGTGCTTAATCCATGCCTTGCCTCAAGTTATATACCAGGGACTATAGATGCTGGGGAACTCTGTTAGTAGTGGGATGATCCTGAAGGGCGTAGCAACTGAAGGAGGACCACAAGCAGGATTACAACCCTGTGTTTGATTCCCCAAGCTGTGCTTTTTAATATTATGTTGTCTTGTTTGACTAAAGTACTTTTAATTCAAAAGAACTGGGCATGGCAATATGTTATGGTGTCTGTTGGCTGAGTGTTGATTTCTGAGCTCTTTTACCCTATGTTACCCCCCCTGAGATGCCTTTGACTGCCCACCCTCACGAGCCTGAGAGTCAAGTGCTAAGAGGTAGACACGGGGTACCCTCAGCAAACACCCTCAACCATCACAGTGGGATCCAATAGCCCCTGTCTGTATCGTGGACCTCCGGACAGGGTCTGACAAGCACACAAGCAAATGAAACATAAAAAAGGAGGAAAAGTAAAAGGAATCCCAAATTCAGATGGTGATGGAGAAAAGGCTAAAAGAGAAAGAAACACAAAAGGAGAAGAGATTTCATAACTAAAGAAACAGAACAGGAAAGTGATGGAAATACAACAAATGAAGAAATATAAATGGGAAAGGAAATATTGGTGAGGGGGTAGCCAAACCATACAATTCACCTATACATTACAAATAACTACAAACTGAGGATCACATGCATCAAAAATGGTGTTTCCATGATGCAGTCCATTCAAAGCAGCAGACTGCCAAGGTAGGGAAGTGACATCCTTCCGAGAATAATGCACATCTCTGGAGCCAGGGGGAAGAAGATGCCAAATAGCCTTGCAGGAGGCGTCAGTGCCCCCGCAGAAAAATACAACAAACTGCTTCCTTCTGATACAAGAAATAGCCTTATTGTCGCCCAAGAGAATTTGTGAAGTTTGAGGAGTAGATGCAGACAAAGACAGAGAACTTACCCAAACACCAGATAAAAGCAAGCAGAGGAACCTACGTTAAAAGGTTGGACAACTGCATGCTCTCAGTATTGTGCTTCTGCATTACAATGACCAATGTTAGACCGGGAGAAGAAGCTTACCACCTCCCAGACAGCACTATCACTGCTAGGAATGGGAATCCTGTGGACCATGCAGTGTCCGTATCTCCTGGTTGGTGCACCACAAAGCTGTACAGTCCACATTTCCTGCTCTTTCATTGAAAGAGACAGTGAGAATGAAACACAAAACAAAGCCCTTTAAGCAGAACAAAACAGAGCCCAGTAAAAGTAAGGAAGCCACCAAAGCAGAACTGGCAACAGCTGAGAGGACAGACTGTAACTGGGCTCTTGTGGGGTGCAAGAGAAGCTGCAGAACACAGTAAGAGCCAGATAAACAGCAGCCGCAGAGAAATCAAGGAAGTAAAGGTTTATGAACAGGTTTGGGAGAGATCCTTTCTGGTGCAGAGCTACACACCTGGAAATCCCTTCCGGCAGATACTTCAAAAAATGCTGAAAAACCATAAAGGCTTTCCTGTTTATCCAAAAGTACCACCTAGACCCTGCATGATCTTACATGCTTGTCATCCTTCCATTTTACCACCACTGATGTAACTCCCACATCCCTCCTTCACTGTGAAGTACACCGAAGCAGCCTTAGGGCAGTGCAAGAGCTGAACATAAATAATAAATGGATAAAGTAAATACTAAAAAGGTTTCTAGCACTCGAGCATCGATCTGCGACTGCAAAGCCTGGGAGGGGATTCTTTCTGCCTTCACCGGTAACTACAAAGTCGCGGAAAGATTGGCACGCATCGCCTTCTGATAACCAAGCAAGATAGAGGGTAATTCAAGCATTGAACGGGGCCAACAAAGTATAGTTGGAATGATTCAAGCATTCAACTGCAGTGACAAAGCATGATAAAGGATTCTTCAAATATTGATCTATGACAGTAACGTACAGCTCAAGATTCTACAAGCATCAACCTGTGACAAAACAAAGCATAGTACAATATTCGTCAAGCACATAACTTTTGCACGAAAGCATGGTAGAGGCTTCTTTAAGCACTGACTTGTGGCAATAAAGCATAGCGCAAGATTTTACAAGCATCATCCCATGACAATAAAGCATTTGTGTGGGATTCTTCAAGCATTAAACTGAACTGCTGAAAGAAAGCATGGTAGAGGACTCTTCAGGCATTGACCTGTGACAGCAAAGCATGGTAGAGGGTTCTTCAAGCTCTGACCTGTGGCAAAAAAGCATGGTAGAGGCTTCTTCACGCATTGAGCTGTGACAAAGCATGGTAGAGGGTTCTTCAAGCATAGACCTGTGGCAACGAAGAATGTTAGTGGGTTCTTCAAGCACTGACCAGTGATAACAAAGCATGGTAAAGGGTTCTTCAAGCACTGACCTGTGATAACAAAGCATGGTAGAAGGTTCTTCAAGCTCTGACCTGTGGCAATAAAGCATGGTAGAGGCTTCTTCACGCATTAAGCTGTGACAACAAAGCATGGTAGAGGATTCGTCAAGCACTGACCTGAGATAACAAAGCATGGTAGACGATTCTTTAATCACTGACCAGTGATAACAAAGCATGGTAGAGAGTTCTTCAAGCACTGACCTGTGGCAATAAAGCATGGTAGAGGCTTCTTCAGGCATTGACCTGTGACAACAAAGCATGGAAGAGGGTCGTTCGAGCATTGACCTGTGACAACAAAGCATGGTAGAGGCTTCTTCAGGCATTGGCCTGTGACAACAAAGCATGGTAGAGGGTCCTTCGAGCATTGACCTGTGACAGCAAAGCATGGTAGAGGGTCTTTCCAGCATTGACCTGTGACAACAAAGCATGGTAGAGGGTCCTTCGAGCATTGGTCTGTAACAACGAAGCATGGTAGAGGGTTCTTCGAGCATTGATCTGTGACAACAAAGCATGGACGAGGCTTCTTCAAGCATTGACCTTTGACAGCAAAGCATGGTAGAGGGTTCTTCATGCCTTGATCTGTGACAACAAAGCATGGTAGAGGGTTCTTCAATCATTGACCTGTGATAACAAAGCATGGTAGAGGACTCTTCGAGCATTGACCTCTGACAACAAAGCATGGTAGAGGGTTCTTCAAGCATTGACCTGTGACAACAAAGCATGGAAGGGGGTCCTTCGAGCACTGACCTGTTACAACAAAGCATGGCAGAGGGTTCTTCAAGCATTGGCCTGTGACAACAAAGCATGGTAGAGGGCCCTTCGAGCATTGACCTGTGACAACAAAGCATGGTAGAGGGTTCTTCAAGCTCTGACCTGTGACAGCAAAGCATGGTAGAGGGTTCTTCAAGCATTGATCTGTGACAACAAAGCATGGTAGAGGGTTCTTCAAGCATTGATCTGTGACATCAAAGCATGGTAGAGGGTTCTTCATGCATTGACCTGTAACAACAAAGCATGGTAGAGGGTTCTTCAAGCATTGACCTGTAACAACGAAGCCTGGTAGAGGACCCTTCGAGCATTGACCTGTGACAACAAAGCATGGTAGGTATTCTTCAGCCATCGACCAAGGAATAACATGTCCATCTTAAATCCTCAACCAGCTATAACACAGCATAGGCGAGGCTTCTTTGAGCATCTACGTGCATCAACAACATGATAGAGGCTTCTCGTGAAACTACTTGTAACTAGGTCAGGTGAAGTTCCTGTTATGCTGGTATAACCTTGTGTAATTTCACCAATGTTATCTAACGCTTCTTATGTAAAATGGCGCCACATGTCAAATCTTAGCACAAGAACAATGCCCACAGCCAGAATGCGAGTGGGAGTTGTTCACAGCACTTGTGTTTTTACACCATTTTTAGCACAAAATATGTCTTTGCATCCAAAACAGATGCAAGAATGCATTTTGTGCTAAAATACAGCACCAAATGAAGGCTTTGCATTTCTTGCAGTTTCACATCATTTTTGCATAATTTTGCAAACACACAGAATCAGACATTGATATCAAAGCACTGTAGTACTAAGTACTGACTTGTGAAACAACACTCAGTGATGGGTGCATGGGGGTGAATCTTTGAGAAATCAGCAATTCTGTGGACCTTGATACAGGTGAGGCAGAGAGGAAAGGTGGTCTGAAAGAAGGGTGAGCAGTTACAGGTGAGGTTAGAGTGCAGCTCAGAAGAGAAGAGAGGGCTCACTGTAGAGATGCAAATGAACCAAACCAACTAAAAACCGCAGACAGAAAGGATACAGACGCATATGACTGTAACTAATGGACAACATAGCCTGAAGTTCAAGTGAGCCTCAAGGTGCAGTGTTTGTATGTTCTGGAACAAGGGAAAATGGTCAATTATTGATCACTTCATGGTCAGAAATTTAGAAAAGTGCAGAAATTGCTCACCTACTAGGTACATCCCCTTGCAGGGACACAGTTTACACACCGTATTTACATTTCAGGGACAATAAGGACCCTAAAGCCCAATCACAGCTTCAGTGCTTTCACACTCACTAATTTGCACAGGTACTTAATGTAGTAAGTGACCAATTTGCTCCCAATTCCATGCCCACATCAGAATGCAGAGTTACCATTAAATTGTACATAGATTCTCCACTGTTGGAGAGTATAGACCCAGCTTTTGCACAAATTGCACCTTCCATCTTCTGCCTTCAGCCAGGTTTCACCAAACATAGGTTGGGCAAACACATGCACTGGGCACAACTTCCCACAAGTTGTGGTCCTGTTTTGAGTTTGTCCTTGATACAGGATTACCGCCCCGGCTGTGATGAAGTGTTAGAATGACGTGTTCCTTGGTGGATGTTGCTGGACTGTTTGGCAGATATTTGCAGTGATGCTGGTTCCCATTGAGGAGGCAGCAGAAACAGAGGCAGGTAAAAGGGGAAGCTAGGATTTGAACCCCAGACTCACCATTATTACATGATGTGCTGCATTTTCACACCTAGACGTCTAGCTGTGCATATGAGTACTGGAGCGCCGTACTTCATTTCATTGTTTCACACTTGGCCATCCCTTCCTTGGTTGCACCAAGATGAATAAGAGAGGAAATGAGTCCTGTGCCAGGAGGAGGAGATGCAAGCAAAATTAACATGTTCACAACTGGTCATAGCTCAGGCGTGCGTAGGTGCTAATCACTAACCATACATGCAACCCTGGTATTGGTTTGGACCTGTCCTCTCTGAACGAGGATCCCTCTAAATATGCAGATCCTCAGACTGGGGGTGACTCCCTCAGGTCTTGAAAATGTGCTTAGTTCACTGATGTTGGGGTCCACAGGGAGGATACTGGTAAAAAATATACATTATAGGCAGATAAAAACACAGCGAGCTCGAACAGTTAGCACTCCTTACTTGTTCTAAAAATAACTCTGCCCCAGCCTTCCCCACCCTTCAGATGTGCAGACCTGATGAGAGTCCCCTGGTATCCTGCATGTCCTTACCTGCAGTGTTCCTTGTGTTGTGTTGTGCACACTTTGATCATAACTTGAACCTTTGTGTTTCTCACATCTCAGAACTCTCGATACCAGACTTACCAGCGGATGTGGAATTACATGCACTCCAAGCAGCCCAGCGTCTTCGTGAAGAGCACGGAGGAGGGCATTGCACGAGTCCTCAACTCCAAGTACGCCTTCCTGCTGGAGTCCACCATGAACGAGTACCACCGGCGGCTCAACTGCAACCTCACCCAGATTGGAGGGCTCCTGGACACCAAGGGCTATGGCATTGGCATGCCACTTGGTGAGTATCATCCAGACCTGTGGAAGGGGTGGGGTATGGATCACTGTTGGGGCCGAGGGATAGAACCCGTAAATGGAAGTGTCACAAGTTACGGGGCAAGACCTACGTGTGGGACTCAAATGCCCCATGGTAGAGACAGAGGCCCTAGGAAGGCTAAAGAAGAGGAGGTGAGGAGACAAGGGATAGCAGGTGGTACCTTGGAGGGAGAAGATGCAAAGAGGGAAGATCTGCATGGGGTCAAGGGATCCCACACATAGGAGTGGCACAAAAAAGGGGAGGAGACTCAAATGCAGGGCATAATGATTCTGGGAAAGCAGAGAAAACCCATGAGAGACTGAGAAAAGCAGAGTGTCCCTCAGGAAAATGGGTGTGAAATTAGAGAAAGATTATTGGGGCTGGGGAGAGACATGGTGGTGGACCTCAGGAGGGGTGGAAGATCTCATAAATATGAATTTAATTGAAGACAGTTTGAATGTAGTGTGCATGGGCCCAGGAAGGGAGGAAGATACTCTGAATGCTGGAGACCCATGAGCAGAGACCGTAGGGAAGGGGAAGCGAAACTTAATAAGTTTGTGATGCTAGAGATGTGGGCGAACCAGCAGGTGTGGCTTTCTGGGGCAAGGGGCAAGAGGTAAGACGACATAATTTTAAAGTGACACTTAGCACTGGTGAGAGGGCCCTTGTGTTGAATGCATAACCCTGAGAAAGGGAAAAATACCCTTAGAATTGTAGAGACACCCAAGAAGCAGGAAACTTGGAGCGAAGGAAAGCGGCTTCTTTATGTAGAAGTGAGGGGAAACTTTTAAAGAAAAGTGAAAGAAACCATTGTGTTGTCAGATTCACTGAGAGAGAAGGAGACAGAGGTGAGGGGGCAGTTGGGAGGGGGTCCCAGGAATCCTCAGTGAAGTGTGGATGTATTTACCATCTTCCTTTCACAACTGGATTCAAGGAAAGTATCCTCGGGGTGGGCACACTCCACTTTGGCAAGTTAAAGCCACATTTGAAGGTGAAAGGCAACAAAATGATGAGAGACTGAGCTGCTATGTTGAATGAACTCCAGAAAAGAACCAAAACTATGAGTCAGCTCGTGGAAGAGAAACCAGAGTGGGGTGCATTGACTGCAAGGGAACTCAGGAGAAGAGACGCCATGACTGTGGGGAACCTGGTGGAAGAGAAACAAGTGTGGTGCATATATTGTGCAGGGGAACTTACAAAAGAGTAAGAAATAAATAGAAAGGAAAGAAGGATAATTTGGAAGGGATATGTAGCCTGGAACAGCATTAGAAAATATATGGCCTGATTTACATTTTGACAGATGGGTTACTCTGATGAATATTCCTTTTACATAGGATATAATACATCAGATGGTTTATCCGTCACGTTTGTGATGGAATATCTCATTCGCCAAAATCAAATCAGGCCCCTAGTCTGATTCTGCTAAAATAAGTTCTTCTGCTCTGATTCTCACTTCTCCCATTTACTGCCCCATCCCTCCCTCTCCTGATTTTCTTGCCCCTACACTCCACCTTCCACCCCTTTTGTATCACCATCCCACTCATACCTTTCTTCCGTCTCCTCGTCCCCCACCCTTCACTTATGCTCTACCGTACATTCCCCCACTCTTTTCCTCACTTCCTCTCGTTTATTCATGTTTAATTTGTTGTAAGATCCTGTGTCGTAGTCCATGAGGCTTGTAGTGTGTATGATAAAGATGGGAGAGTGTAATGGGTAGTGAAAGAAATGGAGAGTAATGGGTAAGAAGGGTAACGTTTTGAGTGCCACTTCAGCTTGGATGCTACTTGCCTGCTCCTTCTGCCCTCCACAGGCTCCCCCTTCCGGGATGAGCTCACCCTGGCCATCCTCCAGATGCAGGAGAACAACCGACTGGAGATACTGAAGCGGAAGTGGTGGGAAGGCGGCAAGTGCCCAAAGGAGGAGGACCATCGGGCCAAAGGTCAGAGTGTGAAACACCCAGTGCGGCAAGTAGTGTTTGCCTTAAAGTGGGGTTCCTTTCTCCTCCGCTTCTACCTCTACTTGACACCTGACTGTGAGTACAATTCACAAAGTTAAATTTAGACCTGAAGTCCAAGTTTACCTTTGTGAATTGAGCCCTTAGACTTCAGGTCTAAGTCTAGACTTCAGGTCTACGTTTACCTTGTGAAGTGGGCCCGGGATATTCACGTACTAACCAGAATGTCTGTATTATCCTCCACTGGGCTTTTAGTTTGTCTGAAGACTACTGGTAAGGAACCCTGCTTGCCAGGACTTGTGGAGAGATCTGAGTGCACATCAGAGCCTCCTCCTCAGTTCTTGAATTCTGCAGGAAACTGAAGACCTGGTTCTTCACCTGGCACAGACCCTGGCTTGGCCCATCCAGCTCCTGCTTCAGCCACAGGATATACACATAACAATATAACAAGAAAGAGGCCACAAAGCTTTCATCTTCATAGAGAAAAATAGTGGGAGGGTCTCGCTGCCTCCTTCCTCTTCCTTATCTATTATTTCTGATTACATGCGTTGGGAGAGAACTGAGAATAGAACGTTTACTAACATTGTGATAGGCTGCTTGCAGCCACCAGTGGGCTCTTTTATTACAAGGATCAAAGATTGATGCTTCCCCCTTGTGGCCAGTGGGATTCATGGCTCTTCATTGCTCCAATATGGATGCGGTGACTCACCTAGTGTGTGCCAACCTACCTCTCCCAGGCGCGCCCCGTAGGGATGCAGTCATCCAACTAATGTGTGCCAGCGTGCACTTCTAAGGATGCTCCCATAGGGATGTAGTACCTCACGCAGGGCCTGATTTAGAGTTTGTCGGATGGGTTACTCCGTTGACAGATATCCCGTCCGCCGTATCACAATCCCATTATATCCTATGGAAATCATAATACGGTGGACGGAATATCCGTCATGTTTGTAACGGACTAACCCATCCGCCAAACTCTAAATCAGGCCCTTAGTCAGCCCATCTTCCCCTCCCAGGCATGTTCCCATCGGGAAGGATGGGCGATCAAAGAAATACTGAACCATGAAGAGGGCCATGAAGTGTTTCTCTCTTGGCCGCATTTTCAGTGATTTCAAAGATAAACTCAAATATCAGCCAACTTTTCCCAAAAGATGCTGCTAATTATTTGCCATGGAGTCCTGTCCTTTATTTTCCTTTCACAAACTGCAGAGTGAATCAGAAAGGAGACACAGCATGGAACGTGTCGCGGAGGCAATTAAAACATGTATTACATGTATTTAAAAAAATATATACTTACGTATTTTCAAATGTACCAGAAGCACCTGAACGTTTGACAAAAATATTTAGATAGGTGCAAAATAAAGCAACACACAGACCAGGCAAAATTGCTCGGATTCATTATTTCTTTACTTGTATTGTCTCATTTTCATTTAAAGTTAACACTGTTGGAAAGCCAAAATTCACTGTATTTTTGATAAAACAGGCAAATCCCAGGTATTCTTGACATGTAATGCCACCCACCTTTCATTACACACCTAGGCACATATTTAAAGTGGTGTGCAACTACCCAGTCTCATCACATATTACTGTGTGCACACATGATGAGTTTAGTGGTAAACCATGTGTATGACATGCTTTTTCCTCATCAGTGACAAAGTAAATCTGCATCTTCCATTATAACCTATAGATAGTAGAAGTATATTACACTGACCTGCCACATATATCTATGTATTGTTGAAAATGAGTTTCAGGATCTGCCAATGGGCTCTGCACTGCCCCTTTGAGACACTCTTGAAGTAGCAGTAAAAATGTTGACAATCCCTATGCCTTTAGTGAAGTGACACGGGCTTACCTTGTGTGTTCTAGAAGAACATAGGGATGTAGTGACTTGCCTGTTGTATGCCAGCCTGCCCCTCTCAGATGTGCTCCCATAGACATGCAGTGGCTCACCTTATATGTGCCAGCCTGCCCCTCCCAGAGGTGCTCCCATAGACATGCAGTAACCCCCAGTATATTGTGCACATCATGTCTCCTCTCATTATGACCTTGACCATCTCCCAAAATCCCTTCCTCTCTTTACATACTTCCAGGGCTGGGGATGGAGAACATTGGTGGTATTTTCGTTGTCCTCATCTGCGGACTCATCATTGCAGTGTTCGTCGCCATCATGGAGTTCGTCTGGTCGACGCGGCGGTCGGCAGAAACTGATGAGGTAAAAGAGTGATCAGGGTGGAGGGGTGGAGGAAGGAATGGAAATAAAAAAAAGAAGGGGAGAAGTTGAGAAGATGAAAATACTACTAAAGATAGTGAAAGATAAAAGAACAAGGGGTAAGAGAGTAAAAGATGATAAAGCGAAAGTGAGGATAAGAGAGAATCAAACAGAGAATGGGTGAACCTGAAAAGGAAGAACAAACCATAGACGTGAAAAGAACTAGATGAAAAGAATATGACAGAAGATGATTTTATTTTTATGAAGTTTCATATAGCAGGAACTCGATATAAGGGCATTTGAGCACTTTACATGAGCACCTGATTACATTACACAGTTTTTTAAGGCAGATTTGGGGCCTGAATTAGATCTTGGCGAATGGCATACTCTGTCACAAATGTGATGGATATCCCATCTGCTGTGTTACGATCTCCAATGGATACAACGGGGTCCTAATACGGCAGACGGGATATCTGTCAGGTTTGGGACGGAGTATTCCCCTCCACCAAGATCTAAATCAGTCCCTTAGGGTTTTATAGTGATAAAGAAGCACCTTACGTACACATCTTTACAAAAGAGACCATATCCGATTTTAAAAACCTTTGTTTTTGTGTTGTCACTCCATTGGAACCTAAGACCATATGGGAAGCTTATTTTTTCAATGAATGTCTATGTATAATGGTAGCCTCTGGTCTTGTAATGAAATCCATAGTCAGCCATGGATGCCTGTAGAATTTCAGTAGACTAGTTACGCATCACGACGTACGCATAGTGCACGAGTCTGGCTTTGTCTGTACAATGGGTTTATGTTTGGATGCCTCATCCATCAATCCTGCTCAACAGGAGTTCCTGCCCTAATTGGGAGTATGAGTCAGGCACAAACTTTGCAGAGACCCTTGGGCCTGTTTGTAGTACATGACGTAGAGCTACAGAGGTCCTCCTCATACTAAAAAATGCGTTTTACAAACCTATGAGCGGAGATCTCTGTCTCACCTTTAATTACACATTTCTTTACATTTTAGTAGTAAATGTGAGAAGTACTGGGAGAGTGCCTGGAAAATGGGAAATACTTACTACAAAATAAACAAGCATTTGCAATGCAACGGGTCTCGCGTTTGCTCATGTTAAAGCTGATAGCGTTGTAAACTCCTAACCCGACTTTTCACCTATCGGCAAAAGTGTACTTATGTACGTGACCGAAAAAGTGCAATTAACTGTGTAAAGCGCTCGACTTCTGCCAAGCGAAATCGCACTAGTAAAATAGAGAAAAAGTAGTCCACGAGTGTACTTGGTCGATGCACTCGAGGAGGGCTAGCCACCGGAAAAGGCATGACGTGTGCATGCCTTCGACTAATGAAAGCAAGCGGATTTTAATAGGGAAGCCCACGAACCAATGAAAAACACTGACGTGATGTCGACAGGGCTCCAAGCCCTTTTCTAATAACTAAAGCGTCTCGCTGCGATACGCATGCGCGAGCGCATGCAACGCAGGCTCGACCCTAAAAAGGGTTTAGGGAAATTTAAGATGGGATTTAGAGAAAGGCTACTACAAACACCCACCAACAGTAACCCAATTGTTATTCACAAACTACACTTCTAAAGTTACTGAACTTGTAAAAGTGTCAAAACAGGTGCAAATGTACTGCTGCCCGGCCTTCGAGGTCTTTTTAAAGGGAGTTTCAAAAGAGACTTGACCCCAGTATTAACTGCACCTCTAGAATATTTACAAACTTTACCACCAGTCATAAAATTGCAGTAGGCACCATGTGCCTTTCCAATAACACTTAATGAAATAGAAAGTTATACACAAAGGTTGAAAATAGATTTGGATTTCCAGCTGAATTGGATATAAAAACATAGGAGAGGGAAGCTATGTGAAACATTGGAAAAAGATCTTACAAAGGTGAGATTCCCCAGCACATGGGCTGAAAGTCTCCTTACTTCATGACAGATGACTGTCTATTGTGATTCCTCTCTGGGAAACATAACATGGAAATCCTTCTGTGGAGGAAAAGGTAAAAGGTCCCAAGGTGCACTGGCTACAGGCGCTCGCAACAAACAGCCAATGCAAACAACAAACCAATGTAAAAATCAATGTAAAAATCCTTATAGTTCTAAAGATTTCCTGCTTCTTCTTGTATTTCATTCATTGGCAAGCAGCCACAGTTTAATCATGGTAATGCAATAAGTTCATTTTTCAATCATATCCATGATCGATTGATTATATTGAATTTATCGTGACAATTTGCAAAAACACTGAGTTACTTTTATACTCAGATGCATTTCTGACCGCCCTGGTCATTTATCTGGGGGACACTCTCTTTTTTACATTATCAGAGCTTTCACCCTGGACCACTGAAACGACATTTGTCATTCTATCAGTTCACTAGATTAAAAGAATAATGGATTAAAGAATATGGACTACAAGAAAAGATTTAACATTTTCACTGGTTCAGAAAGCTTCACACAAGCCACAAACACTCTGCGGGATGAAGCAGAGCAAGGGTTGGGCTACAATATACAAATGAGTCAACCTGACTGATCAGTGGGGTGATGGTAGCACTGCTTGATGTATCCTGAAGCCAACCCTGCCCACCACTCCATGGCACTGACATCTGTGGCTGTGAACAGAGTTGTCGGTAGGTGGGGCATGGCCCACACTGAAGGGATGCTTTTATTATTTCATAAAGTCCTCAGAAGACCACAAACAATACATATAGAGCAGAACTTGGCAGACACCCCCCACTGCTGGATCTAGAAATCATTACAGAACTGTCTATGCTCATCCAAGTGACAGTGACAGCGAACATTACCACTCCAGAGTCAGGAGGAGGGTGAAACACCCAGAACATTTGTCTTGGTACTAGTAAGGCAGACACAAAATCACATAAAGGCACCCCACAAGAAGAAATGTGACAGAGCATTGAACAAAGGCATGTGATCCTGCAGGGTACCTATTGAGAATAAAAAGTACACTCAGGGCCTGATGTAAAAAGAGTCTTCACAGTTGTGGTTGATGCCCCGCAGTTGTGGTGGATACTCCTCAGTCATGGCAGGGGCTCAGTAGTTGTGGCAGAGTCACCACACTCATGGTAAGGCACTGAGAATATCACATAAAGGCACCACACAAAAAGAAATGTGACAGAGCATTGAAAAAAGGCGTGTGAGCCTGCAGGGTACCTATTGAGAATAAAAAGTAAACTCAGGGCCTGATGTAAAAAGAGTCTTCGCAGTTGTGGTCGATGCTCTGCAGTCGTGGTCGATGCTCCTCGGTCGTGGCAGAGGCTCAGTAGTTGTGGCGGGGTGACCACACTCATGGTAAGGCACAGAGAAAATGACATAAATGCACCACACAAAAATAAATGTGACAGAGCATTGAACAAGGGTACCTATTGAGAATACAAAATACACTCAGGGCCCAATGCACAAAGAGTCTTAACAGTTGTGGTGGTGTTTCCGCAGTCGTGGTGGAGGCTTGGCAGTCATGGCAGATGCTCCGTAGTCATGGCAAATGCTCTGTAGTCATGGCGGATGCCTCGCAGTCGTGGTGGAGTCACCACACTTGTGGTAGAATCTGCGCATTGAGAGCTGCAATGCAAAGATTCCAACGCAAGTGTGGAGACTCTGCCGCAACTATGGAGCCTCTGCTATGACTGAGAAGACTGTTTATGAATCGGGCCCTCACTGGCCTAACGCAAAGTCATGGGCCTCCCTGCAAAATAATATGATGAGGGGTCGCTGAGTCTCCCATATCTCACAGATATTCATTGACTTTGGGTTGAATGAGGGCCCATAGAAGTGTTGGATCTCCCCAGAAGAGTTGGGACCCACTGGAGGGTTGGGGCCACTTTCACTGCAGGGGCCACAAGGGCCAGTGTTGCCCCTTTGAATAAACTATATGCAGAAAAACAGTGGCCAAATACAGATTAAGCACTTGCGGGCTTCTACCACAGACAGGCACACTCAAGTAAACCTTGATACCAGGGGAAGAAAGCATTTTTAGCAGTTCACCAGTACTACCTGTGGCAGCATTTTATCCCCTTAGGCCGACCACTCCCTGTCAGATGTCACCCACTGTTATCGACACTGCTACTGCTACTGTTACTGTGCTTTCACAACACCCTGTGCCTTGTCCTTCTCTCCTCTCCACACGTTTACACTGTGTGTCACCCTTCTTTCACCTTTACACTGCTGCACGCGGAGTGGTGTCTTCCTTTCCTCTTCACCCTACTACATCATGTGTGTAATCCTTATCTTCTTTCACTACTACTACATACTCTGTGTGGTCTTTCTCACCAATGAGTACTGCTACACTCTGTGTGTAATTGTGATCTCCTCTCCACACTGCTACACTCTGTGTGTAATACTGAGCTTTCACAACACCCTGTGCCTTGTCCTTCTCTCCTCTCCACACGTTTACACCGTGTGTCACCCTTCTTTCACCTTTACACTGCTGCACGCGGAGTGGTGTCTTCCTTTCCTCTTCACCCTACTACATCATGTGTGTAATCCTTATCTTCTTTCACTACTACTACATACTCTGTGTGGTCTTTCTCACCAATGAGTACTGCTACACTCTGTGTGTAATTGTGATCTCCTCTCCACACTGCTACACTCTGTGTGTAATACTGAGCTTTCACTACATCCTGTGCCTTGTCCTTCTCTCCTCTCCACACTTTTACACTGTGTGTCACCCTTCTTTCACCTTTACACTGCTGCACCCTGAGTGGCATCATCCTCTCCTCTCCACCCTACTACATCCTGTGTGTAGTCCTTATCTCCTTTGACTACTACTGCATCATGTTTGTAATCCTGAGCTCTTTTCAATACTGTTAGATCTTGTGTGTAGTCCTTATCTCTTTTGACTACTGCTACACCCTGTGTGTTGTCCTTCTCACCAATTATTACTATTACACCTTGTGTAATTGTGTTCTCCTTTCCCCACTGCTACATCCTGTGTGTAGTTGTGTTCTCCTCTCCACACTGCTACATCCTGTGTGTAGTTGTATTCTCCTCTCCACACTGCTACATCCTGTGTAGTTGTGTTCTCCTCTCCACACTGCTACATCCTGTGTGTAGTCCTTATCTCCTTTGACTACAGCTAGATCTTGTGTGTTGTCCTTCTCACCAATGATTACTACTACACCCTGTGTGTAGTTGTGTTATCCTCACCACACTGCTACATCCTGTGTGTAATACTGGACATTCACTACATCCTGTGCTTTGTCCGTCTCTCCTCTCTACACTTCCACCCCGTGTGTCACCCTTCTTTCACCTTTACACTGCTGCACGCAGAGTAGTGTCATCCTCTCCTTTCCACACTGCTACATCCTGTGTGTAATCCTGATCTCATTTCACTGCTACATCCTGTGTAGTACTAGTGGAAGGGAAGCTCTCACCAGTGAGTACTGCCTCATTGTGTGTGCTGTCCTTCTCTCCTCTTCTCTCTGCACTGCTACACCATGGCCCATATTTATACTTTTTTAGTGCCGTATTTGCGTAATTTTTTTACGCAAAAGCGTCGCAAACTTGCAAAATACAATTGTATTTTGTAAGTTTACGGCATTTTTGCATCAAAAAGCGTTGCAAATGTGGCGCTAAAAAAGTATAAATATGGGCCCATGTGTCACTCTTCGCTCCCATTTGCACTACTGCACTGTGATCTTTTCCTCTCCTGTCCACCGTGCTACACCAGATGTAATCCTAATCTCCTTTCACTACCACGACACCCCGTGCGTTGTCCTTCTCGCTAGACTTCTTTTCACCTGACATCTTTTCATCATTACTACATCCTGGGTGTTGTCCTGCTCATCTGTGAGTACTGCTACACTCCATGTTTAATCCTGATCTTGTTTCACAATCACTGCATCCTGTGTGTGATCCTTCGCACGAACGAGAAGGATCTATTCTATGTGTAATCCTGTTTTCTCTGCTCTGCTACATGCTGAGTCCTTTCCTTCTCTTCCTTGAGTACTATTACACCTAAGTGTTGTCCTTCTCCCCACTCAGTGGTAGTAAACCCTCCTCTTTGCATAGCAACTCCAAGTGTCTAATCCTGTTCTTCTCTCTGCACAACTGGACCTCTGTGTTGTCTTTCTGGCCTCTCAGTACTACTACACTCTGTGAGTAATCCGGAGGACCTCTCTGTACTACTATCCCTTCTTTCCTGTCAGTACTACTGCACCTCCATGTCATGCTTCCATCTCTCATATGTGCTGTTCTTGTCTACACTCAGTGCTACTACACTATGATTACTACTCTTCTCTCCACTCAGTACCTCTTCCCCTTGTGTATCATCCTCTGCACTCAGTGATACTACACCATGTGTACTACTCTTCTCTCCACTCAGTACCCATTCCCCTTGTGTATCATCCTCTGCACTCAGTGATACTACATCATGTGTACTACTCTTCTCTCCACTCAGTACCTCTTCCCCTTGTGTATCATCCTCTGCAATCAGTGATACTTCACCATGTGTACTACTATTCTCTCCACTCAGTACCTTTTCCCCTTGTGTATCATCCTCTGCAATCAGTGATACTACACCATGTGTACTATTATCTCCACCCAGTACCTCTTCCCCTCGTGTATCATCCTCTGCACTCAGTGCTGCTACACCATGTGTGCTACTCTTCTCTCCGCTCAGTACCTCTTCCCCTGTGTATTATCCTCTGCACTCAGTGATACTACACTCTGTACTGTTCTTCTCTACACACAGTACCTCTTTCCCTCGTGTATCATCCTCTGCACTCAGTGCTACTAGTGTCCACACTAGTGCACCTATGTCTTCACCTTCTCTCCTTTCAGTATTAATACAGCTCTGTGTGTCATTCTTGTTTCCTCTACACACTACTACACTTTGTTGTGTCCTTCTGTCCACTCAACTCTTCCACACCCTATGCATTCTCTCTTCCTGGCGACTGCCCCTGTGTGTCTTTCTTGTCTCCTTTCAGTACTGCGATCTCCTGTGTGTGATCCTTATATCTTCTTGTTACTGCTACCGTCTGTGCTCCGTCCTGCTCTCCCTTTGGAGCTGATACTTCCTGTGCTCAGTCCTCCTATCCTCTATGTACAGTTACCTCCTGTGCGTACTGCTTCTCTCCACTCAGTGCTGCTAACTCCTGTACATAATCCTCTTCTCATGTTATCACTGCTACTGTGGGTTATAATCTATGCTCTGTGTGTTGCCCGTCTCCCCTTCCAGCACTACTACACCCTTATTTGCTGTTCTTCTCTACACCTCTGCACCTCTGCCTAGGTGTGTGGTTCCCTCATCTCAGCTGCACCACACTTTGAGTTGTGCTTCTCTCTTTCAAACACTGTTAGGCCCCTTGTGTTGTTTTCTCCCTACTCTTGTGTTTACACCGTGAGTCTAGGCCTTTTATCCTGTTATTATATTCTGTGCTGTATCCTTCTTTTCTTTCAAAACTACTCCTCTGTGTGACTTTTGTCTGCTTTTCAACACTTACAAGGTGTGTGTTGTCTTTCCCGCTCTGCACTACTTCACCCTCTGTGTTGTCGAGCTGTCAGCACTACTACACCCTTTGTTGTGTCCTTCCCTCAGCCTTCCTCCATCCTCTGTGTTGTCCTTCTCTCTGCCCTACTATACCATTTATGTTGTCCTGCTCTCCTCATTACTACACCCTTTCTTCAGCACTACTATACTCTGTCTTGTATTTCTCTCTGCCCTACTAACCCTTTATGTTGCTCTTCTCTCAGTGCTCTACATCCTTTCTTTAGCACTCCTATACCCTTTGTCTTGTCTGTCTCACCTCTGCACATCTAACTCCTCTGTATGTGAATCTTTTCTCCTCTCAGTTCTCTCACTCCTGCCTCCATTTTGTTTCTATCACAGGTGTCTGTGTGCCAGGAGATGCTGAGCGAGCTCCGTAGTGCGGTCTCCTGCCGCAAGACCTCCCGCTCACGCCGCCGGCGGAGGCACGGGCGGCCGACCCTCTCCCTCACCAAGCCACTCCGCTCTGTCCGGGAGATGAGGCTGAGCAATGGCAAGCTCTACTCGGGGACAGCTTTGACCGAGCCTGGGCCCGGTCCCCAGCGACTCTTGGATGAGCCACCAGGGCCACCCCGCAGCTGCACGCACATCCGCATCTGCCAGGAGTGCCGGCGGATACAGACGTTACGGGCATCACACTTGCCCAGGGTACCACTGCTGCCACCAGATGGAGGCACGCCGAGGCGAGGACAGCCAATGGAGATCGCTGGCCAAGAATAAGGTCGTGGAGTTGGCATGGCCTTCTTTCTTCTCAACAGAGAAGTGTGACTGGCGGAGACTTGGGGGTCAAACAGAATTGCCTTCGCTTTTTCGGAGGTTGTGCATTCCCCTGACTTTAGAGTTGATTCTGTCACCAAGTGTGCGCTGTGCGCGCGATGGGACCTTGCATTGCCCTCTCTGGTGTGGGAGAATGGGAAGTTGCTCCCCTTTCCTAACAATTTTACTGTCATCATTTTTTGGAATAATTTTTAACTTTTTTTTTAAGGGAAGGGGGCATTTGGCAGGAGAAGAGAATAGGCAGATAAAAAAGATGGCCGTCACACCTACTTATGCGCGGGGATGTTGCTCTTCCGGTGCCCTTCACCGCGTGACTGTCGCATCCCCAGCTGGTGTTGAACTCAGGGTTTCTTAAAGCAAAAGAAAAAACTGAAAACAGAAATCGCCTTGCCTCGGAATTTTGGAACTGACAAAATTCTGTGCTTTTAGAAAACAAAGGGACTTGTGAAGATGGACCCAGAATAAAACAATCATGAAATTCCATTAAACAGAGCAGGAGCCTGGCCTGCCCATGGCACCCAACCATTTAAAAATGAATAATAATGGAAAAAATTAAAGTGAAAAACGGACACGCTCTGAACTTTTAAAGTGTTTTTCTTCAAATTGTTGCTTTTATTATTTTTTTTCTTCAGGTTTTTTCTGTATGTTTTTATTTTTGTGTTATTTTTCATTTTTTTAGTGCCATCCCAGTGGGGTCTTACTGCAATTATAAACTGGAAAAATTCTTGCAGGTTGGAATAAACCACTTCAGACCTTTTCTTTGGTGATTCCTCCTATGTTGGTTGTGAAGGATACCATGAGGGCTTGATAAGGTGTATCCCCAGCACTACGAGATAACTGTGACCTTTTGGCAGGTGAGAATAATGGGAAAGGGGCACAGTCCCTTCAATGAATCCTTGCACATACACTGAGCTCAGCTTTTTTCACCCTATTTACACCAACAGGTCTGGAGGTTAGAGTGGGTTGAGAATAGGCGGATATGGAAGGTAAATTCATTGCCCGCCCCCCTTTTCTGCCCTCAGCTTCTGCAGGACAGTTTTAACTCTGAGCTCTTTGAATCTGATAAATATATTGAGGAGTTGTTACCCCCTGTTCATTTTCTGCTTCTCCCAATCGTCTTAAACCATATAAAGCAACCCACCCTATGGCCTGTTATATTTTTTGCATAATATTGCCCTTTGAATGCCACAGCCATCGGCACAGCTTCTAGCTTCTCTTTCACTAATCATTGGAAGATTGACATGGCATGAACAATACTGAACAACATCCTCCTGTACTGGACCAGGCCTTTGGTATAAAAAATGCTGTTAAACGCTTAGATTGTTCAACTAGTGTCATATCATGATAGGCACTTGCTCAGACCAGTTGTTGAAACTCTATGGCACCCTGCATCAACATCATCATCGTGTGCAAGTTTGGTAATGGATGGCAATCAATCAATATAACATTGTTCACTCTTCGCAAGTCTCCACATAGTCTTAATCGACCAGATGTTTTTAGACAAATCACTACAGGGAGCGCCAAGAGGGATACTGAGCTGATTGGCTCTATCACTTCCTTCTCGCAATGGTCACTCAAAGTTTGTTGTAACTTCCCCCATATGTCAGAGACAGATAATGCATGCCATGTCTAAAAGGATAGCATTCCCTCTCAAGACAATGTGATGTTTAACACCTTCTTACTTCCCAAAGTCATCACTGAATACCTGACAATACTTCAACTTTAATCCATCAAAATAACCTCAACCGTTTTTCAATTGTGAAAACTGCCCCATTAAAATTTGCTAATACTCATCTCCTCTTGGTGAGACCAACCTAAAATAGGATACCCTTTCTCAGCAAGAGATTTTCCTCTGCTTCTTCTTTGAAAATCCATTTCAGGCAAAAGGAATCCCAGTAAAGGCCTGATTTAGAACTTGGTGGACAGGTTACTCCATCACAACTGTGACGGATATCCCGTCCGCCGATATCTAAATCCCATTATATCCTGTGGGATCTAGATTTTGCCAGATGGGATATCCAACCCATCCGCCAGGTTCTAAATCAGGCCTTAAGTCTGTTTTATGTCGTGCATACCCTCTAGGCCTTAGTCAATATTCATCATCCTCCTATCTCTTTAAAGACTTGTCACCTGAGTCTTACCGTCTACAGTAAACCCATTTTACACCTCTTTGCATTGTACAGTGGATCAAACCTTAACACTTTCTCTCACTTCCTTCTACCCTAGAGAAAACGCCATTCCTCCTCTCCTGCCACTAAATGGCCTTTGTTTCTTCCATGACTCCTGCAAACCCTATTGACATGTCTGCTCCACTTCCATCTGTTACAAACATTATCACATGTCTGGTATGATTTGGTATTTCCCAAGAGGCTGGAGCTGTCAAACATATAACAATTATTTTCTCACTTTCTTTTCCTAGTTCCCGCATCCGTGTTCAATGAATTTCTCAAGCATGTATACACCATACACCCAGGAATAATAGCTTTGTGGCCCAAACTTCCATGCATCACACCAACATACATTCATCACTCCACAACACTCGTTCTTAAGCACAAGAGCGCACTACAGTTGCAATGTTTTTTCTGAAGCACGTCAGTCGTAAGCTGACCACTTCTCACTTTTCCTAGCTACAATTCCCTTCTAAACTTCACTGTCATGTTTGTTTCATGGCTTCTGTTGCCTCTTTCAGGGCAGAGTGAGACCAGGTAACCACATAGGCCACCATTACTGACGAAAGAGAGGCAAATGGTCCCTACAAGTAAACAGAGCTCGGGAATGGGCATGAAAATGCCACTTTGCATAGGAGAAGCAAAGTCACATGCACCGTTGTGGTTTCTGTATGCACTCAGTAGACATGGTTGCACATTCAATTCTCTGCTAGGTTGCTGTTCTCTTTCCTCCAGTGCAGCCAAAAGGATGTTATTAGAACAAACCTTGCCTTTACCTGGGACCCGCAGGTAGGTGGTCGCTTCAAGTCCCCCAGTGGCTGAAATTGAGTTTACGTAGGTAAGAACATGGAAGGGTTCTGTCTGATCATAGATAAACCTTCCATGTGACAGCAAAGCCTCCTGCACTCGATGGACCCTGAAGTTCCCTTCAGCATCAGATGGAAGGTACAAGTGGCATTATACACTAGTAACATCCAACGGGTCTTCATGGAATCTTGAATCCGAACCTGTGTTCCATTGATAAGATATCTTTTATCACTGAGATTGTCCTGTTTCTATTTAACACAACTTGGTAAGTGAAACTCCAGTGGCTAGTCGGGGACTCACAGGTGGATTTTATTGGTGGGATATTGTTTTTAGGTGAAATGGGAAGCTATGTTCATCCTCTGGGTACAATACTGCTCTCTGTTAAGGCTAGAATAGGTTGTCCATCCTTGATATTTAATGCTGCTTCCTGACACTATCAGGAGATTGTGCTGATCACCTGCTTTTGGGGTGATAGTCTGTGCTCTTTGTGGAATCTTTCTGTGCATGGGCTGAGGGACATGGTGTGCATCCAATATGTCTGTTAATGCATTGTTATGTTTTGGTAAGGTAATGCACCCTATCATATATATGCTTCATCATACTATGTGGCTCGCAAAAGCACGCTGCATACAGAAAAGTGGTCACTTTGGTTCTCTCACACATGTGAGATATGTTACGCGATTCCCATAAGTCAACTGTTCTCCTCCACAAAGGCCCGTATTTTCCTGGATCACCTCACCATGTAATGAAAAGGAACTCTGCCCTCTCATGCAGCCTTCCAGGATAACTCATGCATCACATGCTTCTTTCTGTGACACCTTCCACATACCTGGGAGTCCTAAATACAAATCTACCTAGATTTCCCAACTCATGGAAACATACACAAACACACCTAGGCATATATAGATTCTTGCACACACACATGAACACAGACACATGCACACAAACACACACATATACATGCATGTGCACACACCCACTCACGGCACGTAGGGCTGTGACATCCAAGTGGCATGCAATTGTGTCTCTCTGTTAGTACACGTGTGCAGTGCATGTGAGTGTGTGTGTACTTGTCTGTTCCATACCTCCATATAAACATCTCAATATCCTCACTAACATTATGATTATTTATTTTTTCTAATGTTTACTTCCATCCTCAGATTCCTCACCTTTGGAAAAATCCTCAGGTACTACACTAGTTAAGGAAGCTCTTCACAGCAGTGTTCCAGCGCGTTGGTCCATAGTGTTGTGCTGCTCTACGTTGACTTTGTTACACCCTAGAAGTGATGGAGTGGAGCCAATGTAGGTGTCATGCCTGCGTGCTAATGTCAGATACTTTCTTATCGCTCCTTCAGATGTGGATCTGGAGTTCTGAGATCCAATCTTCTTTTTTCTTTATCATTGACTTGTTGTCTCAAAATTTCAAAAACAGTGTGCAAGGGAATTATGTGACCTCTAAAGACAGCAGGATGTATGTCATGTAGGCACTGTTACAAGCAAATGTCTGTGACAGACCCCATGAGTTATGCCTTTAGTGTTTGGGCTCTGGGCATAACTCTCAAGTCATACCATGAGTGCACCATCATGAACCCGAAGACGATCCAAGTCCTTGAAGCAAAGCCGTACGTCACTGAGCACCTGAAGAAACCACACAAGTCCTGCTCAAAGTTGAGAGCACAGACTTGCTGCAGCTCCCAAGGTTGCTTCAGCAACAGGTCATCATCACGGTCGAAGTCTTCAGATAAGTTCAGGTCTAAGATGAAGCAGAAGCAAAACATGGCCAAGCAGGACTCATTTCCTGTCCTGCCACTCTCTGTGTCTAGGGAAGTTGCCACCCGGCCTCACTCCCGATCTACCAAGGAGTCAATTCTGAGTATGGTCCCAATGCATCCCAAATTTCCCAGGTTATCGGTGACGTTGCAACAGAACAAGGCCTTCAATGACACCATTTTGTGCATCTTTGGCACTCTCCCTTGTCTCTTTGGTGCACCTTTGGGCCCCAAGGGCCTGCAGGGGCCTCCCATTGGGTTGCCACCGATGGATCCATCCTCTGCACTTCCTGTGCTCCTCAAACCTGCTCCAGGTTCTGTGCCTGGGTCAGAGCCACCTTCTGCTCCAGTGCCTAAATCTGGTCAGTCCCTTCAGCATTGACACCACCGTCACTCAAGGAAATTACAATCCTAATCTGGGTGTCTGACACCAAACTAAACTCATCTCAGCCTTGACCAACATCATGTCTGGAATCCACGTTGACACACCCGGTCCCCGTTCACTTTGATTCTGACAGAACACTACCTTTGGTACAGAGTCTCCCTCAGGGCTCCACCAGCTTTTTGATTCAGCTCTGATCAGAGTCTGCCTCCATTTGGAGATGAAAATCCTGATGATGCAGATGTGTTACCCCTTTCCCCCAAGTCCAGCTGGTATACGGCCTTACATGAAGTCAGTGGGCTTGGTACATCCCTTGATACTTGGTTGATTTCCCCCTCTGGAGCAACACCAGAAGACAGTGCTTCCTTCCCTATGGCCATTAGATGGACAGTGGAGTTCTTGGCTCTACAGCTTCCCTCTGTGCATGTCAAAACTAACTTTCTTACAGAGGTTCTGCAACCTGGGCTAGCTTCTTCTGAACCCTTCTCACACTTTAATGAAGCCTTGTTTGACGCACTGATTTACACATTGACAAATCCTTGTTCATGTACGCCGGTGAACAGGAAGGTTGTCAGATGCCACAGACCAGCACCAGGGGTCCCTGACTTCTTGACTAAGTGCCCCATTGACGAGAGTCTGGTGGTTCCATCTTCTGCCAGCAAGGTGAACCATATCTCCTTATCCACAACTTCCCTTGACATAGTCAAAAGGGACTGAAGTGACTCCGGAAACAAGTGTTCTCAGCCAGCCTTGAGGACAGTCAACACGAGATGTTTGCTTAACCGATACATGCACATACTTTGGGACATGGCCATTGAGATCTTGCTGGCAGTTCCTGAGGACCTTTAAACATCCCTGGTGCAAACTGCTGAGCATGGTCAGGATGAAGCTAAATATGTCTTTTGGTCTAACATGGACACCACTGATGACTTATGGAAAGCAGTCAGTATCAGCCTTGTTCTCCATCAACATGCATGGATGAGAACACTGGGTTTCCGGGAATGTCCAGGCTTCCCTCATAGACATACTATTAAATGAATATTTCCTATTTGGCAAGAAAGCATATGTTGACCTGGAATGCTTTAAGAAAAGCCAAGCCACAGCACATTCCTTGGACCTTTCAGCTCCTATCAGTCAGTTCTCTCAGCAAACCCAGCCATTTTGCTGACTCGTATTCCCAGGACAATCATTCCCTACTGAACCCCCTTTGCACTCTAACTGATGTGGCCCTTTCCTACTCTTCTCACAAACGCCCCTCAATTTCTATTACCCACTAACCACCTGTCCCTACATTACCCACGGCTATGCACTAATATTCACCTTATTCCTGATCCCATTCATCCAATGTAACACTCCTTCAACCAGCGCCACACTAGTGCTTCTCTCCCTCCTGGACTACATACCCCCTTAATAGTCAAACCCCACATCCTCCATCAGCGCAGCTACACTTATTGCACAATACCTTTCTCCTACACTAACCTCAGCTATGAATGACCTGCTGTCCAAACCCTCTTGATAGCTCTCGTACCCATGTGAACGTCCCACCTAATAAGCGTGACCCACATGCACCAACTAATCAAGTTTCCATCATTGGCCCTCCTTCCTCTCGTAACACTCCCTTCGGCTCCCATATCCGATCTCTGTCCCTCATTGTCCTCATATAAAAATGGGTCACCAACACAGAACCTCTACTGCTTCCTCATCAACACCTGACCCAAGAATGAGATTGAGATCTCATCATTGATCTCAGACTTATCATCAGACCTTTTCCTAACTGAAACCTGGGTTAGCAATGATACCACTGCATCCCCAGAGAATATGAAATAATCTACTGGGACAGCACTAAGAAAGCAGGAGATGGCCTAGAAGTCATCATAATAAAAACAATAAAAATATCAACTATTGGAGACGTTACTATGACTGAATGCGAAGCCGTGCTGAAAAGAAGTTCTCCCCACTCATATCTTTTCTTGTTAATTCCACCTGATTTAGAGAACACTTCAAAACAACCAGAGCTTCAAGGATACTTTAAAGAACGTTGTGACAGAAACCACACTAAGTCACATTGGCTAATGCATATGGACAGTGGGGCTCTGCCCCTCCAGACCAGCATGCGCATAAGAAAAGATGGCTTTTATAGTTACAAGTGACACAAATGTAAACAGTTGAAACAACAGATCTCTCAGTTTATCTGTTTGTGTGTCTGTGGCCTGTCATGCTGCTGATGGCACGAAGTGCCCATGTCAGTCGCACAAGGAAGTGGGCATTTGCAAAGCTCCATCCAGTCATGGATTGTGCATTTTAAAAGGCACTTTTCAACATTCGCAATCCATAGTCATTCTTAGACCTGGCAGCCTTAGGGTGTCTTCCCCAAACCCTTTGCCTTTTACCACCTGTTTTTTGCTGATTCACTTGCTAGCCTTAGGACTCAGAGCACTTTTTCACTGGTGACCAGTGCTAAAGTGCAATGTGCTTCTCCCCTAAACATGGTAACATTAGTGTATACACAATTGGCATATTTAATTCATACCATATACCCAGGGCCTGTAGATTAAATACTTCTAATGGGTATTCAGCGCTGCTTTTGTCACCCACACAAGTGCCCATTTAAACATGTCCCAGGCCTGCCACTGCAGAGCCTGTGTATGCAGTTTCACTGCCACTTCAACCTGGCATTTAAAATCCCTTCCCAGGCTTTGAACTCCCCTTTTATTACACATATGTCACCCCTAAGGTAGGTCCTAGGTAGCACATAGGGCAGGGTGTAAGTTAAAGGTAGGACATATACTTTTAAGTTTACATGACCTGGGTAGTGACAAACAGCTAAATTAATTTTTCACTACTGTGAGACGTACTCCTCTCATAGGTTAGCACTGGGAATTTCTTAGTACATCTTTAAGCTGTAATTCCTAATCAGTAAGGAGTGTCTGTCTTATGTTTCATATCGTTGGAATGGTAATAATAAATTATCTTTAATGGTAAAGCTGGCTGTAACATTACTATTTTACAAATGTCCCTTTCAGAAAGTGGATATTTCTCTGCCCATACAGCTCTGTGTGCCTGCAACCTGTCTCCAATGCACATCTGGGGTGGGTGAAAGCTATACTTTGTGCATTCCCTCTAGACAGCCACAAACACTGGAAAGATAGGTGTGTCTGTGTGCTCATATGCATTCATCTGTATTCTGATGGTCCTTCCTGGGTATGGAAGGAGTGAAGGGCTGACACATCTAAATATGTACTGACTAGTCCCCACACAAAAAGGCTGATTACCCCCCATAGATAGTCTAGAGCCAGGGCTTTGAAAGAAAAGATACTTGTGCACTTCAAAGACCCTTCTTTGAACTTACCCCCTCTTCAAGGGCACTTTTGGGGATAAATACTGGGTCTCTGACCTCACCAAATCAGACACTTCTGGACCTGTACTTGGACTCTGTCAGAAGAACTGCTGTTCTGCTTAAAGGACTCATCTGCTGGACTGCCAGACCTGCTTTTCTCTTGTGTTGCCTTGCTGCCTGCTGGACTCTGACTCTGCTGAAGGAGAGCTGGACTCTGCCTTTAGCAGAAAAAATCAAAAGGCCAATCAAGGAGAATTGAAAAGGCTTGAATCGGTCTTAGTCTAGAGTTGTAGAGATCAATGATTTACTGTATGGTATTGCACAGACACAAGTCCTGTCCTTACCGCTAATCACCTTAAGTATGATTCAAGGGCTTGTTGGCTTGCCTCTTTTTTCTTGAGACTAAGGAATATCGGTATCTCTAACCTTGCTCCTGTGCCTGGATCACTGGAAGTGGACCCAGATACTTGCATCCCAGAAATCAACATATTTCTTGTCTGTGTGTAGTAGAACTAAGGCCTAAATATGGTTGCAGGAGTAGAATCGGAGCATTGCTCTCCTTGAGAGTCCAACTCATAAAAACTGCACTTCATGGCTGTACCAGTCAATAGAGATTGGCGCATGAAGAGGCCTGGAGCATCGCATTTCGGAGCTGTGCATTGCCGCCACAGCAGTCTACGGAAATCAACACATCCCTTGACTGCGTGGAAAAATCTGGCGTATCGCACTTTGGAACCAATGCATCTCGGCTCCAGCGCTTGCCTTCAAAACCAATGCATTGCCATCACTGCATGAGAAAGACTGATGCATCACCCTCTCTGTGAGGACTCAATCGACGCATCTCACTGCGCATCTCGCAGTTGCGACCAGGAAAGGTATTTTTTTCACTGGGGCCTGTGTGGGTCCTGTAGCTGGCCTGCGCCCCCTAATGGTCATCCCAAACTTTGACTTTGCCTCAGTCCAGCATGACCTAAACATACCCCTAAAGGAAAATTTGCTTCTTAGGGCTAGAAATATTTAATTCTTTAAAAATTCCTATCTTGACTTGTACTTATTGGCTTTTTTTCATTTTGGTCTTGATTTCTTTATAAAATTATTGTCTATTTTTCTAAACATGTGTGGAGTATTGGTGATGTTTTCACTGTGTTATTGTGTGTGTGTGTGGGTGTGCGTATGTGTGTGTGTATGTGTGTGTGTGTGTGTGTGTAGCACAAATACTTTACACATTGCTTCTTCAGATAAACCTGACTGCTCTGTGCAAAGCTACCTGAGGATGAGCACAGGTAACCTTTTACTGTGTATCTGGCTTAACGTGACTAGGATTGTGGTTCCTGCTTGTACAGGGTGCATACTTTGACAACCAGAAACCCAATTTCTACCATTGGTGATCTGTGGTGAGAATAGGACTTATGTTTGTGCAATCTCATGGTTCACTACAACTCTATACTAAGACCAATTCAAGCCTTTTCAATACTCCTTGATTGGCCTTTTGATATTTTCTGCTAAACCATGTCTTACCCTGGAGAAGCAGCACCTGCACCTGAAGTCATTGATTTTGAGCTTGCCCAGTTTGAGTCTTACACTGTGGCCCAGCTGGAGAGCTTTTGCAAGGGGTTTCAGGTTTCCATGAGAAGCTTCACCCGGAGGGTGGAGCTGCAGAAGAGCTTGAGAGCCTGGGTAGCAGCGTGAGATGCAAGGGCTGAGGTCCTAGAGGAAGACTAGCCAGAAATTCAGGAGAAAGAGGATGGCTTGATTCTGGAGTCTGAAAAGGCTCAGGAACTGCCTGTGGAGGTGGCCAACAATGGGCTGGTAGCTGTGGTGAGCCCCAGAGCAGGGAGCAGTGTTTACTACAGGAACTGGCAGACAGAAGGGAGGAAAGAAAGCTCAAGCTGGAGCTTGCAAATTTGGAGCAGGCTTGAGAAGAGAGAAGGTTGGCCATGGAGGAGAGGAATCTTGCCCATGAGCTCAACCTAAAACAGCTTGACTTTGTAGCCCTACAATTGCTGTCCAGCAACGGCAATGGTGGCAGTATACCTGCAGTGTCTGCTACAGGAGTAAGAGTCCGTATTACCAAGGATACGGTGCCCAGTTATGTGGTGGGATGACATGGACAAATGTTTCACAGTCTATGAAGTGGCTCTAAGAGTGCACAAGGTCCCAGAGAAATCCTGGGGTCGTAGTCTATGGTGGTGCATACCCTCAGTGGGGAGGGATACACTACTCACATTAGAGGTGGGGGGGCAGACATGCTACACTGTGATGAAGGCCATACTAGCCACCAAGTTTGGTCTGACACCTGAGAAATACTGACAGTTTCACAGTCAGTCACAAGATTACATCATAAAACTGAGTGACTGCTAGCAAGGCACTGAAGGACTGGGTGCTTGATGGGTGGCAAAGCAGAAGGTTATACAGGGCTGTACAGCTTGACTTTGAAGGAGCACATGCGTAATCTTTGTTTTACAGATCTGCACCAAGACCTAGTGCATAGTAAGCTGTCTGATCCCAGGAAGCTTACTGAGGAGGCATGCATCTGGGTCAGCGCCAGAGTGTCCAAAAAGGTATCTGGGGGAGACTCCCAAAAGGGAGGTCAGAGTTCCCACCACAAACAAGAAGGGGAGATTAAGAGACAGGGTTCTCCAAAGGCCCCAAAACAATTCACAAAGGAAAGGGTATGGTTCCCATTCCCAGTTTGGCCACCAGAAGAAAAACTACTGTGACAAAAGTCAGCAGCTCAAAACTCCCAAGTGCTATGACTGTGTCAAGTATGTACATTACAAGGAGGATACTCAGTGTCCAAAAAGAGCACAACCTCCCTCTAGAGGAAGAGTTCCAGGGGTGGTGAGTGTTGTTCTAGGGATGGATTTGTCCCAGTTAATGGGAAGAGTTTAGTAAGGTTACTCTAGTGTCCCTGGGTGACAGTAAGATGGTTTCTAAGATGCATGTGCCCTCTAATACTTCAAAGTATAGACAATGGATCACCATGGGCAAGGTGTTGAGGCTCTGAGGGATACAGGTGCCAAAATGACTATGGTAAGAAATCAGCTGGTATCCCCAGAGCAGGTGATACCCCATGCATTCCACCAGATTGTGGTGTCTGACAACAGAGAGGGTCACTGTCCAGTGGCCCTTGTTCCATTTGAGAGGGATCAGGACCTATTAAAGTTGCAGTGAGCCATGCCTATATTTGTTGGGTAATGACTTTGTACACTATCTGGAAGGAAGTGGAGTTCAAGGCTCATGTGGAGATGTTACAGTTACCTGAGTGGATCTATGCCACAAGGACCATGGCTACCCAGGATGGGAGCCAAAAAGGGATGGAGCCTGGATTAATGACCTAGCCAGCTGCTAAGATGGGGGAAGGCAGAGGTTGTGGGAAACCAGACCCATGAATGCCCTCCCAGTGAGGTGGATGGGGCACCTACAGTGGCCACCATGGAGCCCACTGAGGAGGACATTGCTCCCCTTGGTGACTTGCCAGAGCTTGCTGGGTAGCATGTGAAAGGAGGACCCACCAAGGAGGAATTCTGTAGGGCACAGAGGGAGTGGCCAACTCTTGAGGGCATGAGACAACAGGCTGAAGCTCAAGCAGTAGGTGAATCCTCCGGTAGTCATCAAATTTACTGGGAGGACAACCTCCTTTACAGTGAGCCTAAGGCTCCTGTGCATGGGATAACAAGTGCCCCTGTGGTCCCCCAATACTACAGGCCCTCCTACTGGAGTCGGCTCATGGGATTCCCTTATGGGACACCTGGGCCAAGATAAGACCTTAGCAAGGCTCCTTGCCCACTTTTATTGACCCAGCATCAGGAATGCCTTAGATTTTTCTGTAGGACCTCTGTGACCTGCCAGGCCAGTAGGAAGACCAAAGGCGTAAATCCCCCCTTTGTCCCTTGCCTGTCATTAGCACACCCTTTGAGAGGGTCGGCATCAATATTGTAGGGCCTATTGATCCCCAGACTGCTTCAGGCAACCTGTGTATCCTGGTTCTGGTTGGTCATGCTACTGGTACCCAGAGGCAATCCCTCTGAGGACCACAACTACATATGCAGTGGCAAAGGCCCTAATGGGGATTTATTTACACAAGTGGGTTTCCCCAAGGAAGTGGTGTCTGACAGGGCCATCAACTTTATGTCTTCTTGCTTGCAGTCAATGTGGAAGGAATGTAAGGTAACCTACAAGTTCTCCTCTCCCTACCACCCACAGACAAATGGGCTTGTTAAGAGATTCAACAAGACTCTGAAGGGCATGATCAGAGGTTTGTCTGAGTCCTTGAGGAAAAAGTGGGACATCCTTGTGGCATGCCTTCTGTTTTTGTGTAGAGAGGTGCCACAGACAGGTGTGGGCTTCAGCCTCTTTGAGCTTTTGTATGATTACCCAGTCAGAGGACCTCTGATTTTGGTCAAGGAAGGGTTGGAGTAAGCTCCCAAGAAAGTTTCCAGTGGTGTAGTGAGCTACATGCTGGCCTTCAGGAGCCAAATGGCTAAGATGTGGAAGCAAGCCCCAGCCACCAGCCAGGCTATGATGAAAGAGTTGTATGACCACAATTCTACCACTGTAGAATTGCAGCCTGGACTGAAAGTGTGGGCTATGGAGCCTGAGGAACCCAGGGCCCTCCGGGACTGCTGGACAGGGCCTTCTGAGGTGACTGAGAAAAAAGGAAGGCCATCTACTGGGTGGACCTCAAGAATTCTAGGCAACCCCAAAGGGTGCTGCATGTCAATCGCCTCTAACCCTACTTTGAGACATCTGAGCTGACCATGCTGTTGGTGACAGAATTGAGAACAGGAAGAGGAAGGGGAACTTCTCCCTGACCTCTTATACTCCAAGGGTAAAGATGGGTATGTGAGAGGAGTAATCCCTTTCCCCAGCCTGACTCCTGAACAGAAGAGGAACTGCCACCAAGTTTTGGGACACCACTTGTCTCTGTTCTCCCTTTTTCCTAAGACTACCCACCTGTGTACCCATGATGTGGACACAGGGAATAAACTCCCTGTTAAGAAAAGCTCTTACTGGTTGTTGGATAAGGTGAGAGCCAGCATTAAGAGTGAAGTCTCTGATAGAACTCTCCAGTAGCCCTTGTCCAGTCCTGTGGTTCTGGTACCAAACGCTGCCGCATCGGGCACAACATCTGAACTTGGAGTTTTTGTGTTGGTCATAGTGTGCTAAACTCAGTAACAAAGACAGATGCTCATACCATTCCTGGGCTGATGAGCTGATTGACCGATTAGAGGTTGCCCAGTACTTAAGTACCTTTAATCTTACATCAGGATACTGGCAGATCAACCTTACAGAGGAGGTAAAGGAGAGGTCATCCTTCTCCGCTCCAGAGGACCAATACCAGTTCAGAGCGATGCGTTTTAGATAAAAAAATGGCTCTGCCACCTTCCAGAGGTTGGTGAACCAGTTTCTTGCTGGTATGTAGGCCTTCTCATCTGCCTACCCGGATGACATACTGTCTTCAGTATCACCTGGAAGGACCACCTTTTTCACCTCCAAGAAGTGCTTTAGGCTCTGCTACAGGCAGGCCTGACTATCAAGGTCAGTAAGTGCCAGTTAGGGCAGGGGTCTGTGGTGGACTTGGGAAATGGGGTAAGGAGCAACCCCTCCAGGCCAACACAGAAACCATCATGGTCTGGGAAGCCCTCCAAAACCTAGACTGAGGTCAGAGCATGTTTGGGCCTCACTGGATACTAAAGGAGGCCTGTCAAGGGCTATAGCACCTTGACTGAGCTGACTTCGAAGAAGCAACCCAGGAAAGTGATTTGGACAGAGGCATTCTAAACTGCATTTGACTCCCTCTAAGCAGGCCATGTGCACAGCCCCTGTGCTCAGGGCCTCTGATTTCTCCAAGGTGTTTATTGTTCAGACAGATGCCTTAAAGCATGGGGCAGTACTTTCACAACTTTATTAAGACGGCCTAGACCAGCCTTTAGCCTTTGAACAACGAGGTTACTCCCCAGGGAACAAAGATGCAGTGCTATAGAAAGGGAAGATTTTACTGTGGTCTGGGCACTGAATAATTTGAAACCATACCTGTTTGGTGCTCACCTCCTGATTCATACCCCTGAGGTAGCTAATGCAAATGAGGGGTGAAAATCTAAAACTGTTGAGGTGGTCCATTTCCATACAGGGGATGGACTTCAAGGTTGAGCAAAGACCAGGGGTAGACCAAACCAATGCTGACGCTCTATCCAGATCTTTCCGTCTTAGTGATGAGAACTCCCTAGAGGTTGGGTAGATCTTCCTACTTTCAGCTGGGGGAAACACGTGTTACCACCTAGCATCCTGAGGGTGGTCTTACCCCAAACATTTTGCCTTTTACCTCCTGTTTTTTGTGCTCCTTTTGAAGGCCTTAGAACTCTGAGTACTTTTCCACTGCTGACCAGTGCTAAAATGCATGTGCTTTTCCCCTAAACATGGTAAAATTGGTGTATGCACAATTGGCATATTTAATTTACTTGTAAGTCTCTTGTAAAGTGGTATGCCATATGCCTACTGCCTGTAGATTAAATGCTACTAGTGGGCCTGCAACACTGTTAGTGCCACCCAAACAACTAGCACTTTAAACATGTCCCAGGCCTGCCACTGCAGAGCTTGTGTGCTCAGTTTTACTGCCACTTTGACTTGCCATTTAAAAGCCCTTGCCAAGTCTTCAACTCCCCTTTTATTACACATTAGTCACCACTAAGATGGATCCTAGGTAGCCCATATGGCAGGGTGAAGCTTAAGTAAAAGGTAGGATATGTACTTTTCCATGTCCTGGTTGTGAGAAACAGCTAAGGGACAGATGTATCAAAGTCCCGGTCGCATTTCTTAAATATCAAATTTTAAGAAATCGCTATTTGAGAAATGCAAAATGGGATGTAAGATAATAGCGAATCCCTAATAGCGATTTCCTAAAATCCGCAATCGCTATTAGGGAATCGCTATTAGGGAATGGGACTCCATTCATCTCTATGGGCCTGAAGGCCCATAGGTGTAAATGGTTTTGCATTTCCCAATTTTCAAATTCCTGTGAAGAATTTGAAAATTAGGTAATGCAAATCCAATGGTGCTGAGGGCCTAAGGCCCTCTTTCATGCATCCCCCCTCAAAAAAAGTGTGCCCATGTAAAGCGCACACATGCCATGGTGGCATGTGTGCGCTACATGGCACTTTTAAAAATGCATTTCCATTGCATTTTTTTAAATTGCACATGGTTTCCACCAAATTTGAATTTGTGGTAATTGCATTTCCTAAATGCTCAGTTCCCATTTAGGAAATGCATGATACATGTGCACAAGTAATGGCAAATATGTATTCCCGATTTGCAATTACCTATTTAGGGAATCACAATTTGCGCTTCCCTATTCAAAGCCACAATTTTAGGGAATTGCTAAAAATTGCGATTCCCTAAAATTGCACTGCACTGCCTTTCATACATCCTGAAAGGCGATTTTGAATTCTCAAACAGTGGAATTTACTGATTCGCACCATTTGTGAATGCAAACTCATTTGATACATCTGGCCCCAAATTAATTTTCACGACTGTGAGGCCTACTCCTCTCATAGGTTAGCATTAGTAATTCCTTAATACACATTTAAACTGTAATTCCTAATCAGAAGGGAGTTGTTGCATCCTGTTTCATATCAACAGCCTACTCGACATCTCCCAGTTCGGCTTCCGCAAGAACCACAGCACCAAGACCACCCTTATCGCTTGCACCGACGACATCAGGAGCAGGCTCGACAAAGGTGAAACCATTGCCCTCATCCTCCTTTACCTTTCTGCAGCCTTCAACACCGTCTGTCACCAAACCCTCCACACAAACCTCCACAACGCCGGAATCCGCCACAGAGCACTGGATTGGCTCACATCCTTTTTCTCTGGCAGAACGCAAAGAGTCCGCCTCCCCTGTTCCTGTCAAAAGCCACCAAGACCATCTGCAGAGTCCCCCAGGGATCCTCATTCAGCCACACCCTCTTCAATGTCTACATGGCATCGCTCACCAACATCGTCCGATCCCACGGCCTTAACATCGTCTCCTACGCGGACGACACCCAGCTCATCCTCTCTCTCACGAAGGACCCCGCGACCGCCAAGACCAACTTCCACACCGGACCTCACGCCATCGCCAACTGGATGGAGGCAAGCCGCCTCAAACTGAACTTGTAGAAGACTGGGATCATACGCTTTGGCTACAACAGATCAGCATAGGACGACTCCTGGAGGCCTGCCACTCTGGGATCTGTCCCAACGCCCACCACCCTCGCACACAACCTCGGCTTCATACTGGACTCATAGCTCTCTATGACCCAGCAAGCCAACGCCATCACATCCTCATGCTTTAACACCCTTTGTATGTTTCGCAAGACCTTCAGATGGATCCCCGTTGAAACCAGAAGAACGGTCACCCACGCCTTCGTTAGTAGAAGACTGGAGTACAGCAACTCTTTCTACACGGGAACAATGGCCAATCTCCAGAGGAAACTTCAGCACGACTCATCCTTAACCTCCCTTGCCACGAACACATCTCAGCCCACCTCAGAGACCTCCACTGGCTCCCCGTCAACAAAAGGATCATCTTCAAACTCCTGATCCACGCTCACAAGGCTCTCCATGACACCGGACCTGCCTACCTCAACAAGCGTCTCAATTTGCACATCCCGACACACCAGCTCCGCTCTGCCAACCTCGCCCTTGTGACCGTCCCCCTCATCCACCGGACCATAACCGGCGGCAGATCCTTCTCCCACCTTGCCCCCAAAACCTGGAACTCCCTCCCCGTCAACCTACATCTGACCCAGGACCTCCTGACCTTCAGGAAGCGCCTCAAGACCTGGCACTTCGAGCAGTAGCAGCCCCCCCCAGCACCTTGAGACCCTACCGGGTGAGTAGCGCGCTCTGCAAATTACTGATTGATTGAATAATAAATCTTCTTTACTGGTAAAGTTGGATTTAAATTACTATTTTAGAAATGTCACTTTTAGAAACTGGGCATTTCTCTGCTCTTATAGTTGTGTGTGCCTGCAGTCTGCCTCCAACACAAATCTGGGGTGGGTGACAGCTTTATTTTGTGCATTCCCTCTAGACAGCCACAAACACAGGGAGGTTAGGTGTGTCTCAGTGCTCATTTGCATTTGGCTCTTTCTGGGCAGGAAGAGAGGGAGTGGCTGACACATCTGAATAGGCAGTGGCCTTACCCCACACAAAAGGCTGATTACCCCCCATAGATAGTCTGGAGCCAGGGATGAGGAAGAACGGATACTTGCACTTCAAAGACCCTTCCTTGAAGGCACCCCCACCTCAAAGGCACTTTAGGTATAAGTACTGGGTCTCTGACCCCACCAAATCAGCCACATCTGGACCTGTAACTAGACTCTGTCAGAAGAACTGCTGTGCTGCTTAAAGGACCCATCTGATGGATTGGCAGACCTGGAAGGCCTGCTTTTCTCTTGTGTTGACCTGTTGCCTGATGGACTCTGCTGAATTAGAGCTGGACTCTGCCTTCTACCTTAAGTGTGCTCCAAGGGCTTGTTTGCTTGTCTCCTGTTGCTTGAGACTAAGGGATATCAAAGTCTCTACCCCTACTTCTGTGCCTGATTCACTGGAAGTGGACCCAGAAACTTGCATCATGGAAATCAATGCATCTCCTGTTTGCGTGTAGCAGAACCGGTGCATCGACCCAGTTGCATGAGTAGAATCAGCGCATCACTCTTGAAACAGACACATCACCTTGAGAGCCCGATGCATCAGAACAGTGCTTCGCTGCCATAGCAGATTGCGGAGATTGATGCATCCCTTGACTGTGTGGAGAAACCCAGCATATAGCACTTTGGAGCCACCCATTGCTGCCGCAGCAGTCTACAGTCATCAATGCATCCCTCAAAGGCGTGGAGAAACCCGGTGCATTGCACTTCAGAACCAATGCATCTCAGCTCCAGCGCTTGCCTTCAGAATTGGTGCATCGCCATCACTGCTTGGGTCAGATCAACGCATCACCATCCCTGCGAGGACCAGATCCACGCATGTCACAGCTTATCTCGCTGTTGCGACCAGGAAAGGCACTTTGTTTATCGTGGCCTGTGTGGGTCCTGTAACTGGCCTGCGCTCCATCATTGTCTCCCCAAACCTTGACTTTCCCCAGCCAAGTGCGACCTAAAGTAACCCCATAAGCGCTATTTGCTTATAAGCACTAGGGGCCATATGTATCATGCATTTTTGTGGTCGCAAACAGATGCATTGGGCCTTTTGTGACAGCAAAAATGCATTTTAGTATGTCTGAATTGCAATTTGCGTTTCAGTAACATGTTACCGAATCGCAGTTTGGAATTGTGCATACATCTTGATTCGGTATTAGGAAGGAGTACGACATGGGAGTCCCTTCCTAATATCAAACCTCAGCGGTATGTAGGAATGTTTTGTGATTGAAATGCGGTCGCAAAACATTTGCATTTCACAATTTACTTCAAGTAGGTGGTAACACACTCACAAACGGGGCCTTCCCCTTTGTGAATCGTAGCAAAAACATTTTTTAAGAGTAATCAGTTGTCCCACAGACCACTGCCTACTCTTAAAAAATGAAATAAAAACTTTTAATTTTAATTTTATCCTTTAAGGAAAATGGGCTATATTTAAAAAACACAGATTGCTTTGTTTAAAAGCAGTCACAAACATGGTGATCTGCTGACCCAAGCAGGCCACCATCCCTGTGATTTTGCATTTCCTAATGGGACGCAAAATGTGACCTACATCATTAATATTAATGAGGTAGGTCGATTTGCGACCCATTGGGGAAGGCTAAATTAAACTCTATGAGCTTCATACATTAGGAGTAGCGATTACCTAATTGCGATTCGCAGAGAATTAACATCAGGTAATCACTCTTTCTAACAAGAATACATCTGGCCCTTCCTGTTCTATATCTGTATATCTCGCTTGCTTTTCACTGTCACTGCCACAGTCTGTTAAACATTCTCACCAGCAGAGGGAGGCGTTGTCTAACAAAACGGACACCAGACATTAAATGCACTATAACCACTGCTCTGTTCCTGTGTGGAATTGTTAAAACACAACCCTGGATGTTCAGTATATGACAATCATTCTGAAAACACAATAACAAATGTAAAGAGTTCTTAGTAAAACTATTTTTGCAGTTGACCTGTGTTTGACCCCCAAGTGAGTCCACTCAGCCTTTCATCCGCCCAATGTTGATACAATGATTACCAATAACTTCGGTAAGAGCAGGCGCATGCTGCTATGTGTCAATAGTATCACGAGAGTCATAAACCTGAATTCGCGCTGCCTGTTATCTGCTGGAGACAATCTAACGCGCCTCGTCATGTCCTGTCACAGTAGCTCCTTCCTCGTCATGCTGTCGGCGTCGGGGCGCTAGCAGGGACTCTCTCTTTCCATCACACCCTGGGCGCCTCTTGGCAGAGGGTGCAGAGATAGTCAAGCCTGCAGATTAATAGGGAGAGGCGGGGCTGGGGTCATGTGTGGCTCGAAGATCCTAGCATGAGCCCGTGCACTCGAAAGTTTGGCATGTAAATTGTGCAAAGGGCGTTCTGTAGAATTATGATAAAAGACTCTTCAGATGTTTTAATGGTGTATTCCAATAACCCGCGGAAGCATTTCACCTTAGTATTTGGATTATGTCACTGATTCGTCATGTATTATAAATTATAGTTTCAAAGCATGAATTTAAACTAATTCTGAATGGTGCCTCCCACTAGTCCCCGCACCCCACGAAGATGCCATGGCTGAAACGACCTGAACTGAATTGAATTGTCTGAAGGTGAGAAGTGAAGTGAATGAATGGTCTAAGATCGCACGCTGCGGTGGAGTGGGGAGCCGAGATTGAACTCACATTTCCCTATTACATAATATGTAATTCAGCCACTGGGCGGGTGCCTTCTCCTCTAACCCATGTCCGTGTCCTTTGGCACTATGTTTTTTTTAGACCAAAGACATTTTTGGCCTTTAGTCAATATTTTTTGTTTTCAGATTGTCGACGGCCCAAAACCTTCCGCAACAATAGTTATGCAAAAATCAAATCGAAGCAAACATTGACGAAGCCAAAAGGATGGAATCCAGTGGCAGACTGTTGGCTTGGCCAATGCTTGTTTACATTACAGAAAGTATTTGTTTTTTCCCTTTAAGGCAGGAACCTGCTCTGGTACTTCCCTCTGTTTCACACTCTTCAGTCTCTACTCTTGACATGAGGTAGTTGTTATTTCCTACCCTCTTGGGTGTACCTGCAGTTTTGCTTTGGGATCATCCTATCAGCCCCCCCACTCTCTACTCCAATGGTATCTCTAGTCTGGCGCTTGCCTGGTTCTCCTCTAGCTGTCTCCCTTCCCCAGCTCTGTGTGCTGAGCAGTCATCATTCTCTCTCCCCCTCCTCCATGGGGTCCCTCTCTTCATGAGTGTCCTGAGCAGTCATCGCTCTCTCTCCCCCTCCTCCAAGGGGTACCCAGAAGACGAGTGCGCGGTCCCTCTGTTCTGCACACTCATTTATGAGTGTCCTGGGTAATCAGCACTCTCCCTTCCTCTCTTCCACGGGGTACCCTGAAGTGGAGTGCGCTGTCCCTCTGTTCATGAGTGTCCTGGGCGGTGATCACTCTCTCTTCCCCTCCTCCATGGGGTCCCTCTCTTCATGAGTGTCCTGGGAAGTCAGCACTCTCTCTCCCCTCCTCCATGGGGTGCTCTGAAGTGGAGTGCGCTGTCCCTCTCTTCATGAGTGTCCTGGGCAGTGAGCACTCTCCATTCCTCCCCTCCATGGAGTACTCTGAATTGGAGTGCGCTGTCCCTCTCTTCATGAGTGTCCTGGGCAGTCATCACTCTCTCTTCCCCTCCTCCATGGGGTGCTCTGAAGTGGAGTGCGCTGTCCCTCTGTTCATGAGTGTCCTGGGCGGTGATCACTCTCTCTTCCCCTCCTCCATGGGGTCCCTCTCTTCATGAGTGTCCTGGGAAGTCAGCACTCTCTCTCCCCTCCTCCATGGGGTGCTCTGAAGTGGAGTGCGCTGTCCCTCTCTTCATGAGTGTCCTGGGCAGTCATCACTCTCTCTTCCCCTCCTCCATGGGGTCCCTCTCTTCATGAGTGTCCTAGGCAGTCAGCACTCTCTCTCCCCTCCTCCATGGGGTGCTCTGAAGTGGAGTGCACTGTCCCTCTCTTCATGAGTGTCCTGGGCAGTGAGCACTCTCTCTTCCCCTCCTCCATGGGGTGCTCTGAAGTGGAGTGCACTGTCCCTCTCTTCATGAGTGTCCTGGGCAGTGAGCACTCTCTCTTCCCCTCCTCCATGGGGTGCTCTGAAGTGGAGTGCGCTGTCCCTCTGTTCACAAGTGTCATGGGCAGTCCGCACTCTCTCTCCCCCTCCTCCATGGGGTGCTCTGAAGTGGAGTGCACTGTCCCTCTCTTCATGAGTGTCCTGGGCAGTGAGCACTCTCTCTTCCTCTCTTCCATGGGGTACTCTGAAGTGGAGCGCGCTGTCCCTCTCTTCATGAGTGTCCTGGGCAGTCATCACTCTCTCTTCCCCTCCTCCATGGGGTCCCTCTCTTCATGAGTGTCCTGGGCAGTCGTCACTCTCTCTTCCCCTCCTCCATGGGGTCCCTCTCTTCATGAGTGTCCTGGGCAGTCGGCACTCTCTCTTCCCCTCCTCCAGGGGGTATTTTGAAGTGGAGTGCGCTGTCCCTCTCTTCATGAGTGTCCTGAGCAGTGAGCACTCTCTCTTCCCCTCCTCCAGGGGGTACTCTGAAGTAGAGTGCGCTCTCCCTCTCTTCATTAGTGTCCTGGGCAGTCGGCGCTCTCTCTTCCCCTCCTCCAGGGGGTACTCTGAAGTGGAGTGCGCTGTCCCTCTCTTCATGAGTGTCCTGGGCAGTCGGCACTCTCTCTTCCCCTCCTCCAGGGGGTACTCTGAAGTAGAGTGCGCTGTCCCTCTGTTCACAAGTGTCCTGGGCAGTCCGAACTCTCTCTCCCCCTCCTCCATGGGGTGCTATGAAGTGGAGTGAGCTGTCCCTCTCTTCATGAGTGCCCTGAGCAGTCAGCACTCTCTCTTCCAATCCCTTATGGGGTACCCTAAAGTGGAGTGTGCTGTCTCTCTGTTCTGCACACTCTGTCATGAGTGTCCTGGGCAGTCAGCTCTTTCCCTTCCTCTCTTCCATGGGGTATTCTGAAGTGGAGTGTGCTGTCCCTCTCTTCAGTGCTCTCATTCAGGAGTGTTCAGGGCAGTCAGCACTCTCTCTTCCCCTCCTCCATGGGGTACTCTGGAGTGGAGTGCACTGTCTCTTTGTTCTGCACACTCATTCATTGTAATTGTAATAGTATTTATATAGCGCTTACTACCCCTGATGAGGCATCGAAGCGCTTTTCGGCAAGTAGCACGCTACTCCGGGACCCAAAAGGAATTAGTGGTGGATTAGTATGGGGAAATATGAGTACAGTTTTAGTATTATTATGAGTTAATTTGAGCTGTGGATATGTGAGTTTGTTAGTTGTATTGACTGGAGTAATGGAGGGGTGGAGGAGGAAAGAATCCAGAAGTGTTAATTGGGGGTTTATGGTAATAAGATTTAGGGGCTCATTCTGAGCCCGGCGGGCGGCGGGAGCCGCCCGCCTGGAGGGAGCCGCCAAATGACCGCACCGCGGTCAAAAGACCGCGGCGGCCATTCAGACATTTCCTCTGGGCCGGCGGGCGCTCTCCAAAAGAGCGCCCGCCGGCCCAGAGGAAATGCCCCTGCAACGAGGACGCCGGCTCAGAATTGAGCCGGCGTACTTGCAGGGGTGCGACGGGTGCAGTTTGCACCCGTCGCGTATTTCAGTGTCTGCATTGCAGACACTGAAATACACAGTGGGGCCCTCTTACGGGGGCCCCTGCAGTGCCCATGCCATTGGCATGGGCACTGCAGGGGCCCCCAGGGGCCCCGCGGCACCCCCTACCGCCATCCTGTTCCTGGCGGGAGACCCGCCAGGAACAGGATGGCGGTAGGAGGTGTCAGAATCCCCATGGCTGCGGAGCGCGCTCCGCAGCCATGGAGGAATCCCCCGAGCAGCGGGACTTTCCGCTTCTGACCGCGGCTGAACCGCCGCGGTCAGAATGCTCGTGGGAGCACCGCCAGCCTGTTGGCGGTGCTCCCGTGGTCGGTGGCCCTAGCGGCCACCGGCCGCCAGGGTCAGAATGACCCCCTTAGTCTTTGGATGAGTAAAGGGGGATGGAGGAGGGAAGAATCTGTGGAAAGGGTTAGGGAGATCATAATAGCTGGAGGGGTTTTGGATGAGTCAAAGGTGAGATAAATGAGGGAGAATTTAGTAGGGTTGTTTGGGAGATCATGGTAGTAAAGTGAGGTTTGGTGAGTTAGATGTGGAAGCGGGGGGAAGAGCTTAGACAGAGTTATTTAGGAGATGAAAGTAGTAGAATGGATTTGGGATGAGTCACAGTGAGAATGGAGGATAGATTGATAGAGACATGATATATGGTGATAGGTAGACAAAGCAAAGCTTACAAGAGAGTAAAAATGTAATAATTTTTAATTATATTTTTTTTATATATATATATATATATATATACATTTTGATCATTATTTGTATTTAATTTATGTATTCTTTATTATTATTAATATATATATAAGTATATAAATATATATATATTTAGATGTATTTATAATTGCAATTTTATTTATAGACTTTGTTTTATTTTTATTTAATTTTTTCTCTAGTACAGTAGGACTAGAGTAATAAATGAATAGATATGTGAGTACATATTAAGGCAATATATGTACAAGGAATATAATAATGGGTATAATATGAGAAGAAAAGTAGTATTGTATAAACACAGACTTTCAAGATTTGTAATATTTGAAGTTAATTAATAAGTGTACTTTTCTAACATTTATTTATCTTTACTCAATTTTTGAACAGCCAAATACCTACGATAATAAACATTTGATCAGTGTGATGTAAAATGAGAGCAGGGATTTCTATGTATCTAATATAAGAACTTATCTAGGAGCTATGCAATGACCTATGAACATGTTGAGCATAGAATAACATACACACACACACACATATATATATATATATATATATATGTATATATATATATATATATACACACACACACACACACACACACACTTACACACATGAATACACACACATATACACACTTATATGTACATACATATACATAATTAAACTGTGAGTAAATATACATTACTTAAACAGGTTTAAAGACTATGGGCCTGATTACAACTTTGGAGGAGGTGTTAATCCATCCCAAATGTGACGGATATACCACCAGCCGTATTACGAGTTCCATAGGATATAATGGACTCGTAATACGGCTGGTGGTATATCCGTCACTTTGCCGTCACTTTTGGGACGGATTAACACCTCCTCCAAAGTTTTAAACAGGCCCTATGTGTGTAGTTTATTGTGATGACATAGTAGCGATACATATTTTCTAAAGACCTATATATATCTAGAATATACACATAATCAGATAAAAAAATATTTATCAACACAGGCATATGCAGACTATAGCTGTTTGAAAATGGTGGTTTTAAAGGAAAGAGCCAACTCTTGAGTAGTCTTCTGAAGACAAGATAGTTATCTGTGGAACTTATAGTTGGGGGTAATGAATGCCATAGTTTGGCTGCTTGAACAGAGAAGGATGTACCACCTATAGGCTTTTTCTGGTATGGTGGTGTTCTAAGGCGGGGTACCAATCTTGAGCAGAGGTTTCTTTGTTGAATGTATTTGGTTATTTTGTTTCTGATAAAAAGTGGTCGTGTTCCATGTGTAGCTTTGTGGGTGATACAAAGCAGCTTGAAGGTGCATCTTCTGGCAATGGGTAACCAATGTAGTGCTCTCAAGGCAAGGGAGATGTGGGCTTGTGGCTTTACATGTAATAGTAGCCTGGCTGCTGAGTTCTGAATACGTTGTAGTTTTTTCATAATAGATAGAGATGATCCATGGTAGAGGCCATTGGCATAGTTCAGTTTGGATAGTACAAGCGAGATAGCAGCTTGCACCTTGTGTGGAAATCCGAGGTGGGGGAAGATGCGTCATAGAGTCTTCAAGGTGATGAAGCTTGTTTGTGCTAATTTGTCCACTTGGGCATTCATAGTTAACTTGGAGTCTATGGTGATTCTAAGGTTTTTAACTTCCTTGGATAGTTGAGGAGGTGGTCTGAGATCATCAGGCCAGGCGCACAGTGGGTCATAATTTTCCCAGTCACCACATATTAGTATTTCTGTTTTGAAGGCATTTAGTTTGAGATGGCTCTGAGTCATCCATTAATCAACGGCTCTGAGGCAACTGAAGATTAGTGAGTTTTCAATGTTTTTGGAGCATTCTAATTTAAGTAATATTTGTGTGTCATCTATCTAGTTGTAGCATGCGAGATGAAAATCATTGATCAGTTCTGGTAATGATATCATGTAGATGTTGAAAAGCAAAGGTGAGATGATTGATCCTTGGGGGACCCCTGTTTTTGTGAGGTAGGTTTTGGACAAGAAGGGGGGAGAATAGATGATATTAGTTCTTTTTTTAAGGGAGGATGTAATCCAGTCAAGAGCAGTCCCTTCTATGCCGACTTTGTGGAGTCTTTGAATTAGGGTGTCATGGTCAACCGTATCAAAGGCAGCCGTGAGGTCCAAGAGAAGTAGTGCAGTAAATCCATTGCGGTTGACTGTGTTTTTAAGATCATCCCAGATTGCTATGAGTGCCGATTCAGTGCCTCTTCCTGGGCAGAATCCACTTTGGTAGTCTGAAAGTATAGAATTGTTTTCAATGAATTGTGACATCTGAGTGAATACTGCTCTTTCTATCAGTTTGCCCAGGAAAGGTCCATTTGTGATTGGTCTGTAGTTGTTGGGGTCTTGCGGGTCTAGGTTTGTTTTCTTTAATAACAGTCGTATGTATGCCTTTTTCAGGTCTACAGGAAAGGTTCCTGTAGTTAAAGTGTTGTTGATGATTCTTCTTACAGGTGTGGCAGCAAAAGTAGATAAAAGAATGTTCTTGAAGATGTGTGGTGGGCAGGGGTCAGAAGGGCAACTGGAAGGTCTGCTTGTTTTGACCAAATCCATAAATTCACCTTGTGATATTTGTTTGAAGGACTGTAGAGGCTGGGTTGGTTTATTCTTAGAGGGTATTCTAGGAAAGGGGTTGGTGCTGAGGTTTACTTCTGTTTTAAATAGGAGTCCAATGTGTTTGCCTTGCTTGTGTAATGAGTTGCCAGTTTGTTTGTGAAATCTTGAGTAGTGGGATGACTTCCTTCCATGCATGTAGGTTTTCAAAATTCATTGAAAATGTTATAAAATTCTTTGGTTTCAGATTTTGAATTCCGTCTGAGTAGTACCTTTTTTAGCTTTTTTGGTTGATGATTTGTATATTCTGTTAAGTTTGTGTAGCTGCAGTTTGTCTTGACTGTTGTTTGTTTTGAGCCAGGTCCACTACAACTTTCTGATTTGTTGCTTTATCTTTTTAAGTTCTGTGTTTTTCCAAAGTGTTGGTTTTCTTTTGTCCTGTTTAGTTTTCCTGAGTGGTATTAGGATATCAAAAGCATCCTGAAGCCGCTCATAAAGTTTTGGAACAGAATTAATTGTATCCAGATCTGTGTTGGCTGTTAGTTGTGTTTCTAAGTCATAAAAATTGAGTTTGCTCCAAGGTCGATAGGTGCATGTATGTAAGTGGTTGTGGGTGTGTGTTGAATTGTGGTGTTTTATGTCAGAAAGTTATCAAATGGTGGTCTGACCATGTGATTGGCGTGATGCTATGAACAGTAACTAGTTCAGGCTTAGCAAAAATGTCATCTAGGATGTGTCCAGTGATGTGTGTGGGATTGTGTACAATCTGATGTAGGTTCAATGTGACTAGGCCAGTGATGATAGCTTTTGGATGGGGCATATTGGGTTTGTCAAACCAAATATTTAGGTCCCCAAGAATGCATAGGTTTGAGTGTAATGTAATAAGGTTTGAGACTGTATCTAGAAAAGCGTCTGGGAATGTTGAGTTGCTAGGTGGAGGTCTGTAAAGGAGGAGAAAGTTACAGGAGGAAGTTGGAGTAGGACGGCATCTGGTGAGGAGGGCTTCACATCCTTGTATGGAAATGTTGTCTGTTTTACTGAGATTTATTGCCTGTTTGAATATAATAGCTAGTCCACCTCCTCTCTTGCCTATACGGTTTTGTGTGATGGTTTGATAGTCCGGAGGAAGGGCTTCATGCAACACTGGGTCCATGTTATCTCCCAACCATGATTCTGTTATGAATAGTAAGTCAGGTTGTGTGCCTGCGAGCAGGTCATAGATGTGGAGCTTGTTTTTTTAGAGTGACCGAGCATATATGAGCTGGCAGTTTAGAAAAAGTGTGTTAGTGCCGGTGTTGTTTTGTTTAGGAGAAGGGTGAGCAGTATATTTTGAGCTTTTAGCAGGTGTGTTATTACTTATGATAACTGTGTGAGGGCCACAATAGTCCTGATTTTCAATATGGTGTTCCTCTTCCAGCAGGTTTAGGAGGCATTTTGTTGGGTCTGTGTGTGTGGGTGGTGGACTTGGTGGCTAAGAGAGACATGAAGAGTGTACTGTTTTTTGTAAGGTAGCCTTATCATGTAATAGTCAATGGGATGCGAAGTTGTTAAGAGTGGCATGTTGTTGATTTTGTTTGTGTCTGTTTAGTGTGGATGGAGTATGGGTTAGGGGTGGTGGAGGAGCATGTGGATCATGATGTAAGGCTCTAAATTGTGCAATGGAGGAGAGGCGAGTGAATGAAAGTTGCTGGGTTTGGGGTGCTTGTGGTAGGTGTTTGTGAAGAGTGAGACAGTAGGGGTAAAGATTGGACTGGATTTGTATTCTTTGTGTAGTCATGAGGGTGGGAGTGGGTGTGACGATAAGTATAATGAAAGTTTGTGTAGATTTGATGTGCTGATGTGTGTGGTCTGTATTGTTTTTGTGGGATAGTGAGAGGGGATATTGATGTAGTGGTTTTCTGTGAGGGATTTGTATGTGAGTTAGTGCCGATGAGTGGAATTAGAGTATTACAGGGGGTGTTGATGTGTTTTGGAGATGAATGTATGAGGTGTGTAAGAGGTGATGGATGTGTGTCAGGGGAGTTGGTGTTAGTTGTGATGACTGGAAGAGGTAATATGTGTGGTGAGTGAAGTGTGGGGATTGTATGGTTGTGTGTAATTAGTGAAGAGAGGGGAAGGGCGTTTGTAGATGGTGTGTTGGAAGGCTGGGTTTGGGAATTGTTATGATGAAAGGTGGTCTTTGTGGAGCAAATAGAGGATAGTGCTGTTGGTTTGTATGAACACGGATTGTGTATCTGGAAGGCTGAAAGAAATGTATAGAGTGGTTTTGTGTTGTGTGGGCGATGACAGGTTGTGTTACTGGGAGTGGACAGAGTAGTGTTTGCTGTGAGAATGAAGGTGTTTTACTGTTGTAGTTGTGGTGGATATGTGGATATGTGTTGTAAATGGGGTATTGTGTTGGAAGATGGGACATTGCAATCTGTATAAGGTCAGTTTGTGATGCAGGAGTTCGATGTCTTTGCAGATAATGTGTTTGCATGTTGATGGATGTGTAGGGAGTAAGTTCCTTTCTGATAAATGGGAAATTGGGCAGGATTTCTGGCCCTGGGCCCTACCAGACCTTGATAGGGTACTATGAAATGGAGTGCGCTGTCCCTGTTTATGAGTGTCCTGAGCAGTGAGCACTCTTCATTCCTCTCCTCCATGGGGTACTCTGAAGAGGAGTGCACTGTCCCTCTGTTCTGCACTGTCATTCATGAGTGTCCTGAGCAGTGAGCACTCTCCCTTCCTCCCCTCCAAGGAGTACTCTGAAGTGGAGTGCGCTGTCCCTGTGTTTATGAGTGTCCTCGTCAGTCAGCACGCTCCCTTCCTCCCCTCCATGGAGTACTCTGAAGTGGAGTGCGCTGTCCCTCTCTTCATGAGTGTCCTCGTCAGTAAGCACTCTCCCTTCCTCCCCTCCAAGGAGTACTCTGAAGTGGAGTGCGCTGTCCCTCTCTTCATGAGTGTCCTGGGCAGTGAGCACTCTCCATTCCTCCCCTCCAAGGAGTACTCTGAAGTGGAGTGCGCTGTCCCTCTCTTCATGAGTGTCCTGGGCAGTGAGCACTCTCCATTCCTCCCCTCCAAGGAGTACTCTGAAGTGGAGTGCACTGTCCCTCTCTTCATGAGTGTCCTGGGCAGTGATGGAGTACTCTGAAGTGGAGTGTGCTGTCCCTCTGTGTATGAGTGTCCTCGTCAGTCAGCACGCTCCCTTCCTCCCCACCAAGAGAGTACTCGGAAGTGGAGTGCGCTGTCCCTCTCTTCATGAGTGTCCTGGGCAGTGAGCACTCTCCCTTCCTCCCCTCCATGGAGTACTCTGAAGTGTAGTGCGCTGTCCCTCTGTTTATGAGTGTCCTCGTCAGTCAGCACGCTCCCTTCCTCCCCTCCATGGAGTACTCTGAAGTGCAGTGCGCTGTCCCTCTCTTCATGAGTGTCCTGGGCAGTGATCACTCTCCATTCCTCCCCTCGAAGGAGTACTCTGAAGTGGAGTGCGCTGTCCCTCTCTTCATGAGTGTCCTGGGCAGTGAGCACTCTCCATTCCTCTTCTCCATGGGGTACTCTGAAGAGGAGTGCACTGTCCCTCTCATCATGAGTGTCCTGAGCAGTGAGCACACTCCATTCCTCTCCTCCAAGGAGTACTCTGAAGTGGAGTGCGCTGTTCCTTTGCGCTCTCATTGATAAGTGTCCTGGGCAGCTAGCACTCTCTCTTCCCCTCCTCCAGGGGGTACTCTGAAGAGGAGTGCACTGTCCCTCTCTTCATGAGTGTCCTGAGCAGTGAGCACTCTCCATTCCTCTCCTCCATGGGGTACTCTGAAGTGGAGTGCGCTGTCCCTCTCTTCATGAGGGTCCTGGGCAGTGAGCACTCTCCATTCCTCTCCTCCATGGGGTACTCTGAAGAGGAGTGCACTGTCCCTCTCTTCATGAGTGTCCTGGGCAGTGAGCACTCTCCCTTTCCCTCCTCCATTGAGTACTCTGAAGTGGAGTGCGCTGTTCCTCTGCGCTCTCATTCATAAGTGTCCTGGGCAGCTAGCACTCTCTCTTCCCCTCCTCCAGGGGGTACTCTGAAGTGGAGTGCGCTGTCCCTCTCTTCATGAGTGTCCTGGGCAGTGAGCACTCTCCATTCCTCCCCTCCAAGGAGTACTCTGAAGTGGAGTGCGCTGTCCCTCTCTTCATGAGTGTCCTGGGCAGTGAGCACTCTCCATTCCTCCCCTCCAAGGAGTACTCTGAAGTGGAGTGCGCTGTCCCTCTCTTCATGAGTGTCCTGGGCAGTGAGCACTCTCCATTCCTCCCCTCCAAGGAGTACTCTGAAGTGGAGTGCGCTGTCCCTCTCTTCATGAGTGTCCTGGGCAGTGAGCACTCTCCATTCCTCCCCTCCAAGGAGTACTCTGAAGTGGAGTGCGCTGTCCCTCTCTTCATGAGTGTCCTGAGCAGTGAGCACTCTCCATTCCTCCCCTCCATGGAGTACTCTGAAGTGGAGTGCGCTGTCCCTCTCTTCATGAGTGTCCTGAGCAGTGAGCACTCTCCATTCCTCCCCTCCATGGAGTACTCTGAAGTGGAGTGCGCTGTCCCTCTCTTCATGAGTGTCCTGGGCAGTGATGGAGTACTCTGAAGTGGAGTGCGCTGTCCCTCTGTTTATGAGTGTCCTCGTCAGTCAGCACACTCCCTTCCTCCCCTCCATGGAGTACTCTGAAGTGGAGTGCGCTGTCCCTCTCTTCATGAGTGTCCTGGGCAGTGAGCACTCTCCCTTCCTCCCCTCCATGGAGTACTCTGAAGTGGAGTGCGCTGTCCCTCTCTTCATGAGTGTCCTGGGCAGTGAGCACTCTCCATTCCTCCCCTCCGAGGAGTACTCTGAAGTGGAGTGCGCTGTCCCTCTCTTCATGAGTGTCCTGGGTAGTGATGGAGTACTCTGAAGTGGAGTGCGCTGTCCCTCTGTTTATGAGTGTCCTTGTCAGTCAGCACACTCCCTTCCTCCCCTCCATGGAGTACTCTGAAGTGGAGTGCGCTGTCCCTCTCTTCATGAGTGTCCTGGGCAGTGAGCACTCTCCATTCCTCTTCTCCATGGGGTACTCTGAAGTGGAGTGCGCTGTCCCTCTCTTCATGAGTGTCCTGGGCAGTGAGCACGCTCCCTTCCTCCCCTCCATGGAGTACTCTGAAGTGGAGTGCGCTGTCCCTCTCTTCATGAGTGTCCTGGGCAGTGAGCACGCTCCCTTCCTCCCCTCCATGGAGTACTCTGAAGTGGAGTGCGCTGTCCCTCTCTTCATGAGTGTCCTGGGCAGTGAGCACGCTCCCTTCCTCCCCTCCATGGAGTACTCTGAAGTGGAGTGCACTGTCCCTCTCTTCATGAGTGTCCTGGGCAGTGAGCACTCTCCCTTTCCCTCCTCCATGGAGTACTCTGAAGTGGAGTGCGCTGTCCCTCTGTTTATGAGTGTCCTCGTCAGTCAGCACACTCCCTTCTTCCCCTCCATGGAGTACTCTGAAGTGGAGTGCGCTGTCCCTCTCTTCATGAGTGTCCTGGGCAGTGAGCACTCTCCATTCCTCTTCTCCATGGGGTACTCTGAAGTGGAGTGCACTGTCCCTCTCTTCATGAGTGTCCTGAGCAGTGAGCACTCTCCCTTCCCCTCCTCCATGGGGTGCTCTGAAGTGGAGTGCGCTGTCCCTCTCTTCATGAGTGTCCTGGGCAGTGAGCACTCTCCATTCCTCTTCTCCATGGGGTACTCTGAAGTGGAGTGCACTGTCCCTCTCTTCATGAGTGTCCTGGGCAGTGAGCACTCTCCCTTTCCCTCCTCCATGGAGTACTCTGAAGTGGAGTGCGCTGTCCCTCTCTTCATGAGTGTCCTGGGTAGTGAGCACGCTCCCTTCCTCCCCTCCATGGAGTACTCTGAAGTGGAGTGCGCTGTCCCTCTCTTCATGAGTGTCCTGGGCAGTGAGCACGCTCCCTTCCTCCCCTCCATGGAGTACTCTGAAGTGGAGTGCGCTGTCCCTCTCTTCATGAGTGTCCTGGGCAGTGAGCACTCTCCCTTCCTCCCCTCCATGGAGTACTCTGAAGTGGAGTGCGCTGTTCCTCTGCGCTCTCATTCATAAGTGTCCTGGGCAGTGAGCACGCTCCCTTCCTCCCCTCCATGGAGTACTCTGAAGTGGAGTGCGCTGTCCCTCTCTTCATGAGTGTCCTGGGCAGTGAGCACGCTCCCTTCCTCCCCTCCATGGAGTACTCTGAAGTGGAGTGCGCTGTCCCTCTCTTCATGAGTGTCCTGGGCAGTGAGCTCCCATCCAAGGAGTACTCTGAAGTGGAGTGCGCTGTCCCTCTCTTCATGAGTGTCCTGGGCAGTGAGCACTCTCCCTTCCTCCCCTCCATGGAGTACTCTGAAGTGGAGTGCGCTGTTCCTCTGCGCTCTCATTCATTAGTGTCCTGGGCAGTGAGCACGCTCCCTTCCTCCCCTCCATGGAGTACTCTGAAGTGGAGTGCGCTGTCCCTCTCTTCATGAGTGTCCTGGGCAGTGAGCACGCTCCCTTCCTCCCCTCCATGGAGTACTCTGAAGTGGAGTGCGCTGTCCCTCTCTTCATGAGTGTCCTGGGCAGTGAGCACGCTCCCTTCCTCCCCTCCATGGAGTACTCTGAAGTGGAGTGCGCTGTCCCTCTCTTCATGAGTGTCCTGGGCAGTGAGCACTCTCCCTTCCTCCCCTCCATGGAGTACGCTGAAGTGGAGTGCGCTGTTCCTCTGCGCTCTCATTCATAAGTGTCCTGGGCAGTGAGCACGCTCCCTTCCTCCCCTCCATGGAGTACTCTGAAGTGGAGTGCGCTGTCCCTCTCTTCATGAGTGTCCTGGGCAGTGAGCACGCTCCCTTCCTCCCCTCCATGGAGTACTCTGAAGTGGAGTGCGCTGTTCCTCTGCGCTCTCATTCATAAGTGTCCTGGGCAGTGAGCACGCTCCCTTCCTCCCCTCCATGGAGTACTCTGAAGTGGAGTGCGCTGTCCCTCTCTTCATGAGTGTCCTGGGCAGTGAGCACTCTCCATTCCTCCCCTCCGAGGAGTACTCTGAAGTGGAGTGCGCTGTCCCTCTCTTCATGAGTGTCCTGGGCAGTGAGCACTCTCCCTTCCTCCCCTCCATGGAGTACTCTGAAGTGGAGTGCGCTGTCCCTCTCTTCATGAGTGTCCTGGGCAGTCAGCACGCTCCCTTCCTCCCCTGCATGGAGTACTCTGAAGTGGAGTGCGCTGTTCCTCTCTTCATGAGTGTCCTGGGCAGTGAGCACGCTCCCTTTCCCTCCTCCATGGAGTACTCTGAAGTGGAGTGCGCTGTTCCTCTCTTCATGAGTGTCCTGGGCAGTGAGAACTCTCCCTTCCTCCCCTCCATGGAGTACTCTGAAGTGGAGTGCGCTGTCCCTCTCTTCATGAGTGTCCTGGGCAGTGAGCACGCTCCCTTCCCCTCCTCCAAGGAGTACTCTGAAGTGGAGTGCGCTGTCCCTCTCTTCATGAGTGTCCTGGGCAGTGAGCACGCTCCCTTTCCCTCCTCCATGGAGTACTCTGAAGTGGAGTGCGCTGTCCCTCTCTTCATGAGTGTCCTGGGCAGTGAGCACTCTCCCTTCCTCCCCTCCATGGAGTACTCTGAAGTGGAGTGCGCTGTCCCTCTCTTCATGAGTGTCCTGGGCAGTGAGCACGCTCCCTTTCCCTCCTCCATGGAGTACTCTGAAGTGGAGTGCGCTGTCCCTCTCTTCATGAGTGTCCTGGGCAGTGAGCACTCTCCCTTCCTCCCCTCCATGGAGTACTCTGAAGTGGAGTGCGCTGTCCCTCTCTTCATGAGTGTCCTGGGCAGTGAGCATGCTCCCTTCCCCTCCTCCAAGGAGTACTCTGAAGTGGAGTGCGCTGTCCCTCTCTTCATGAGTGTCCTGGGCAGTGAGCACGCTCCCTTCCTCCCCTCCATGGAGTACTCTGCAGTGGAGAGCGCTGTCCCTCTCTTCATGAGTGTCCTGGACAGTGAGCACGCTCCCTTCCTTCCCTCCATGGAGTACTCTGAAGTGGAGTGCGCTGTCCCTCTCTTCATGAGTGTCCTGGGCAGTGAGCACGCTCCCTTCCTCCCCTCCATGGAGTACTCTGAAGTGGAGTGCGCTGTCCCTCTCTTCATGAGTGTCCTGGGCAGTGAGCTCCCCTCCAAGGAGTACTCTGAAGTGGAGTGCGCTGTCCCTCTCTTCATGAGTGTCCTGGGCAGTGAGCACTCTCCCTTCCTCCCCTCCATGGAGTACTCTGAAGTGGAGTGCGCTGTCCCTCTCTTCATGAGTGTCCTGGGCAGTGAGCACTCTCCCTTCCCCTCCTCCAAGGAGTACTCTGAAGTGGAGTGCGCTGTCCCTCTCTTCATGAGTGTCCTGGGCAGTGAGCACTCTCCCTTCCCCTCCTCCAAGGAGTACTCTGAAGAGGAGTGCGCTGTCCCTCTCTTCATGAGTGTCCTGGGCAGTGAGCACGCTCCCTTCCTCCCCTCCATGGAGTACTCTGAAGTGGAGTGCGCTGTCCCTCTCTTCATGAGTGTCCTGGGCAGTGAGCACGCTCCCTTCCTCCCCTCCATGGAGTACTCTGAAGTGGAGTGCGCTGTCCCTCTCTTCATGAGTGTCCTGGGCAGTGAGCACGCTCCCTTCCTCCCCTCCATGGAGTACTCTGAAGTGGAGTGCGCTGTCCCTCTCTTCATGAGTGTCCTGGGCAGTGAGCTCCCCTCCAAGGAGTACTCTGAAGTGGAGTGCGCTGTCCCTCTCTTCATGAGTGTCCTGGGCAGTGAGCACTCTCCCTTCCTCCCCTCCATGGAGTACTCTGAAGTGGAGTGCGCTGTTCCTCTGCGCTCTCATTCATTAGTGTCCTGGGCAGTGAGCACGCTCCCTTCCTCCCCTCCATGGAGTACTCTGAAGTGGAGTGCGCTGTCCCTCTCTTCATGAGTGTCCTGGGCAGTGAGCACGCTCCCTTCCTCCCCTCCATGGAGTACTCTGAAGTGGAGTGCGCTGTCCCTCTCTTCATGAGTGTCCTGGGCAGTGAGCACTCTCCATTCCTCTTCTCCATGGGGTACTCTGAAGTGGAGTGCACTGTCCATCTCTTCATGAGTGTCCTGGGCAGTGAGCACTCTCCCTTTCCCTCCTCCATGGAGTACTCTGAAGTGGAGTGCGCTGTCCCTCTCTTCATGAGTGTCCTGGGTAGTGAGCACGCTCCCTTCCTCCCCTCCAAGGAGTACTCTGAAGTGGAGTGCGCTGTCCCTCTCTTCATGAGTGTCCTGGGCAGTGAGCACGCTCCCTTCCTCCCCTCCATGGAGTACTCTGAAGTGGAGTGCGCTGTCCCTCTCTTCATGAGTGTCCTGGGCAGTGAGCACTCTCCCATCCTCCCCTCCATGGAGTACTCTGAAGTGGAGTGCGCTGTTCCTCTGCGCTCTCATTCATAAGTGTCCTGGGCAGTGAGCACGCTCCCTTCCTCCCCTCCATGGAGTACTCTGAAGTGGAGTGCGCTGTCCCTCTCTTCATGAGTGTCCTGGGCAGTGAGCACGCTCCCTTCCTCCCCTCCATGGAGTACTCTGAAGTGGAGTGCGCTGTCCCTCTCTTCATGAGTGTCCTGGGCAGTGAGCTCCCCTCCAAGGAGTACTCTGAAGTGGAGTGCGCTGTCCCTCTCTTCATGAGTGTCCTGGGCAGTGAGCACTCTCCCTTCCTCCCCTCCATGGAGTACTCTGAAGTGGAGTGCGCTGTTCCTCTGCGCTCTCATTCATTAGTGTCCTGGGCAGTGAGCACGCTCCCTTCCTCCCCTCCATGGAGTACTCTGAAGTGGAGTGCGCTGTCCCTCTCTTCATGAGTGTCCTGGGCAGTGAGCACGCTCCCTTCCTCCCCTCCATGGAGTACTCTGAAGTGGAGTGCGCTGTCCCTCTCTTCATGAGTGTCCTGGGCAGTGAGCACGCTCCCTTCCTCCCCTCCATGGAGTACTCTGAAGTGGAGTGCGCTGTCCCTCTCTTCATGAGTGTCCTGGGCAGTGAGCACGCTCCCTTCCTCCCCTCCATGGAGTACTCTGAAGTGGAGTGCGCTGTCCCTCTCTTCATGAGTGTCCTGGGCAGTGAGCACGCTCCCTTCCTCCCCTCCATGGAGTACTCTGAAGTGGAGTGCGCTGTCCCTCTCTTCATGAGTGTCCTGGGCAGTGAGCACTCTCCCTTCCTCCCCTCCATGGAGTACGCTGAAGTGGAGTGCGCTGTTCCTCTGCGCTCTCATTCATAAGTGTCCTGGGCAGTGAGCACGCTCCCTTCCTCCCCTCCATGGAGTACTCTGAAGTGGAGTGCTGTCCCTCTCTTCATGAGTGTCCTGGGCAGTGAGCACGCTCCCTTCCTCCCCTCCATGGAGTACTCTGAAGTGGAGTGCGCTGTTCCTCTGCGCTCTCATTCATAAGTGTCCTGGGCAGTGAGCACGCTCCCTTCCTCCCCTCCATGGAGTACTCTGAAGTGGAGTGCGCTGTCCCTCTCTTCATGAGTGTCCTGGGCAGTGAGCACTCTCCATTCCTCCCCTCCGAGGAGTACTCTGAAGTGGAGTGCGCTGTCCCTCTCTTCATGAGTGTCCTGGGCAGTGAGCACTCTCCCTTCCTCCCCTCCATGGAGTACTCTGAAGTGGAGTGCGCTGTCCCTCTCTTCATGAGTGTCCTGGGCAGTCAGCACGCTCCCTTCCTCCCCTGCATGGAGTACTCTGAAGTGGAGTGCGCTGTCCCTCTCTTCATGAGTGTCCTGGGCAGTGAGCACGCTCCCTTCCCCTCCTCCAAGGAGTACTCTGAAGTGGAGTGCGCTGTCCCTCTCTTCATGAGTGTCCTGGGCAGTGAGCACGATCCCTTTCCCTCCTCCATGGAGTACTCTGAAGTGGAGTGCGCTGTCCCTCTCTTCATGAGTGTCCTGGGCAGTGAGCACTCTCCCTTCCTCCCCTCCATGGAGTACTCTGAAGTGGAGTGCGCTGTCCCTCTCTTCATGAGTGTCCTGGGCAGTGAGCACGCTCCCTTTCCCTCCTCCATGGAGTACTCTGAAGTGGAGTGCGCTGTCCCTCTCTTCATGAGTGTCCTGGGCAGTGAGCACTCTCCCTTCCTCCCCTCCATGGAGTACTCTGAAGTGGAGTGCGCTGTCCCTCTCTTCATGAGTGTCCTGGGCAGTGAGCATGCTCCCTTCCCCTCCTCCAAGGAGTACTCTGAAGTGGAGTGCGCTGTCCCTCTCTTCATGAGTGTCCTGGGCAGTGAGCACGCTCCCTTCCTCCCCTCCATGGAGTACTCTGCAGTGGAGAGCGCTGTCCCTCTCTTCATGAGTGTCCTGGGCAGTGAGCACGCTCCCTTCCTTCCCTCCATGGAGTACTCTGAAGTGGAGTGCGCTGTCCCTCTCTTCATGAGTGTCCTGGGCAGTGAGCACGCTCCCTTCCTCCCCTCCATGGAGTACTCTGAAGTGGAGTGCGCTGTCCCTCTCTTCATGAGTGTCCTGGGCAGTGAGCTCCCCTCCAAGGAGTACTCTGAAGTGGAGTGCGCTGTCCCTCTCTTCATGAGTGTCCTGGGCAGTGAGCACTCTCCCTTCCTCCCCTCCATGGAGTACTCTGAAGTGGAGTGCGCTGTCCCTCTCTTCATGAGTGTCCTGGGCAGTGAGCACTCTCCCTTCCCCTCCTCCAAGGAGTACTCTGAAGTGGAGTGCGCTGTCCCTCTCTTCATGAGTGTCCTGGGCAGTGAGCACTCTCCCTTCCCCTCCTCCAAGGAGTACTCTGAAGAGGAGTGCGCTGTCCCTCTCTTCATGAGTGTCCTGGACAGTGAGCACGCTCCCTTCCTCCCCTCCATGGAGTACTCTGAAGTGGAGTGCGCTGTCCCTCTCTTCATGAGTGTCCTGGGCAGTGAGCACGCTCCCTTCCTCCCCTCCATGGAGTACTCTGAAGTGGAGTGCGCTGTCCCTCTCTTCATGAGTGTCCTGGGCAGTGAGCACTCTCCCTTCCTCCCCTCCATGGAGTACTCTGAAGTGGAGTGCGCTGTTCCTCTGCGCTCTCATTCATAAGTGTCCTGGGCAGTGAGCACGCTCCCTTCCTCCCCTCCATGGAGTACTCTGAAGTGGAGTGCGCTGTCCCTCTCTTCATGAGTGTCCTGGGCAGTGAGCACGCTCCCTTCCTCCCCTCCATGGAGTACTCTGAAGAGGAGTGCGCTGTCCCTCTCTTCATGAGTGTCCTGGGCAGTGAGCACGCTCCCTTCCCCTCCTCCAAGGAGTACTCTGAAGTGGAGTGCGCTGTCCCTCTCTTCATGAGTGTCCTGGGCAGTGAGCACGCTCCCTTCCTCCCCTCCATGGAGTACTCTGAAGTGGAGTGCGCTGTCCCTCTCTTCATGAGTGTCCTGGGCAGTGAGCATGCTCCCTTCCCCTCCTCCAAGGAGTACTCTGAAGTGGAGTGCGCTGTCCCTCTCTTCATGAGTGTCCTGGGCAGTGAGCACGCTCCCTTCCTCCCCTCCATGGAGTACTCTGCAGTGGAGAGCGCTGTCCCTCTCTTCATGAGTGTCCTGGGCAGTGAGCACGCTCCCTTCCTTCCCTCCATGGAGTACTCTGAAGTGGAGTGCGCTGTCCCTCTCTTCATGAGTGTCCTGGGCAGTGAGCACGCTCCCTTCCTCCCCTCCATTGAGTACTCTGAAGTGGAGTGCGCTGTCCCTCTGCGCTCTCATTCATGAGTGTCCTGGGCAGCGAGCACTCTCCCTTCCTCCCCTCCATGGAGTACTCTGAAGTGGAGTGCGCTGTCCCTCTCTTCATGAGTGTCCTGAGCAGTGAGCACGCTCCCTTCCTCCCCTCCATGGAGTACTCTGAAGTGGAGTGCGCTGTCCCTCTCTTCATGAGTGTCCTGAGCAGTGAGCACTCTCTCTTCCTCCCCTCCATGGAGTACTCTGAAGTGGAGTGCGCTGTCCCTCTGCGCTCTCATTCATGAGTGTCCTGGGCAGCGAGCACTCTCCCTTCCTCCCCTCCATGGAGTACTCTGAAGTGGAGTGCGCTGTCCCTCTCTTCATGAGTGTCCTGAGCAGTGAGCACGCTCCCTTCCTCCCCTCCATTGAGTACTCTGAAGTGGAGTGCGCTGTCCCTCTGCGCTCTCATTCATGAGTGTCCTGGGCAGCGAGCACTCTCCCTTCCTCCCCTCCATGGAGTACTCTGAAGTGGAGTGCGCTGTCCCTCTCTTCATGAGTGTCCTGAGCAGTGAGCACGCTCCCTTCCTCCCCTCCATGGAGTACTCTGAAGTGGAGTGCGCTGTCCCTCTCTTCATGAGTGTCCTGAGCAGTGAGCACTCTCTCTTCCTCCCCTCCATGGAGTACTCTGAAGAGGAGTGCGCTGTCCCTCTCTTCATGAGTGTCCTGGGCAGTGAGCACGCTCCCTTCCTCCCCTCCAAGGAGTACTCTGAAGTGGAGTGCGCTGTCCCTCTGCGCTCTCATTCATGAGTGTCCTGAGCAGTGAGCACTCTCTCTTCCTCCCCTCCATGGAGTACTCTGAAGAGGAGTGCGCTGTCCCTCTCTTCATGAGTGTCCTGGGCAGTGAGCACGCTCCCTTCCTCCCCTCCAAGGAGTACTCTGAAGTGGAGTGCGCTGTCCCTCTCTTCATGAGTGTCCTGGGCAGTGAGCACGCTCCCTTCCTCCCCTCCATGGAGTACTCTGAAGTGGAGTGCGCTGTCCCTCTGCGCTCTCATTCATGAGTGTCCTGGGCAGCGAGCACTCTCTCTTTCCCAACTTGAACTTCGACCGGGTACTTTTTTAATGCACTTCGACCACTGGTTGAATGAACTGCTTTCAATAACTCATAGATTTAGACCTGACAGTAATTTTTCTACTGAAGTTGTCAAAATGTCCGGCTATTTATGTCTCATTGTGCAATGCAGCGCTAGATGAGCGGTTGTTTTGATCAGCCGTATGTGAGCTGGGCACATTTGGAGTTTCCCTCCATAACACATTCCTCTAAATCATCCCACCTTAAAAGCATTAACTTGGCTGATGTTGCAGTCATCGAGTGCGATTAATATGCCCTACACTCCGGTTACCACCTCCTGGAGTAAGCCTTGACTGCTCGCAATGACAACCCAGTCAAGTATACTGAATGAGTAACTCTGCTGTCCAACTAGAATGAGCTACTTGTAACTCGTAAAACAAGCATAGGTAAATATCAGCAACCATCACTACAAATAAAGGGCCTCAAATCTTACTTATGTCTTTTTCAAATTGAAAATATCCGGGAGCCTAGAAACTGGTTTAATTTCAGTAGTGACTGCTGTAAAAAGTGAACGTTTGCAGGATCCTCACCGGGGTGAATAGACAACAGAACTAGGGGCCTCATTTGCGAGGCCCGTGGAGCAAAGCGGTGTAGGAAGTGTCTTGCTGCGTCTCCCTGCGCCACCGGGAAAGGGCAGAAATGCGCCTTGTCTGCCTGCGTTGCGGGGATGATTGTTTTTGTGCAGGCAGTGACACCTAGAAAGAGGAAAAAGCTAGGAGAAATAAAGATATTTCTCCCCGTTGCGTCACTCTTTTGCCACCCCGCAGGTGGCGTAGAAATGTGACACATTCCTAGACTTGCAAATCCGGGAATGCGTCTGATTCCCTCGTGTTCCATGGGTGTTCCGTGGGAACACCCCAAGCAGCACCCATGGAACGCCCCTTTCACGCAGTGTTATGCGTCAAAGGGGTCCATATTTACAAGGCCATGAGAAGCCACACAAGGTGGCTTTGTGTGGCCTTGTAAATATGGGCTGGCACACTGCACCACCGGAGCAGCAAAAGAATGACGCTCTGGTGACACAGTGTGCGGCTAGGGCCTCGTAAATGACGCCCTAGGTGTGGTCCGATCTAAGGGTGGAGCTAGGAAACTTCTAATCCCGGCTACCCAGGTGCACCTAAATGTGCTTGAAATAAACACCATGGCCCTCATTACAACCTCGGCGGTCTTCTTAGAAGACCGCCGAGACAGCAGGCGCCAGAATGCCGCCAGGGCTGGCGGTATTCCGGACTCCCTATTACGACTTTTCCGCTGCGCCAGCAGACGGTAACAGTGTTACCGTCCGTTGGCCCAGCGGAAAAGTCACATCAACATTGCTGGCGGCTCGTAATAGAGCCGGCGGCAATGCTGATGTGCAGCGGGTGAAGTCGCACCTGTCACACATTTCACTGCAGTGAAATGTGCGATGGGGCTATGCCTGGGGGCCCCAGCACTGCCCATGCCAAGTGCATGGGCAGGGCAGGGGCCCCCAGGGGCACCCCATGTCCCCCTTACCGCCAGCCTTTCCATGGCGGTGTTTACCGCTGTGGCCAGGCTGGCGGCCGGGGACTCATAATCCCCATGGCAGTGGTTGTTGCACCGCTGCCCTGGGGGTTATGACCTCCAGGTGAAATCCTGGCAGTATAGTGGAGGGGCCGGCGGTATGGCCATGGCTATAGCGCCAATGTCATAATAGCTGGTGGAACACCGCCAGCTTGGTGGCGGTGGTACCGCCAGCTTACCGCCGGCCGCCAGGCTCGTAATGAGGCCCCATATTCTGAAGCTCCACAAGTGCCACTGCCCTGGGAAGGGCAGCCCCTTGCCCTACCATTAGATTCAACATCACCCCTAGGTCTGCTCTAGGAGGCTAGTTGCAAACTGTGGAGCCTGGAAATGTGGTTTTAAATCTGGTTTCAACATTTCACTACCTTGAGTGCTCTTATTCTGACAAAAGTGTTAAAAATGTGAGTATATAGAATAAGCCTGGAGACTGCTAGAGTGCCTGGTTGAAAACTGGACTGGATGTGACCTGGCTGAGGATGAGGAGGCCACACCCAGATTTATGCTGTATTAAGAAACCTGCAATAGTCTTTGGAGCGAGTAGCAGTGAGTGGCAGCCTCGGATCTCTTCCCTTGCCGAGCAGTGTGATCCTGGGGACATTCCAATCTCCCTCCGACTCCTTCCATAAATCTGGTAATAAGTGAGCGCCCAGAAGCAGGCTTTGTAGAAGTAATAAACACAAAAGGCATATTCCTAGCGCAGCAAGGGTTTCATTCACACACTCAGGACTGCTGCATCTCTAGAGCTGAACTTGCACCTGAAGCTTCAGTGTGCAGGACGCCTCCGAGCTGCAGCCCCTCCACCCACCAACAGGTGCCGCTTTTATAGCTCAAAGAGGGCTGAAAAAGTGAACGATGGACACTCAGCCAGGCCACTCAATGTGCCCTGCCTGGCAGTTCCAGCCCTCCTCTCCTACTCATCCTGGGAGGGGCTTTGGAATTAAGCAGAGGTATTTTTAGGTCTGGCTTCTGCAGAACTTTTTAATTTTACTAAAGTGTGTACAATATACTTACATACCAGACTTTCCACCCCCACGCTTCACCCATTGGTCTGTTGTTGTGTCATTCACTTTGGGGCAGGGGGTCGGCCTACTTCAGCCACTGGTCAGCTTCCCTTTGAGTGAGAACTCTTTGCTCTCTCACCAGGAGCCCATCCTCACACAAGCTGGTGCCCTCAGTGCCAGTGATTTTGTTTTTAGTGTGTAGTTGTTTAGTGTTGCCTTTGTGCGTGCAGACCCGGGCTGACAGCAGGGCTCGGAACGCACTTGTCTGTCCGATCCCCACTTGTCTGTCCGATCCCAGCTCCTGCCGATGCGGCTGTAAGTTACTGTGGAGTGCTTTGCTTCTCCGGCTTCTGCTGTGTCACAGCATTCCAGAGCGTGTCCATATCAAACCGCTCTGTATCAAGTTCATCACGTTTCACTTTTTTATTTTTCTCCTTCTTTCTTTCCCAATTTCTTTCCTCTCTTTCTTCTTTCTTTCTTTCCTTTCTTCCTTCTTTCCTTCCTTCTTTCTTTCTATCTTGTTTTTTTTATAGTTGTCTTCTTTCATTCTTGCCAGATCTCGTTCCTTATCTCTTTTCTTTTCTCTTTCCATCCATTTCTTTCTTTCTTTCTTTCTTTCTTTCTTACTTTCCTTCATTCTTTCATTCATTCTTTCAATCGTTTTTTCCTTCCTTTTTTCTGTTGTCCTTATGTTTTCTTTTTGTTTCTCCTTTATTTATTTCTTTTTTCTTTCTTCCTTTCTTTCTTTCTTTCTTTTTCCCTTCCTTTCCTCTCATCTTTTCTTCTTTTTTCTCTTTTCCTTTTTTCTTCCCTTCTTTCTTTCCTCCTTTCTTTCTTCCTTTTACTTTCTTCTTTCAGCCAATGCCAGAATAATTGACATTTTAGATGTGAATTAGCCAGGACCTTTTGATTCTCTTAATATTATGTGTACAGCGTAGTTACGTACAGGGGGTTCGGCCAGACTCCATCCATTGGCTGACTTCACTATGAGTCATGGCGCGTCGCCCTCATGCAAGGAAGATACCCACACACACGTACATCCCTTCAGTGCGAGGGGCACTATGGCAATGTGCGGGATGTTTGGACCAAAAACCTTTTTTTCCTGTAGCAAATGATGTTTAAGACTGATGAGGGCCTGACATATGCCCAATTAGGTTTTGCAAACACCACGATGAAATAAAACTAGAATTGCCAGGAGGCTGGTGACCACTGCTAGACCTGTTGGCTTTGACAGCACCTGTTGTCATTGCTCTTCTCAGGGTGAGCCGCTTCAAAGCTGACAAAGTCTCAGCAGGCGGGACACTTGGGCACCCCAGCCGAAGCCCACCCTCTCGCTGGTCTCTATTGGTTGTATGTTGTGTATCTCTTGCGTTTGTATTATGTTCGGCCGCTCAGCCATGCTCTAAAGTGAATGGACACAGGGAGCATTGTGCTGATGGTGTCTCCCTGTCACTGCTGCCTCGGTACGGTTGCTGTGGTTGTGCTGTTGCTGTGGAGAAACGAGAATTGTCGTGTCTTGACTTCTGTGGTCTTTTGTGCCACCCCTCTATTCTACAATGTGTTGTGCTGTGATGGAGTGCCCGCATCCCTGGATCCTGCTCGCTGCTTATGGTGTCCCTCTCTTCCCATCATGCTCTGGGCCTCCATGTGCTTATGGTGTCCCTCTCTTCCCATCATGCTTTGGGCCTCCATGTGCTCACAGTGTCCCTCACTTCCCATCATGCTTTGGGCCTCCCTGTGCTCACAGTGTCCCTCTCTTCCCATCATGCTTTGGGCCTCCCTGTGCTCACAGTGTCCCTCTCTTCCCATCATGCTTTGGGCCTCCCTGTGCTCAGAGTGTCCCTCTCTTCCCATCATGCTCTGGGCCTCCATGTGCTTATGGTGTCCCTCTCTTCCCATCATGCTTTGGGCCTCCCTGTGCTCACAGTGTCCCTCTCTTCCCATCATGCTTTGGGCCTCCCTGTGCTCAGAGTGTCCCTCTCTTCCCATCATGCTCTGGGCCTCCATCTGCTTATGGAGTCCCTCTCTTCCCGTCATGCTTCTCTGTGCTTATAGAGTCTCTCTCTTCCCAGCATGCTCTGCGCTTCCCTGTAATAACTGAGTGTCTCACTTCCCATCATGCCCTGGGCATCTCTTGATTGATTCAGTCTCTACCTTCCCGTCATGTTCTGGGCCTCTCTGTGCTTATAGAGTCCCTCTCTTCCCATCATGCTCTGGGCCTCCATGTGCTTATAGAGTCCCTCTCTTCCCATCATGCTCTGGGCCTCTCTGTGCTTATAGAGTCCCTCTCTTCCCATTATGCTCTGGGCCCCCATCTGCTTATAGAGTCCCTCTCTTCCCATCATGCTCTGGGCCTCTCTGTGCTTATAGAGTCCCTCTCTTCCCATCATGCTCTGGGCCTCTCTGTGCTTATAGAGTCCCTCTCTTCCCATCATGCTCTGGGCCTCTCTGTGCTTATAGAGTCCCTCTCTTCCCATCATGCTCTGGGCCTCTCTGTGCTTATAGAGTCCCTCTCTTCCCGTCATGCTCTGGGCCTCCATGTGCTTATGGTGTCCCTCTCTTCCCATCATGCTTTGGGCCTCCCTGTGCTCACGGTGTCCCTCTCTTCCCATCATGCTCTGGGCCTCCAAGTGCTCACGGTGTCCCTCTCTTCCCATCGTGCTTTGGGCCTCCCTGTGCTCACGGTGTCCCTCTCTTCCCATCGTGCTTTGGGCCTCCATGTGCTCTCGGTGTCCCTCTCTTCCCATCATGCTTTGGGCCTCCATGTGCTCACGGTGTCCCTCTCTTCCCATCATGCTTTGGGCCTCCATGTGCTTACGGTGTCCCTCTCTTCCCATCATGCTCTGGGCCTCCATGTGCTTATGGTGTCCCTCTCTTCCCATCATGCTCTGGGCCTCCATGTGCTTATGGTGTCCCTCTCTTCCCATCATGCTTTGGGCCTCCATGTGCTCACAGTGTCCCTCTCTTCCCATCATGCTTTGGGCCTCTCTGTGCTCACAGTGTCCCTCTCTTCCCATCATGCTCTGGGCCTCCCTGTGCTCACAGTGTCCCTCTCTTCCCATCATGCTCTGGGCCTCCCTGTGCTCACAGTGTCCCTCTCTTCCCATCATGCTTTGGGCCTCCCTGTGCTCACAGTGTCCCTCTCTTCCCATCATGCTTTGGGCCTCCCTGTGCTCACAGTGTCCCTCTCTTCCCATCATGCTTTGGGCCTCCCTGTGCTCATGGAGACCCTCTCTTCCCATCATGCTTTGGGCCTCCCTGTGCTCATGGAGACCCTCTCTTCCCATCATGCTCTGGGCCTCCATCTGCTTATGGAGACCCTCTCTTCCCGCCATGCTTCTCTGTGCTTATAGAGTCTCTCTCTTCCCAGCATGCTCTGCGCTTCCCTGTACTAACTGAGTGTCTCACTTCCCATCATGCCCTGGGCATCTCTTGATTGATTCAGTCTCTACCTTCCCATCATGCTCTGGGCCTCTCTGTGCTTATAGAGTCCCTCTCTTCCCGTCAGCCTCTGGGCCTCCCTGTCCTGATTGGGTCCCTACCTTCCATCATGTTCTAGGCCTCACTTGGCTGATTGCGTTTTGTCTTTCCCATCATGCCCTGGGCATCTCTGTGCTGATTGAGTCTCGCCCTTCCCATCATGCTCTGGGCCTCTCTATGCTTATGGAGTCCCGCTCTTCCCGTCATGCTCTGGGCCTCTCTGTGCTTATAGAGTCCCTCTCTTCCCATCATGCTCTGGGCCTCCCTGTACTAACTGAGTGTCTCACTTCCCATCATGCCCAGGACCTCCCTGTGCAGATTGAGTCTGTCCCTTTCCATCTTGCTCTTGGCTTTCATGTACTGGTTGCGTTTCTCCCTTCCCATCATGCTCTGGGCATCTCTGTGCTGATCAAGCCCCGCCCCTGCCATCATGTCCTTTGCTTTTCTGTGGTAATGGGGTCTCCCTCACTCCCTGTCTCTCTACATCATGCCCTGGGCCTCTGTGCTGATGGGGTCTTGCCCTTCCCAATTTACTTAGGGTTTGTTTTTCTGCAGGTGAAATCTCTGTTATTCTTTCTGTCTCTCCCTCTTTCTCTCTCCACTGGGCCTCATGTTTGGATGGAGGGTCTTCACCCACTCCCTTCACTGAAGGAGGGCTCTTACATCTCACTCTTTTAGCCACAAGAGGGGAGACGTGTGCCAGCAAAAGGCACTCGAGTTCAAAAGCAAGAGGTTCTTCAAACTGTTGCCATAGAAACATCCTTCCTCCCATCTCCATAGTAACCACTGAGCTGCCTGCCCAGGACCACCTATCTCTCTGCATGGCAACCAGTGCTGAGCCACTGCCCCTCCCACTATCTATAGTAACACCTCAAAGGATGTATGAACAGTGACACCTCTGCATCCGGCCAAGCCATGGATGGAGACTCCCTCCGATGTTCTCTCACTGGCCTCATCCACTTGTTGCCATAGCAGCCGAGATGATACGCTCAGTTGTGGCTCTGAGCAGGTGCGCGCACTTCTTACCCGAGCAGGGTCATCAGGAGGGAGCGCGCATGCAGAGGATCACTCATTGCACTCTGCTCTTTGAATTGATGCGGCTAGACTTTCTGGGCCCTTTTCAACTCATAATTACGTGTCTCTCTGGAGAGCCTCGTCTCTCGTTAGAACCTCTCTCTGTTTTTGTAAAAAAAAAAAAAAAAAGGGTTTAGATTTTGCAACCAGGGTCAGAAATAGGCCTGGGCATCAAAATGAATGTGGTCCTCATTAGCAAATCAGAGAGTCAACAAATGACCCACATTTGCAATTAAGGGTCCGTTTTAAACTTGTAGGTGTGGGAAAATGCAGGCATTTGTGCCTGCTGCGGGCATCATTTTTGGTAATAGCAAGGAAATCACCAGTAAAACCAGCCCACCAGACCGTAAAACAGGCCCATAAACAGCCAAAAACTGCAGTCCGAACACTGACCTCTCAGGCCTGCCCCCTAGAGCCCTGCTATGCAATCGACCCTATTTGTAACCCTCATTATATCGATAAAATATCAACCATGGTCGTGTCCCGGGCAGGAGTGAGGTGCAAGGAAGGCTTGGGGGGCTCTCAGTGCCTGCATCACTCTCATCTCACAGCAGGGGGCACTGCATGGGTGGGCACAGGAGAAGTGGCTGACAAGGAACTCAGTCCCTGCGCTCCCAGCATCTCCAAGCAGGGGTCATTGTAGGGAATGATGATGTCGGGTTGTTAGAGGGGTGAAGGGCTCAGCTCCTTCCACACTTGCTAATTCTTCCCTCCCCCAAGAAGAGACCAGCGCTGTAAAATGACGTAGAGTTTGGGGAGGAGCCGGCTCTTGTAGTTCCTTATTCCACCAGCAGGGGGTGATCTATGCCCTGACGGTATTGTCTGTGTGTGGGCTCAGAGTTTGTGCAATGCCTCCATCGCCCAGCAGAGGGAGCTCTAGGGGGCTAATTCATTCGACCTGGCCAGTAGCCCTCTGCGCCCGGTAGCCCTGAACAGCCCAGTCATCAGAGTGAATGGTGGGCCCCACCACACCGAAGGGGGTCGACCCTCGTATTAACATCAAGTGTGCGAGAGAGAGTGTGTTTGTGTGTGTGTGTGTTGGGGGGCGTGTGGGTGGGTGTGCGTGCATGTGTGTGTGCGTTTGTGGGTAGATGTGTCTGTGTGTGGTTGTGTGTTTGTATGTATGTCTGTGTGTGGGGGTGTATGTATGTCTGTGTTTGTGTGGGTGTGTATTTATGTGTGGGTGTATGTATGTCTGTGTGTGGGTGTGTATGTATGTGTGTGGGTGGGTGTGTTTATGTATGTCTGTGTGTGGGGGTGTGGGGGTGTATGTGTGGGTGGGTGTGTTTATGTATGTCTGTGTTGTGTGTATGTATGTCTGTGAGTGTGGTTGTGTGGGTGGATGTGCGTGCATGTGTGTGTGTGTTTGTGGGTGGGTGGATGTGTCTGTGTGTGTTTGTGAGTTTGTATGTATGTCTGTGTGTGGGGGTGTATGTATGTCTGTGTTTGGGTGAGTGTGTATTTATGTGTGGGTGTGTGTATGTCTGTGTGTGGGGGTGGATGCATGTGTGTGTGGGTGTGTGTGTGTGTATGTATGTCTATGTGTGGGTGTGTGTGTATGTATGTCTGTGTTGTGTGTGTGTATGTCTGTGTGGGTGTGTGGGGGGGTGGGTGTGAAGGTGTGTGTGTGTCACCTTTGACCTTCGGAGTCACCTGGGGTGCACATTCGTCATGGGGGGCGGGATCGGATCCAATAATTCCCAAGGAGTGTTTGTGGCCAGTGGCCCCCTGACCGGGGCTGTGGCCCGCCTGAGCCAGTCCTGCGTTAATTCCTCTCCCAGGAGGGGGCGCTGCCTGGCTGCTGTCAGTGCTGCGTGCGGTAAGTTTTGGAGCATCTTTTCAGAGCAGGAAGCCGTGACCCTCTCTGATGACTGCTGGGATCACTTGTATACTAGTATTCTGCTAAAATAGTGGGCTCTGTACCCTCGTGAAGTTCTTCGTGGCTCCCAAAGTTCCGAGCAGCAGGACTGCCACAGGCTTCTCGGGGCCTGGGGTGCACACATTTGATGCCCCCAGAACCAGTTCCGTGCAGGACACAGTGTGGGGTCATTTTCTTTCCTTGGCCATTCTCCGCGGGCACCCCATCTTTTACTGCCAGTCTCCTGCGTCTCCCTGCAGAACCCCGTCTCTTCCTGCGCATCTGACATCCAGCAGCCTCCTCTCCTCTCTGGCCCTCGCTGGCCCTCTCCTTCTCTTCCTCCCACGTCCATTCCTGTCCCTTCACCTTCCACCGTCTGCATTACTCCTGTGCTGTGCACGGACTGTCCTGGCCACGGCCTTTCCGGACTTTCACCCCAAAAGTATATAGCAAACTGTGAGCTGGGCAACTCAGCTATGTCACAACCTGAAGCCTAGACAGCTCTGCCATTGTATACAGGCTCTGCTTGAAGCATCACACCGGAACCACATACAGCTCTCTCAGAACCCCCACACGGCTCTGTGAGAACCACACACACAGCTCTGCCAGAAACCGACACACAACTCTGTCAAAACCCCACACACAGCTCTGTCAGAAATCGACACACAACTCTCGCAGAACACCACACACAGCTCTGTCAGAACCATACACACAGCTCTGTCAGAAACCTACACACAGCTCTGTGAGAACCCTACACAAAGCTATGTCACAAACCTACACACAGCTCTATCAGAAACCTACACACAGCTCTGTCAGAAACCCACACATGGCTCTGTCAGAACCCTACACAACTCTGTCAGAACCCCACACACGGCTCTGTCAGAAACCTACACACAGCTCTGTCAGAACCCTACACACAGCTCTGTCAGAACCCTACACAACTCTGTCAGAACCCCACACACGGCTCTGTCAGAAACCTACACACAACTCTGTCAGAACCCTACACAGCTCTGTCAGAAACCTACACACAGCTCCGTCAGAACCTGCACAGCTCTGTCAGAAACCTACACACAGCTCTGTCAGAACCCCACACAACTCTGTCAGAACCCCACACACGGCTCTGTCAGAAACCTACACACGGCTCTGTCAGAAACCTACACACAGATCTGTCAGAACCCTACACAAACCTACACACAGCTCTGTCACAAACCTACACACAGATCTATCAGAAACCTACACACAGCTCTGTCAGAAACCCACACACGGCTCTGTCAGAACCCCAAACACGGCTCTGCCAGAAACCTACACACAGCTCTGTCAGAAACCTACACAGCTCAGTCAGAACCCTACACACAGCTCTGTCAGAACCCCACACACGGCTCTGTCAGAAACCTACACACAGCTCTGTCAGGAACCTACACACAACTCTGTCAGCACCCCACACACGGCTCTGTCAGCATCCTACACACAACTCTGTCAGAAACCGACACACAGCTCTGTCAGAACTCCCACACGGCTCTGTCAGAAACCGACATACAGCTCTATCAGAACCCCACACACGGCTCTGTCAGAAACCGACACACAACTCTGTCAGAACCCTACACAGCTTTGTCAGAAACCTACACACAGCTCTGTCAGAAACCTACACACAGCTCAGTCAGAACCCTACACAGCTCTGTCAGAAACCTGCACACAGCTCTGTCAGAACCCCACACACAACTCTGTCATAACCCCACATACAGCTCTGTCAGAAACCGACACACAGCTCTGTCAGAAACCGACACACAACTCTGTCAGAACTCCCCACACGGCTCTGCCAGAAACCGACACACAGCTCTGTCAGAAACCTACACAGCTCTGCCAGTTCACCTCAACTCTGACATGAAGCACCAATGCAGGTCAATTTAGAGCTGATATTCAGTGTTTGAAATGAATCTCAGAACACAGCATCACAGCATCACTGGCCTCCTTTGCTAGGACTGGCATCACAGCATCTCCTAGCCTCCTTTACTAGGACTGGCATCATACAATCTCCTAGCCTCCTTTACTAGGACTGGCATCAGAGCATCTTCTAGCCTCCTTTACTAGGACTGGCATCATAGCATCTCCTAGCCTCCTTTGCTAGGACTGGCATCACAGCATCTCCTAGCCTCCTTTACTAGGACTGGCATCATACCATCTCCTAGCCTCCTTTGCTAGGACTGAGATCACAGCAGCACGCTGGCCTCCTGTGCTGGGATTGGCGTCATAGCATCTCTCTGGCCTCCTTTGCTAGAACTAGCATCACAGCAACACTCGGGCCTCCTGTGCTAGGATTGGCGTCATAGCATCTCTCTGGCCTCCTGTGCTGGGATTGGCATCATAGCATCTCTCTCATCTCCTGTGCTGGGACTGGCGCCATAGCATCACTCTGGCCTCCTGTGCTGGGACTGGCGTCATATCATCTCTCTGGCCTCCTGTGCTGGGATTGGCGTCATAGAATCTCTCTGGCCTCCTGTGCTGGGATTGGTGTCATAGCATCTCTCTGGGCTCCTGTGCTGGGACTGGCGTCATATCATGTCTCTGGCCTCCTGTGCTGGGATTGACCTCCTGTGCTGGGATTGGTGTCATAGCATCTCTATGGCCTCCTGTGCTGGGATTGGCGTCATAGCATCTCTCTGGCCTCCTGTGCTGGAATTGGCATCATAGCATCTCTATGAGCTCCTGTGCTGGGATTGGAGTCATAGCATCACTCTGGCCTCCTGTGCTGGGATAGGCATCATAGCATCACTTGGGCCTCCTGTGCTGGGATTGGCGTCATAGCATCTCTACGGCCTCCTGCGCTGGAATTGGCGTTGTAGCATCTCTCTGGCCATTTATGCTGGGATTGGCCTCATAGCAACACTCTGGCTCCTGTACAGGATTGGGATCATAGCATCTCTCTATCCTCCTGTGCAGGATTGGCATCATAGCATCTCTTTGGCCTCCTCTGCTGGGATTGGCATCATAGCATCTCACTGGCCTCCTGTGCTGGGATTGGCGTTGTGGCATCTCTCTGGCCTCCTGTGCTGGGATTGGCGTCGTGGCATCTCTCTGGCCTCCTGTGCTGGGATTGACATCACAGCATCTCTCTGTCCTCCTGTGCTGGGATTGGCGTCATAGCATCACTCTGGCTTCCTGTGCTGGGATTGGCATCATAGCATCTTTCTGGCCTCCTGTGCAGGGATGGGTGTCATGGCATCTCTATGGCCTCCTGTACTGGAATTGCCGTTGTAGCATCTCTCTGGCCACATATGCTGGGATTGGCATCATAGCAACATTCTGGCTCCTGTACAGGATTGGCATCATAGCATCTCTCTGGCCTCCTGTACTGGAATTGGCGTTGTAGCATCTCTCTGGCCACAAATGCTGGGATTGGCATCATAGCAACATTCTGGCTCCTGTACAGGATTGGCATCATAGCATCTCTCTGGCCTCCTGTACAGGTTTGGAATCATAGCATCTCTTTGGCATCCTGTGCTGGGATTGGCATCATAGCATCTCTTTGACCTCCTATGCTGAGATTGGCATCATAGCATCTCTCTGGCCTCCTGTGATGGGACTGGTGTCATAGCATCACTCTGGCCTCCTGTACAGGGTTGGCATCATAGCATCTCTCTGGCCTCCTGTACAGGATTGGAATCATGGCATCTCTTTGGCCTCCTGTGCTGGGATTGGCGTCATAGCATCTCTCTGGCCTCCTGAGCTGGGATTGGCATCATAGCATCTCTCTGGCATCCTGTGCTGGGATTAGCGTCAATGCATCTCTCTGGCCTCCTGTGTTGGTATTGGCCTTACACCATCTCTCCGGCCGCCTGTGCTGGGATTGGCATCATAGCATCACTCTGGACTCACATACAGGATTGGCATCATAGCATCTCTCTGGCCTCCTGTGTTGGGACTGGCGTCATAGCATCTCTCTGGACTCATAGACAGGATTGACATCATAGCATCTCTCCGGCCTCCTGTGCTGGGACTGGTGTCATTGCATCTCTCTGGCCTGATGTGCTGAGATTGGCGTCATAGCATCTCTCTGGCCTCCTGTGCTGGGACTGGCGTCATAGCACCTCTCTGGCCTCCTGTGCTGGGATTGGCATCATAGCATCTCTCTGGCCTCCTGTGCAGGATTGGTGTCATAGCATCTGTCTGGCCTTCTGAACATGATTGGCATCATAGCATCTCTCTGGCCTCCTGTGCTGAGATTGGCATCATAGCATCACTCTGTCCTCCTGTCCAGGATTGGCATCATAGCACCTCTCCGGCCTACTCTGCTGGGATTAGCATCATAGCTTCACTCTGGCTTCCTCTACAGGATTGGCATCATAGCACCTCTCCGGCCTCCTGAGCTGGGACTGGCATCATAGCATCTCTCTGGCCTACTGTGCTGGGATTAGCGTCATAGCATCACTCTGGCCTCCTGTGCTGGGATTGGCATCATAGAATCTCTCTGGCCTCCTATGCTGGGATTTGGCGTTACACCATCTCTCTGGCCTCCTGAGCTGGGATTGGCATCATAGCATCTCTCTGGTCTCCTGTGCTGGGATTGGCGCACAGCACCTCTCTGGCCTCCTGTGCTAGGACTGGCGTCATAGCATCTCTCTGGCCTCCTGTGTTGGGACTGGCATCACAGCATCTCTCTGGCCTCCTGTGCTGGGATTTGCGCCATAGCATCTCTCTGGCCTCTTGTGATGGGATTTGCATCATAGCCTCTCTCCGGACTCTTGTGCTGGGATTGGCATCATAGCATCACTCTGGCCTCCTGTGTTGGGACTGTTGTCATAACATCTCACCGGCCTCCTGTACAGGATTGGCATCATAGCATCTCTCCAGCCTCTTGTGCATGATTGGCATCATACCATCTCTCTGGCCTCCTGTTCTGGGATTGGCGTCATAGCATCACTTAGGCCACATATGCTGGGATTGGCATCATAGCAACATTCTGGCTCCTGTACAGGATTGGCATCATAGCATCTCTCTGGCCTGCTGTACAGGATTGGAATCATAGCATCTCTTTTGCCTCCTGTGCTGGGATTGGCGTCATAGCATCTCTCTGGCCCCCTCAGCTGGGATTGGCATCATAGCATCTCTCTGGCATCCTGTGCTGGGATTAGCGTCATAGCATCTCTCTGGCCTCCTCTGCTGGGAATGGCGTCATAGCATCACTCTGGCTTCCTGTGCTGGGATTGGCATCATAGCATCTTTCTGGCCTCCTGTGCAGGGATTGGTGTCATGGCATCTCTATGGCCTCCTGTACTGGAATTGCCGTTGTAGCATCTCTCTGGCCACATATGCTGGGATTGGCATCATAGCAACATTCTGGCTCCTGTACAGGATTGGCATCATAGCATCTCTCTGGCCTCCTGTACAGGATTGGAATCATAGCATCTCTTTGGCATCCTGTGCTGGGATTGGCATCATAGCATCTCTTTGACCTCCTATGCTGAGATTGGCATCATAGCATCTCTCTGGAATCCTGTGCTGGGACTGGTGTCATAGCATCACTCTGGCCCCCTGTACAGGATTGGCATCATAGCATCTCTCTGGCCTCCTGTACAGGATTGGAATCATAGCATCTCTTTGGCCTCCTTTGCTGGGATTGGCATTGTAGCATCTCTCTGGCATCCTGTGCTGGCATTGGCATCATAGCATCTCTCTGGCCCCCTGATCTGGGATTTTCATCATAGCATCTCTCTGTCATCCTGTGTTGGTATTGGCCTTACACCATCTCTCCGGCTACCTGTGCTGGGATTGGCATCATAACATCTCTCTGGACTCACATACAGGATTGGCATCATAGCATCTCTCTGGCCTCCTGTGTTGGGACTAGCGTCATAGCATCTCTTTGGACTCATATACAGGATTGACATCATAGCATCTCTTTGGCCTCCTGTGCTAGGACTGGTGTCATAGCATCTCTCTGGCCTCCTGTGCTGGGATTGGCGTCATAGCATCTCTCTGGCCTCCTGTGCTGAGATTGGCATCAGAGCATCACTCTGTCCTCCTGTACAGGATTGGCATCATAGCACCTCTTCGGCCTACTCTGCTGGGATTGGCATCATAGCATCACTCTGGCCTCCTCTACAGGATTGGCATCATAGCACCTCTCCGGCCACCTGAGCTGGGACTGGTGTCATAGCATCACTCTGGCCTCCTGTGCTGGGATTGGCATCATAGAATCTCTCTGGCCTCCTGAGCTGGGATTGGCATCATAGCATCTCTCTGGTCTCCAGTGCTGAGATTGGCGTCACAGCATCTCTCTGGCCTCCTGTGCTAGGATTGGCGTCATAGCATCTCTCTGGCCTCCTGTATTGGGACTGGCATCACAGTATCTCTCTGGCCTCCTGTGCTGGGATTTGCATCATAGCATCTCTCTGGCCTCCTGTGATGGGATTTGCATCATAGCCTTTCTCCGGACTTCTGTGCTTGGATTGGCATCATAGCATCACTCTGGACTCCTGTGTTGGGACTAGTGTCATAACATCTCTCTGGCCTCCTGTACAGGATTGGCATCATAGCATCTCTCCGGCCTCTTGTACATGATTGGCATCATACCATCTCTCTGGCCTCTTGTTCTGGGATTGGCATCATAGCAACATTCTGGCTCCTGTACAGGATTGGCATCATAGCATCTCTCTGGCCTCCTGTACAGGATTGGAATCATAGCATCTCTTTAGCTTCCTGTGCTGGGATTGGCGTCATACCATTTCTCTGGCCCCCTGAGCTGGGATTGGCATCATAGCATCTCTCTGGCATCCTGTGCTGGGATTAGCGTCATAGCATCTCTCTGGCCTCCTGTGTTGGGATTGGCCTTACACCATCTATCCTACCACCTGTGCTGGGATTGGCATCATAGCATATCTCTGGACTCACATACAGGATTGGCATCATAGCATTTCTCTGGCCTCCTGTGTTGGGACTGGCGTCATAGCATCTCTCTGGACTCATATACAGGAGTGACATCATAGCATCTCTCCGGCCTCCTGTGCTGGGACTGGCGTCATTGCATCTCTCTGGCCTCCTGTGCTGGGATTGGTGTCATAGCACCTCTCCGGCCTACTGTGCTGGGATTGGCATCATAGCATCACTCTGGCCTCCTGTACAGGATTGGCATCATAGCACCTCTCCGACCTCCTGAGCTGGGACTGGTGTCATAGCATCACTCTGGCCTCCTGTGCTGGGATTGGCATCATAGCATCTCTCTGGCCTACTGTGCTGGGATTAGCATCATAGCATCACTCTGGCCTCCTGTGCTGGGATTGGCATCATAGAATCTCTCTGGCCCCCTGTGCTGGGATTGGCGTTACACCATCTCTCTGGCCTCCTGAGCTGGGATTTGCATCATAGCATCTCTCTGGTCTCCTGTGCTGGGATTGGCGTCATAGCATCTCTCTGGCCTCCTGTGTTGGCACTGGCATCACAGCATCTCTCTGGCCTCCTGTGCTGGGATTTGTGTCATAGCATCTTTCTGGCCTCCTGTGCTGGGATTGGCATCATAGCATCACTATGGCCTCCTGTGTTGGGACTGGTGTCCTAACATCTCTCCGGCCACCTGTACAGGATTGGCATCATAGCATCTCTCCGGCCTCTTGTACATGATTGGCATCATGCCATCTCTCTGGGCTCCTGTTCTGGGATTGGCGTCATAGCATCACTCTGGTCTCCTGTACAGGATTGGCATCATAGTTCTCTGTGGCCTCCTGTGCTGGGACTGGCATCATAGCATCTCTCTGGCCTCCTGTACTGGGATTGGCGTCATAGCATCTCTCTGGCCTCCTCTACAGGATTGGCGTCATAGCATCTCTCTGGCCTCCTGTGCTAGGATTGGCATGATACCATCTCCCTAGGCTCCTGTTCTGGGATTGGTGTCATAGCATCACTCTGGCCTCCTGTACAGGATTGGCATCATAGTTCTCTGTGGCCTCCTGTACTGGGACTGGCATCATAGCATCTCTCTGGCCTCCTGTACTGGGATTGGCGTCATAGCATCTCTCTGGCCTCCTCTACAGGATTAGCGTCATAGCATCTCTCTGGCCTCCTGTGCTAGGATTGGCATCATAGCCGCTCTCCGGCCTCCTGTGCTGGGATTGGCATCATAGCATCTCTCTGGCCTCCAGTGCTGGGACTGGCATCATAGCATCACTCTGGCCTCCTGTGCTGGGATTGGCATCATAGCATCTCTCTGGCCTCCTGTGATGGGATTGGCATCATAGCCTCTCTCTGGACTCCTGTGCTGGGATTGGCATCATAGTATCACTCTGGCCTCCTGTGCTGGGACTGGTGTCATAGCATCACTCTGGCCTCCTGTAGAGGTCTGGCATCATTGCATCTCTCTGGCCCCCTGTGCTAGGACTGGCGTCATAGCATCACTCTGGCCTCCTGTACACGATTGGAATAATACCATCTCCCTGGCCTCCTGTTATGGGATTGGCGTCATAGCATCACTCTGGCCTCCTGTACAAGATTTGCATTATAGCATCTCTCCAGCCTCCTATACTGGAATTGGCATCATAGCATCTCTCTGGCCTCCTGTGCTGAGAATGGCGTCATAACATCACTCTGCCCTCCTGTGCTGGGACTGGCATCATAGCATCTCTCTGGCCTCCTGTGCTGGGATTGGCGTCATATCATCTCACTGGCCTCCTGTGCTGGGACTGGTGTCATAGCATCTCTCTGGCCTCCTGTGCTGGGATTGGTGTCTTAGCATCTCTCTGGCCTCCTGTGCTGGGATTGGCATAACAGCATCACTCTGGCCTCCTGTGTTGGGATTGCCATCATAGCATCTCTCTGGCCTCTTGAGTTGGGATTGGCATCATATCATCTCTCTGGCCTCCTGTGCTCGGATTGATGTCATAGCATCTGTAGGAGGCTGGACTGGCTTGTAGTGAGTACCAAGGGGTACTTACACCTTGCACCAGGCCCAGTTATCCCTTATTAGTGTATAGGGTGTCTAGCAGCTTAGGCTGATAGATAATGGTAGCTTAGCAGAGCAGCTTAGGCTGAACTAGGAGACGAGTGAAGCTCCTACAGTACCACTAGTGTCATATGCACAATATCATAAGAAAACACAATACACAGATATACTAAAAATAAAGGTACTTTATTTTTATGACAATATGCCAAAAGTATCTCAGTGAGTACCCTCAGTATGAGGATAGCAAATATACAGAAGATATATGTACACAATACCAAAAATATGCAGTATAGTATTAGAAAACAGTGCAAACAGTGTATAGTTACAATAGGATGCAATGGGGACACATAGGGATAGGGGCAACACAAACCATATACTCCAAAAGTGGAATGCGAACCACGAATGGACCCCAAACCTATGTGACCTTGTAGAGGGTCGCTGGGACTGTAAGAAAACAGTGAGGGTTAGAAAAATAGCCCACCCCAAGACCCTGAAAAGTGAGTGCAAAGTGCACTAAAGTTCCCCAAAGAGCACAGAAGTCGTGATAGGGGAATTCTGCAGGAAAGACCAAAACCAGCAATGCAACAATGATGGATTTCCAGACGAGGGTACCTGTGGAACAAGGGGACGAAGTCCAAAAGTCACGACCAAGTCGAGAGTGGGCAGATGCCCAGGAAATGCCAGCTGTGGGTGCAAAGAAGCTGCTACTGGACAGTAGAAGCTGAGGATTCTGCAGGATCGACAAGGGCTAGAAACATCCCCTTTGGAGGATGGATGTCGCACACCGTGGAGAGTCGTGTAGAAGTATTTTCCTGAAGAAAGACCGCAAACAAGCCTTGCTAGCTGCAAGTCGTGTGGTTAGGGTTTTTGGATGCTGCTGTGGCCCAGGAGGGACCAGGATGTCGCCAATTGCGTCAGGGGACAGAAGGGTCACCCAGCAGGACGAGGAGCCCTCTCAAAAGCAGGCAGCACCCACAAAAGTGCCGAAACAGGCACTATGAAGAGGAGTGAAACGGTGCTCACCCGAAGTTGCACAAAGGAGTCCCACGCCGCCGGAGGACAACTCAGGAGGTCGTGCAATGCAGGTTAGAGTGCCGTGGACCCAGGCTTGGCTGTGCACAAAGGATTTCCGCCGGAAGTGCACAGAGGCCGGAGTAGCTGCAAAAGACACGGTTCCCAGCAATGCAATCTGGCGTGGGGAGGCAAGGACTTACCTCCACCAAACCTGGACTGAAGAGTCACTGGACTGTGGGAGTCACTTGGACAGAGGTGCTGGATTCAAGGGACCTCGCTCGTCGTGCTGAGAGGAAACCGAGGGGACCGGTGATGCAGTTCTTTGGTGCCTGAGGTTGCAGGGGGACGATTCCGTCAACCCACGGGAGATTTCTTCGGAGCTTCTAGTGCAGAGAGGAGGCAGACTACCCCCACAGCATGCACCACCAGGAAAGCAGTCGAGAAGGCGGCAGGATCAGCGTTACAGAGTTGCAGTAGTCGTCTTCGCTACTTTGTTGCAGTTTTGCAGGCTTCCAGCGCGGTCAGCAGTCGATTCCTTGGCAGAAGGTGAAGAGAGAGATGCAGAGGAACTCTGATGAGCTCTTGCATTCGTTATCTAAGGAATTCCCCAAAGCAGAGACCCTAAATAGCCAGAAAAGAGGGTTTGGCTACTTAGAAGAGAGGATAGGCTAGCAACACCTGAAGGAGCCTATCAGAAGGAGTCTCTGACGTCACCTGCTGGCACTGGCCACTCAGAGCAGTCCAGTGTGCCAGCAGCACCTCTGTTTCCAAGATGGCAGAGGTCTGGAGCACACTGGAGGAGCTCTGGGCACCTCCCAGGGGAGGTGCAGGTCAGGGGAGTGGTAACTCCCCTTTCCTTTGTCCAGTTTCACGCCAGAGCAGGGCTGAGGGGTCCCTGAACCGGTGTAGACTGGCTTATGCAGAAATGGGGACCATCTGTGCCCATGAAAGCATTTCCAGAGGCTGGGGGAGGCTACTCCTCCCCTGCCTGAACACCTTTTTCCAAAGGGAGAGGGTGTAACACCCTCTCTCTGAAGAAGTCCTTTGTTCTGCCTTCCTGGGCCAAGCCTGGCTGGACCCCAGGAGGGCATAAACCTGTCTGAGGGGTTGGCAGCAGCAGCAGCTGCAGTGAAACCCCTGAAAAGGCAGTTTGGCAGTACCCGGGTCTGTGCTACAGACCCGTGGGATCATGGGATTGTACCAACAATGCCAGGATGGCATAGAGGGGGCAATTCCATGATCTTAGACATGTTACATGGCCATATTCGGAGTTATCATTGTGAAGCTACACATAGGTAGTGACCTATATGTAGTGCACGCGTGCAATGGTGTCCCCACACTCACAAAGTCCAGGGAATTGGCCCTGAACAATGTGGGGGCACCTTGGCTAGTGCCAGGGTGCCCACACACTAAGGGCCTGATTCTAACTTTGGAGGACGGTGTTAAACCGTCCCAAAAGTGGCGGATATACCACCTACCGTATTACGAGTTCCATAGGATATAATGGACTCGTAATACGGTAAGTGGTATATCCGCCACTTTTGGGACGGTTTAACACCGTCCTCCAAAGTTAGAATCAGGCCCTAAGTAACTTAGCACCCAACCTTTACCAGGTAAAGGTTAGACATATAGGTGACTTATAAGTTACTTAAGTGCAGTGTAAAATGGCTGTGAAATAACGTGGACGTTATTTCACTCAGGCTGCAGTGGCAGGCCTGTGTAAGAATTGTCAGAGCTCCCTATGGTTGGCAAAAGAAATGCTGCAGCCCATAGGGATCTCCTGGAACCCCAATACCCTGGGTACCTTAGTACCATATACTAGGGAATTATAAGGGTGTTCCAGTATGCCAATGTAAATTGGTAAAATTGGTCACTAGCCTGTTAGTGACAATTTGAAAGAAATGAGAGAGCATAACCACTGAGGTTCTGATTAGCAGAGCCTCAGTGAGACAGTTTGTCATAACACAGGTAACACATACAGGGCACACTTATGAGCACTGGGGCCCTGGCTGGCAGGGTCCCAGTGACACATACAACTAAAACAACATATATACAGTGAAATATGGGGGTAACATGCCAGGCAAGATGGTACTTTCCTACACAACCCCCCCCCCCCAAACGAAGGACAATAAGACTAGCCATGACCTGATGAGTCTTCATTGTCTAAGTGGAAATATCTGGAGAGTCCATCTGCATTGGAGTGGGTACTCCCAGGTCTATGTTCCACTGTATAGTCCATTCCCTGTAGGGATATAGACCACCTCAACAATTTAGGATTTTCACCTTTCATTTGTTTTAGCCAAAGTAGAGGTTTGTGGTCTGTCTGAACAATGAAGTGAGTGCCAAACAGGTATGGCCTCAACTTCTTCAGTGCCCAGACCACAGCAAAGGCCTCCCTCTTTATGGCAGACCAACGCTTTTCTCTAGGGGTCAACCTTCTGCTGATAAAAGCAACAGGTTGATCCTGGCCCTCAGAATTAAGTTGTGAAAGGACTGCCCCTACCCCTAATTCAGATGCATCAGTTTGGACAATGAATTATTTGGAGTAACAGGGGCTTTTCAGGACAGGTGCAGAGCACATGGCCTGCTTCAGCTCCTCAAAAGCTTTCTGACAGCTAGCTGTCCACAATACCTTTTTAGGCATTTTCTTGGAGGTGAGGTCATTAAGAGGGGCTGCAATGGAGCCATAGTTCTTTATGATCCTCCTGTAATACCCAGTGAGGCCTAAGAAGGCTCTCACCTGGGTCTGAGTTGTAGGGGGAACCCAATCTATAATAGTTTGGATTTTCCCCTGAAGTGGTGCAATCTGTTCTCCACCTACCAGGTGTCCCAGATAAACCACCTTCCTCTGACCTATCTGGCACTTTGAAGCCTTGATAGTGAGGCCTGCCTTTTGCAGGGCCTCCAAAACTTTCAATAGGTGGACCAGGTGATCATCCCAGCTGGAGCTAAAGACAGCTATATCGTCCAGATATGCTGCACTAAAAGCCTGCAGCCCTTGCAGGACTGTGTTCACCAACCTTTGAAAAGTGGCAGGTGCATTTTTCAATCCAAAAGGCATTACTGTGAATTGGTAATGACCTCCAATGGTTGAAAATGCAGTTTTTGCTATTGCATCTTCTGATAATTTGATCTGCCAATACCCTGCAGTCAAATCAAAAGTGCTTAGATACTTGGCAGAGGCCAGTGTATCTATGAGCTCATCTGCCCTTGGTATAGGGTGAGCATCAGTTTTGGTTACTTGGTTGAGACCTCTAAAGTCTACACAAAACCGCATTTCCTTCTTTCCATCTTTGGGATGAGGTTTTGGTACAAGTACCACAGGAGAGGCCCATGGACTTTCAGAGTGCTCAACCACTCCCAGTTCTAACATTTTCTGCACCTCTTGTTTTATGCAGTCTCTGACATGGTCAGACTGCCTATAAATCTTACTTTTGACAGGCAAGCTGTCTTCAGTATCTATAGTGTGCTCACACCAAGAAGTGGTGCCTGGCACAGAAGAGAAGAGTTCAGAAAACTGACCCAGGAGATTTATGCAGTGGTCTTTCTGCTCAGCAGTAAGACAATCTGCCAGTACTACCCCTTCCACCAGAGCATCTTGTTCTGTGGAAGAGAAGAGATCAGGGAGAGGGTCACTCTCTTCTTCCTGTCCCTCATCTGTTGCCATGAGCAGGGTGAGATCAGCCCTGTCATAGTAGGGTTTCAGGCGATTGACATGGAGCACCCTAAGGGGGCTCCTGGCAGTGCCTAAGTCAATTAAGTAGGTGACGTCTCCCTTCTTCTCAACAATTGTGTGTGGTCCACTCCATTTATCTTGGAGTGCTCTTGGGGCCACAGGCTCCAAGACCCACACTTTCTGTCCTGGTTGGTACTGAACCAAAACAGCCTTCTGGTCATGCCATTGCTTTTGGAGCTCTTGGCTGGCCTGAAGGTTTTTATTGGCCTTTTTCATGTACTCAGCCATCCTTGATCTGAGGCCAAGTACATAGTCCGCTATGTCTTGCTTTGGAGCTTTTAAAGGTTGTTCCCAACCCTCCTTAACAAGTGTTAGAGGACCTCTCACAGGGTGTTCAAATAGGAGTTCAAAGGGGCTGAAGCACACTCCTTTTTGGGGTACCTCCCTGTAAGCAAAAAGGAGGCAAGGTAATAGGATATCCCATCTCCTGCGCAGTTTTTCAGGGAGTCCTATAAATATGCCTTTGAGAGTTTTATTAAATCTCTCCACCAGTCCATTTGTTTGTGGATGATAGGGTGTAGTGAACTTGTATGTAACACCACACTCCTTCCACATGGCCATTAAGTAAGCAGATATGAAATTGCTTCCCCTATCTGATACTACCTCTTTTGGGAAGCCCACCCTGGAAAAGATTCCCACGAGGGCCTTTGCCACTGCAGGAGCTGTAGTGGTCCTTAGAGGAATTGCTTCAGGATATCTGGTGGCATGGTCCACTACCACCAAGATAAACCTATTGCCTGAAGCAGTAGGAGGGTCAAGGGGGCCAACTATGTCAACCCCTACCCTTTCAAAGGGAACCCCAACCACAGGCAGTGGGATAAGGGGTGCCTTTGGGGTGCCACCTGTCTTGCCACTGGCTTGACAGGTTTCACAGGACTTACAAAATTCCTTTGTGTCCTCTGACATTCTAGGCCAATGAAACAAGGGAACAAGCCTGTCCCAAGTTTTAATTTGCCCTAAATGTCCAGCTAAGGGAATGTCGTGGGCTAGAGTTAGGAGGAACTTCCTGTACTCCTGAGGAATCACCAATCTCCTGGCAGCTCCAGGTTTTGGATCCCTTGCTTCAGTGTACAAGAGGTTGTCCTCCCAGTAAACTCTGTGAGAGTCACTGACATCCCCCTTTGCTTGTTTGACAGCTTGCTGTCTTAGACCCTCTAGTGTGGGACAGGTCTGCTGTGCCACACTCAGCTCCTCCCTGGCAGGCCCCCCTTCACCCAAAAGCTCAGCAGTGTCTGCTTCCAGCTCCTCTGGTGTAGGTTCTGCACAGGGTGGAAATCCTTCTTCCTCAGAAGAAGAATCCACTGTAGAGGGAGGGATAGTAGGTAGTGCTTTACTTCTACTAGCCCTAGCTTTAGGGAGCACTTGGTCCATTCTTCCAGGATCCAAGTCACCCTGTCCTTTTTGCTTTTTGGCCTGAGCCCTTGTCAAAGCAAAAATATGCCCTGGGAGGCCCAGCATTGCTGCATGGGCCTCCAACTCCACATCTGACCAAGCTGATGTCTCTAAATCATTTCCAAGTAGACAGTCTACAGGTAAATCTGAGGCAACCACAACTTTCTTTGGACCAGTACCCCCCCCCCCCCAGTTGAGATTTAGAACAGCCATGGGGTGGCTAAGTGTGTTGTTGTGAGCATCGGTTACTTGGTACTGGTGACCAAGTAGGTGTTGTTCAGGGTGGACCAGTTTCTCTATTACCATTGTAACACTGGCACCTGTGTCCCTGTAGGCCTGAACCTCAACACCATTTATTAGGGGAAGTTGCTTGTACTTATCCATGTTAAGGGGACAAGCAACTAAGGTGGCTAAATCAATAGCCCCCTCAGAGACTAACACAGCCTCTGTGGTCTCCCTAACAAGACCAACCCCAACTAAATTACCAAAAGTGAGCCAGCTACTCCCTTGGATTGGCTATTAGTAGGTTTGCTCCCACCACCACTGCTATTAGTAGGGACACTAGGTGTAGCAGTAGGGGTTGAAGTGGTAGGAGGCTTGGTGCTTTTCTTTGGACAACTGGGATCTGTTGTCCAATGGCCTTTTATTTTACATAAATAGCACCATGGTTTCTTTTCTTTGTTTTGATTTGAAGAGGATTTGGACCCACCACCCCCACCAGAGTGTTTTTGTGGGCCTGATGAAGACTCATTTTTAGATTTGTCCCCACCCTTGTCAGAAGACTTACCATCCTTCTTCTTGCCATCTTTGTCATCTCCTGTATGAACTTTTCTGTTCACCCTTGTTCTGACCCATTTGTCTGCCTTCTTTCCCAATTCTTGGGGAGAGGTCAGATCAGAGTCCACCAGGTACTGTTGCAACAAATCAGACACACAGTTATTAAGTATATGCTCTCTCAGGATTAAGTTATACAGGCTTTCATAATCAGTCACTTTACTGCCATGTAACCACCCCTCCAAGGCCTTCACTGAATGGTCAACAAAGTCTACCCAGTCTTGTGAAGACCCCTTTTTGGTTTCTCTGAACTTCATCCTGTACTGTTCAGTGGTTAAGCCATAACCATCTAGGAGTGCATTCTTAAGAACTGCAAAATTATTGGCATCACTTTCTTTTACAGTAAGGAGCCTATCCCTACCCTTTCCACTAAATGATAGCCATAGGATAGCAGCCCACTGCCTTTGAGGGACATCCTGTACAACACAGGCCCTCTCAAGTGCAGCAAACCACTTGTTAATGTCACCCCCCTCCTTATAAGGGGGAACTATCTTGTGCAGATTCCTGGAATCATGCTCTTTTGCAGGATGACTATGGGGAATACTGCTGCTGCCACCATGGGTTTCTAAACCCAGTTTCTGTCTTTCTCTTTCCACTTCTAAGGACTGCCTATCTAAATCCAGCTGTTGCTTCTTGAGCTTCAGTCTGGTTTGTTCCACTCTCAATCTATTGAGCTCCCTTTCTAACACTCTGGGCCTGATTCTGACCTTGGCGGTCTTTTCGCAAGACCGCCGAGTTACCGCCGCGGTAAAGACCGCCGACCGCAGCGGTATGCCGCTGCGCGTATTCCGACCGCTGGGAGCGTTCTGCCGGAATACCGCCAGCAGCCACACTGGCGGTCGGCGGGAAAGTGGAGACTGGTCAACCTCCACCGCCACGCCAGCAGAACACCGCCCCCAGAATTACGACCCACATTTCTGTGTGGCGGTCTTCTGTTGGCGGTCTTCTGTTGGCGGTCACGTCCCTATGGCTCCCGTCGCCTCCCGGAGGACCAACGCACAAGGTAAGTTGATCGTCCGTGAGGGGAGGGGGTGGGGGGGTGTTGTGTGATGTGTGCGTGCATGGGGGTGTGTAGAGGAGGTGTGTGAGTGCGTGCATGCGGGCGGGGGGTGCTGCTGTGCCTTTGGGCAATGTGTGTAGTTCGGCGGGTGCGCATGTCGGCATGTATGTGTGCGGGTATGTGCCCCCGTTGTGTATGTGTGTGTGTAGGGGGTGTGCATATGTGCATGTTGGGGGTGCGTGCATGTCGGGGTGCGTGTATGTGCATGTCGGGGTGGGGGGGCAGGGGGTTCGTTCCACCTCTGGGGGGTGGCAGGGGGGTGGAGGGTGTGGGGGGAGGACTCGTGGGGGGCAGTGGGGGGCGGGGGAGACCCCTATCAGTGCCAGGGAAGGAATTCCCTGGCCCCGATAGTGCCTACCGCCATGGTTCGCATGGCGGTTCCCGACCGCCAAAAACCGCGGCGGTAAGCAGGGTCATGATACGGTTGGCGGTCTTGGGTCGACCGCCGGGCCGGAGTGTGCGAACTCCAGCCCGTCGGTCATGACCGCCGTGGCGGTCGGAGTGGGGAAGTGGCGGTCGATCGCGGCGGTGACCGCCGCGGTCAGAATGCCATTTTTTGGACCGCCGGTCTGTTCGCGGTCCGACCGCCGCCTCTCCGCCGACCGCCAAGGTAAGAATCAGGCCCTCTGTCATCAGGGTTGGTGGGTGGATCATTCCTTGAAACAGAAGTATGGTGAGAATGAACAGAAGGAGACCTGTTCCTAACAGATGGCACCCTAACAGCTTGGCTAACAGAAACAGCACTTCTACTATGATGAGAAGGGATACTCTTACTGTGATGTGAGACAACACTATCAGTATGATGTGACTCTACATCAGTACCAGCTATGCTAGGTGGCTTGCTAGGGGGCAGGCTTGAAATCTTCCCTCCCACATCTTTTGCTAGAGGTGCCCCAGAATCAGAGTGGGAACCATCAGCTAATTTTTCACCAGAAGTGCCACCTCTGGCTTTATCTTGTTCAACAAGCATGTTAACCAACAGTTCTCTACAGGGATTCTTCCTTACACTTAAACCTCTTTCTATGCAGAGACTCCTTGCTCCTTTCCAGCTAAGGTGATCATAAGCTTGTTTGGACAGATCAACAGTTTGGCCTGTGCCAGACATTTTTAGAAAGTGTTTAAGGGATAGAAAAAGTGAGAAAAAAGTTTTTCAGAACTTTTGGAAAGACAGAAAAAAAACTTTTAAAACTTTTTAAGAACTTTTTAGAAAGTTTAGAGGTACTTTTCAGCACTTTAGAAAAGAAGTGAGAAAAGAAATGCAAAACTTTTTGGTTAGGTGTACATACACTGAACTTGTTTTGTATATTTTTCTTTTATGAAAAGTACAATGACAAAAGTGGTAAGTAGTCTCAAAGCACTTATCCCACCACTGCACAGCCAATGTAGGAGGCTGGACTGGCTTGTAGTGAGTACCAAGGGGTACTTACACCTTGCACCAGGCCCAGTTATCCCTTATTAGTGTATAGGGTGTCTAGCAGCTTAGGCTGATAGATAATGGTAGCTTAGCAGAGCAGCTTAGGCTGAACTAGGAGACGAGTGAAGCTCCTACAGTACCCCTAGTGTCATATGCACAATATCATAAGAAAACACAATACACAGATATACTAAAAATAAAGGTACTTTATTTTTATGACAATATGCCAAAAGTATCTCAGTGAGTACCCTCAGTATGAGGATAGCAAATATACAGAAGATATATGTACACAATACCAAAAATATGCAGTATAGTATTAGAAAACAGTGCAAACAGTGTATAGTTACAATAGGATGCAATGGGGACACATAGGGATAGGGGCAACACAAACCATATACTCCAAAAGTGGAATGCGAACCACAAATGGACCCCAAACCTATGTGACCTTGTAGAGGGTCGTTGGGGCTGTAAGAAAACAGTGAAGGTTAGAAAAATAGTTCACCCCAAGACCCTGAAAAGTGAGTGCAAAGTGCACTAAAGGTCCCCAAAGAGCACAGAAGTCGTGATAGGGGAATTCTGCAGGAAAGACCAAAACCAGCAATGCAACAACGATGGATTTCCAGACGAGGGTACCTGTGGAACAAGAGGACCAAGTCCAGAAGTCATGACCAAGTCGAGAGTGGGCAGATGCCCAGGAAATGCCAGCTGTGGGTGCAAAGAAGCTGCTACTGGACAGTAGAAGCTGAGGATTCTGCAGGAACGACAAGGGCCAGAAACTTCCCCTTTGATGGATGGATGTCAACGCCGTGGACAGTTGTACAGAAGTATTTTCCTGAAGAAAGACCGCAAACAAGTCTTGCTAGCTGCAAGTCATGCGGTTAAGGTTTTCGGATGCTGCTGTGGCCCAGGAGGGACCAGGATGTTGGCAATTGCGTCAGGGGACAGAGGGGGTGCCCAGCAGGACAAAGAGCCCTCTCAGAAGAAGGCAGCACCCGCAGAAGTGCCGGAACAGGCACTACAAAGAAGAGTGAAACGGTGCTCACCCGAAGTTGCACAAAGGAGTCTCACGCCGCCGGAGGACAACTCAGGAGGTCGTGCAATGCAGGTTAGAGTGCCGTGGAGCCAGGCTTGTCTTTGCACAAAGGATTTCTGCCGGAAGTGCACAGAGGCCGGAGTACCTGCAAAAGACGCGATTCCCAGCAATGCAGTCTGGCGTGGGGAGGCAAGGACTTACCTCCACCAAACTTTGACTGAAGAGTCACTGGACTGTGGGAGTCACTTGGACAGAGTTGCTGGATTCAAGGGACCTCGCTCGTCGTGCTGAGAGGAGACCCAGGGGACCGGTGATGCAGTTCTTTGGTGCCTGCGGTTGCAGGGGGACGATTCCGTCGACCCACGGGAGATTTCTTCGGAGCTTCTAGTGCAGAGAGGAGGCAGACTACCCCCACAGCATGCACCACCAGGAAAGCAGTCGAGAAGGCGGCAGGATCAGCGTTACAGAGTTGCAGTAGTCGTCTTCGCTACTTTGTTGCAGTTTTGCAGGCTTCCAGCGCGGTCAGCAGTCGATTCCTTGGCAGAAGGTGAAGAGAGAGATGCAGAGGAACTCTGATGAGCTCTTGCATTCGTTATCTAAGGAATTCCCCAAAGCAGAGACCCTAAATAGCCAGAAAAGAGGGTTTGGCTACTTAGGAGAGACGATAGGCTAGCAACACCTGAAGGAGCCTATCAGAAGGAGTCTCTGACGTCATCTGCTGGCACTGGCCACTCAGAGCAGTCCAGTGTGCCAGCAGCACCTCTGTTTCCAAGATGGCAGAGGTCTGGGGCACACTGGAGGAGCTCTGGGCACCTCCCAGGGGAGGTGCAGGTCAGGGGAGTGGTCACTCCCCTTTCCTTTGTCCAGTTTCGCGCCAGAGCAGGGCTGAGGGATCCCTGAACCGGTGTAGACTGGCTTATGCAGAAATGGGCACCATCTGTGCCCATGAAAGCATTTCCAGAGGCTGGGGGAGGCTACTCCTCCCATGCTTGAACACCTTTTTCCAAAGGAAGAGGGTGTAACACCCTCTCTCTGAGGAAGTCCTTTGTTCTGCCTTCCTGGCCCAAGCCTGGCTGGACCCCAGGAGGGCAGAAACCTGTCTGAGGGGTTGGCAGCAGCAGTAGCTGCAGTGAAACCCCTGAAAAGGCAGTTTGGCAGTACCAGGGTCTGTGTTGCAGACCCATGGGATTGTACCAACAATGCCGGGATGGCATAGAGGGGGCAATTCCATGATCTTAGACATGTTACATGGCCATATTCAGAGTTACCATTGTGAAGCTACACATAGGTAGTGACCTATATGTAGTGCACACGTGTAATGGTGTCCCCGCACTCACAAAGTCCGGGGAATTGGCCCTGAACAATGTGGGGGCACCTTGGCTAGTGCCAGGGTGCCCACACACTAAGTAACTTAGCACCGAACCTTTACCAGGTAAAGGTTAGACATATAGGTGGCTTATAAGTTACTTAAGTGCAGTGTAAAATGGCTGTGAAATAACGTGGACGTTATTTCACTCAGGCTGCAGTGGCAGGCCTGTGTAAGAATTGTCAGAGCTCCCTATGGGTGGCAAAAGAAATGCTGCAGCCCATAGGGATCTCCTGGAACCCCAATACCCTGGGTACCTTAGTACCATATACTAGGGAATTATAAGGGTGTTCCAGTATGCCAATGTAAATTGGTAAATAGGTCACTAGCCTGTTAGTGACAATTTGAAAGAAATGAGAGAGCATAACCACTGAGGTTCTGATTAGAGGAGCCTCAGTGAGACAGTTAGTCATAACACAGGTAACACATACAGGGCACACTTATGAGCACTGGGGCCCTGGCTGGCAGGGTCCCAGTGACACATACAACTAAAACAACATAAATACAGTGAAATATGGGGGTAACATGCTAGGCAAGATGGTACTTTCCTACAGCATCTCTCTGGCCTCCTGTGCTCGGATTGACGTCATAGCATCTCTCTGGCCTCCTGTAGAGGATTGGCATCACAGCATCTCTCTGGCCTCCTGTGCTGAGATTTGCATCATAGCATCACTCTGGCCTCCTGTGCAGGGTTGGCCTCATAGCATCTCTCTGGCCTCCTGTGCTGGGATTGGCGTAATAACATCTCTCTGGCCTCCAGTACAGGACTGGCGTCATAGCATCTCTCTGGCCTCCTGTGATGGGATTTGCATCATAGCCTCTCTCCGGACTCCTGTGCTGGGATTGGCATCATAGCATCACTCTGGCCTCCTGTGTTGGGACTAGTGTCATAACATCTCTCCGGCCTCCTGTACAGGATTGGCATCATAGCATCTCTCCGGCTTCTTGTACATGATTGGCATCATTGGACAAGAATGGCCACAGCACACCAATAGTATAGTCCAATAGTGTGGCAGGGATGAGTGTCCCTTATCTTATGTTGCTATGAAGCAAAGTTGAAAGGAGTCTCAAGTCCTGTTTGTAGAGGGTGTCTTTTATTTGTAGATACTGGAAATCATTGTGTCATCAGCGTGATACAGCCAACACGTGTTTCGTCACACCAGTGACTTTATCAAGGCTGGGCCAGCCGGCCAGGAAGGTGCGTGACAAAGGTAAGTAATGGGGGAGCCGCGTGATCGGTTGAATGGGCTCAGGGACGTCAGTGGTGACTTCTTAGAGTGGAACTAATGAGAATATGGTTGAGTGAGAGAACATGAATGCAGACCCTGGTAAGCCTGTGGTCGGAACCTGAAGTGGCGAGGGGACGTGTGTCAACGAGCTATTTTGGACGAGTACTGCTCATAGCATCTCTCTGGCCTCCTGAGCTGGGATTGGCATCATACCATCTTTATGGCCTCCTGTTCTGGGATTGGCGTCATAGCATCACTTAGGCCACATCTGCTGTTGTTGACATCATAGCAACCTTCTGGCTCCTGTACAGGATTGGCATCATAGCATCTCTCTGGCCTCCTGTACAGGATTGGAATCATAGCATCTCTTTGGCTTCCTGTGCTGGGATTGGCGTCATACCATCTCTCTGGCCCCGTGAGCTGGGATTGGCATCATGGCATCTCTCTGGCCTCCTGTGTTGGGAATGGCCTTACACCATCTCTCCGGCAACCTGTGCTGGGATTGGCATCATAGCATCTCTCTGGACTCATACAGGATTGGCATCATAGCATCTCTCTGGACTCCTGTGCTGGGATTGGCGTTATAGAATCTCTCTGGCCTCCTGTGCTGGGACTGGCATCATAGCCTCTCTCTATCCTCCATTGCTCTGATTGGCATCATAGCATCACTCTGGCCTCCGGTTTTGCGACTGGAGTGATAGCATCTCTCTGGCCTGCTGTACAGGATTGGCATCATAGCATCTCTCCGGCCTCCTGAGCCGGAACTGGCATCATAGCATCACTCTGGGTTCCAGTGCTGGGACTGGCGCCATAGCATCTCTCTTGCCTCATCTGCTGGGATTGGCGTCATAGCATCTCTCTGGCCTCCTGAGCTGGGATTGGCATCATGGCATCTCTCTGGCCTCCTGTGCTGGGATTGGCGTCATATCATCTCTTTGACCTCCTGTGCTGGGACTGGTGTCATAGCATCTCTCTGGCCTCCTGTGCTGGGATAGGTGTCATAGCATCTCTCTGGCCTCCTGTGCTGGGATTGGCATAACAGCATCACTCTGGCCTCCTGTGTTGGGATTGCCATCATAGCATCTCTCTGGCCTCTTGAGTTGGGATTGGCATCATAGTATCTCTCTGGCCTCCTGTGCTCGGATTGATGTCATAGCATCTCTCTGGCCTCCTGTGACGGATTGACGTCATAGCATCTCTCTGGCCTCCTATAGAGGATTGGCATCACAGCATCTCTCTGGCCTCCTGTGCTGAGATTTGCGTAATAGCATCACTCTGGCCTCCTGTACAGGGTTGGCGTCATAGCATCTCTCTGGCCTCCTGTGCTGGGATTGGCGTAATAGCATCTCTCTGGACTCCAGTACAGGACTGGTGTCATAGCATCTCTCTGGCCTCCTGTGCTGGGATTAGCGTCATAGCATCACTCTGGCCTCCTCTACAGGATTGGCATCATAGCATCTCTCTGGCACCTGTGCTGTGATTGGCGTCATAGCATCTCTCTGGCATCCTCTACAGGATTGGCATCATAGTATCTCTCTGGCCTCCTGTGCTAGGATTGACATCATAGCATCTCTCTGGCCTCCTGTGCTGGGATTGGCGTCATAGCATCTCTCTGGTATCCGGTGATGGGATCCGGCCTCCTGTACTGGGATTGGCATCATAGCATCACTCTGGCCTCCTGTGCTGGGATTGGCGTCATAGCATCTCTCTGGCCTCCTGTGCTGGGATTGGCGTCATAGCATCTCTTTGGCCTCCTGTGTTAGGATTGGCTTCACAGCATCTCTCTGGCTTCCTGTGCTGGGACTGGCGTCATCGCATCTCCCTGGCCTCCTGTGCTGGGATATGCATCATCGCATCACTCTGGCCTCCTGTGCTGGGATTGGAGTCATAGTATCTCTCTGGCCTTCTGTGCTGGGATTGACGTCATAGGATCTCTCTGGCCTCCTGTGCTGGGACTGGCATTATAGCCTCTCTCTATCCTCCATTGCTCTGATTGGCATCATAGCATCACTCTGGCCTCCGGTTTTGCGACTGGAGTGATAGCATCTCTCTGGCCTGCTGTACAGGATTGGCATCATAGCATCTCTCCGGCCTCCTGAGCCGGGACTGGCATCATAGCATCACTCTGGGTTCCAGTGCTGGGACTGGCGCCATAGCATCTCTCTTGCCTCATCTGCTGGGATTGGCGTCATAGCATCTCTCTGGCCTCCTGAGCTGGGATTGGCATCATGGCATCTCTCTGGCCTCCTGTGCTGGGATTGGCGTCATATCATCTCTTTGACCTCCTGTGCTGGGACTGGTGTCATAGCATCTCTCTGGCCTCCTGTGCTGGGATAGGTGTCATAGCATCTCTCTGGCCTCCTGTGCTGGGATTGGCATAACAGCATCACTCTGGCCTCCTGTGTTGGGATTGCCATCATAGCATCTCTCTGGCCTCTTGAGTTGGGATTGGCATCATAGTATCTCTCTGGCCTCCTGTGCTCGGATTGATGTCATAGCATCTCTCTGGCCTCCTGTGACGGATTGACGTCATAGCATCTCTCTGGCCTCCTATAGAGGATTGGCATCACAGCATCTCTCTGGCCTCCTGTGCTGAGATTTGCGTAATAGCATCACTCTGGCCTCCTGTACAGGGTTGGCGTCATAGCATCTCTCTGGCCTCCTGTGCTGGGATTGGCGTAATAGCATCTCTCTGGACTCCAGTACAGGACTGGTGTCATAGCATCTCTCTGGCCTCCTGTGCTGGGATTAGCGTCATAGCATCACTCTGGCCTCCTCTACAGGATTGGCATCATAGCATCTCTCTGGCACCTGTGCTGTGATTGGCGTCATAGCATCTCTCTGGCATCCTCTACAGGATTGGCATCATAGTATCTCTCTGGCCTCCTGTGCTAGGATTGACATCATAGCATCTCTCTGGCCTCCTGTGCTGGGATTGGCGTCATAGCATCTCTCTGGTATCCGGTGATGGGATCCGGCCTCCTGTACTGGGATTGGCATCATAGCATCACTCTGGCCTCCTGTGCTGGGATTGGCGTCATAGCATCTCTCTGGCCTCCTGTGCTGGGATTGGCGTCATAGCATCTCTTTGGCCTCCTGTGTTAGGATTGGCTTCACAGCATCTCTCTGGCTTCCTGTGCTGGGACTGGCGTCATCGCATCTCCCTGGCCTCCTGTGCTGGGATATGCATCATCGCATCACTCTGGCCTCCTGTGCTGGGATTGGAGTCATAGTATCTCTCTGGCCTTCTGTGCTGGGATTGACGTCATAGGATCTCTCTGGCCTCCTGTGCTGGGACTGGCATTATAGCCTCTCTCTATCCTCCATTGCTCTGATTGGCATCATAGCATCACTCTGGCCTCCGGTTTTGCGACTGGAGTGATAGCATCTCTCTGGCCTGCTGTACAGGATTGGCATCATAGCATCTCTCCGGCCTCCTGAGCCGGGACTGGCATCATAGCATCACTCTGGGCTCCAGTGCTGGGACTGGCGCCATAGCATCTCTCTTGCCTCATCTGCTGGGATTGGCGTCATAGCATCTCTCTGGCCTCCTGAGCTGGGATTGGCATCATGGCATCTCTCTGGCCTCCTCTGCTGAAGTTGGCATCTTAGCATTACTCTGGCCTCCTTTGTTGGGATGGCGTCACAGCATTTCTCTGGCCTCCTTGCAGGGATTGCCCTCCCGTGCTGGGATTGGCATCATAACATCTCTCTGCCCTCCTGAGCTGGGATTGGCATCACAGCACCTCTCGGGCCTCTTATGCTGGGATTGGCGTCATAGCATCTCTTGTTCTCCTGTACAGGATTGGCTTCATAGCATCTCTCTGGCCTCCTGTGTTGGGACTGGCGTCATAGCATCTCTCTGGCCTCCTGTACAAGATTCGCATCATAGCATCTCTCTGGCCTCCTGTGCTGGGATTGGCATCATAGCATCTCTCTGGCCTCCTGTGCTGGGATTGGCGTCAAAGCATCTCTCGAGCCTCCTGTGCTGGGATTTGCGTCACAGCATCACTCTGGCCTCCTGTGATGGGATTGGCATCATAGCATCTCCCTGGCCTCCTGTACAGGGTTTGCCTCATAGCATCTCTCTGGCCGCCTGTGCTGTGATTGGCCTCATAGCATCTCTCTGGTCTCCTGTACAGGGTTGGCATCATAGCATCTCTCTGGCCTCCTGTGCTGGGATTGGGGTCATAGCATCTCTCTGGCCTCCTCTACAGGAATGGCGCCATAGCATCTCTCTGGCCTCCTGTACAAGATTGGCATCATAGCATCTCTCCGGTCTCCTGTGCTTGGAATGGCGTCATAGCATCACTCTTTCCTCCTGTCCTGGGATTGGCATCATAGCATATCTCTGGCCTCCTGTGCTGGGATTGGCGTCATATCATCTCTTTGGCCTCCTGCGCTGGGACTGGCATCATATCATCTCTTTGGCCTCCTGTGCTGGGACTGGTGTCATAGCATCTCTCTGGCCTCCTGTGCTGGGATTGTTGTCATAGCATCTCTCTGGCCTCCTGTGCTGGGATTGGCATACCAGCATCACTCTGGCCTCCTGTGTTGGGATTGCCATCATAGCATCTCTCTGGCCTCTTGAGTTGGGATTGGCATGATAGCATCTCTCTGGCCTCCTGTGCTCGGATTGATGTCATAGCATCTCTCTGGCCTGCTGTGCTCGGGTTGACGTCATAGCATCTCTCTGGCCTCCTGTAGAGGATTGGCATCACAGCATCTCTCTGGCCTCCTGTGCTGAGATTTGCATCATAGCATCACTCTGGCCTCCTGTACAGGGTTGGCGTCATAGCATCTCTCTGGCCTCCTGTGCTGGGATTGATGTAATAGCATCTCTCTGGCCTCCAATAGAGGACTGGCGTCATAGCATCTCTCTTGCCTCCTGTGCTGGGATTAGCGTCATAGCATCACTCTGGCCTTCTCTACAGGATTGGCATCATAGCATCTCTCTGGCCTCCTGTGCTGTGATTGGCGTCATAGCATCTCTCTGCCCTCCTCTATAGGATTGGCATCATAGCATCTCTCAGGCCTCCTGTGCTAGGATTGGCATCATAGCATCTCTCTGGCCTCCTGTGCTGGGATAGGCGTCATAGCATCTCTCTGGCATCCGTTGATGGGATTGGCATCACAGCCTCTCTCCGGCCTCCTGTGCTGGGATTGGCATCATAGCATCACTCTGGCCTCCTGTACTGGGATATATGCATCATCGCATCACTCTGGCCTCCTGTGCTGGGATTGGCGTCATATCATCTCTCAGGCCTTCTGTGCTGGGATTGGCGTCATAGGATCTCTCTGGCCTCCTGTGCTGGGACTGGCATCATAGCCTCTCTCTGGCCTCCTGTGCTCAGATTGGCATCATAGCATCACTCTGGCCTCCTGTTTTGGGACTGGCATGATTGCATCTCTCTGGCCTGCTGTACATGATTGGCATCACAGCATCTCTCCGGCCTCCTGTGCTGGGACTGGCATCATAGCATCACTTTGGGCTCAAGTGCTGGGACTGGTGCCATAGCATCTCTCTGGCCTCATCTGCTGGGATTCGCGTCATAGCATCTCTCTGGCCTCCTGTGTTGGGACTGGCGTCATAGCATCTCTCTGGCCTCCTGTACAGGATTCCCATCATAGCATCTCTCTGGCCTCCTGTGCTGGGATTGGCATCATAGCATCTCTCTGGCCTCCTGTGCTGGGATTGGCCTCATAGCATCTCTCGAGCCTCCTGTGCTGAGATTTGCGTCATAGCATCACTCTGGCCTCCTGTGATGGGATTGGCATCATAGCATCTCCCTGGCCTCCTGTACAGGGTTGGCCTCATAGCATCTCTCTGGCCTCCTGTGCTGTGATTGGCCTCATAGCATCTCTCTGGCCTCCTGTACAGGATTGGCGCCATAGCATCTCTCTGGCATCCTCTGTTAGGATTGCTGCGCTAGGATTGGCATCATAGCAACACTCTAGCCTCCTGTGCTGGGACTGGCGTCATAGCATCACTCTGGCCTCCTGTGCTGGGATTGGCATCATCGCATCACTCTGGCCTCCTGTGCTGGGATTGGCGTCATAGCATCTCTCTGGCCTTCTGTGCTGGGATTTGCGTCATAGGATCTCTCTGGCCTCCTGTGCTGGGACTGGCCTCATAGCCTCTTTCTGGCCTCCTGTGCTCGGATTGGCTTCATAGCATCACTCTGGCCTCCTGTTTTGAGACTGGCGTGATCGCATCTCTCTGGCCTGCTGTACAGGATTGGCATCACAGCATCTCTCCGGCCTCCTGTGCTGGGACTTCCTTCATAGCATCACTCTGGGCTCCAGTGCTGGGACTGTCGCCATAGCATCTCTCTGGCCTCATCTGCTGGCATTGGCGTCATAGCATCTCTATGGCCTCCTGAGCTGGGATTGACATCATGGCATCTCTCTGGCCTCCTGTGCTGGAGTTGGCATCATAGCATTACTCTGGCCTCCTGTGTTGGGATGGCGTCATAGCATTTCTCTGGCTTCCTGTGCTGGATTGGCCTCCTGTGCTGGGATTGGCATCATAACATCTCTTTGCCCTCCTGTGCTGGGATTGGCATCACAGCACCTCTCTGGCCTCTTGTGCTGGGATTGGCGTCATAGCATCTCTTTGGCCTCCTGTACAGGACTGGCTTCATAGCATCTCTCTGGCCTCCTGTGTTGGGACTGGCATCATAGCATCTCTCTGGCCTCCTGTACAGGATTTGCATCATAGCATCTCTCTGGCCTCCTGTGCTGGGATTGGCATCATAGCATCTCTCTGGCCTCCTGTGCTGGGATTGGCGTCATAGCATCTCTCGAGCCTCCTGTGCTGGGATTTGCGTCATAGCATCACTCTGGCCTCCTGTGATGGGATTGGCCTCATAGCATCTCCCTGGCCTCCTGTACAGGGTTGGCCTCATAGCATCTCTCTGGCCTCCTGTGCTGTGATTGGCTTCATAGCATCTCTCTGGCCTCCTGTACAGGATTGGCATCATGGTATCTCTATGGCCTCCTGTGCTTGGATTGGCGTCAAAGCATCTCTCTGGCCTCCTCTACAGGATTGGCGCCATAGCATCTCTCTGGCATCCTGTGTTAGGATTGCTGTGCTAGGATTGGCATCATAGCAACACTCTGGCCTCCTGTGTTGGGACTGGCGTCATAGCATCTCTCTAGCCTCCTGTGCTGGGACTGGCGTCATAGCATCACTCTGGCCTCCTGTGCTGGGATTGGCGTCATAGCATCTCTCTGGCCTCCTGTGCTAGGATTGGCGTCACAGCATCTCTCTGGACTCCTGTTCTGGTATTGGCGTCATTGTATCTCTCTGGCCTCCTGTGCTGGGATATGCATTATAGCATCACTCTGGCCTCCTGTGCTGGGATTGGCGTCATAGCATCTCTCTGGCCTCCTGTACAGGAATTGGAATCATAGCCTCTCTCTGGCCTCCTGTGCTAGGATTGGCATCATAGCATCACTCTGGCCTCCTGTACAGGATTGGCATCATAGCATATCTCCGGCCTCCTGTGCTGGGACTGAGGTCATAGCATCTCTCTGGCCTCCTGTACTGGGATTGGCGTCATAACATCTCTCTCGCCTCCTGTGCTGGGACTGGGGTCATAGCACCTCTCTGGCCTCCTGTGCTGGGATTGGCATCATAGGATCTCTCTGGCCTCCTGTACAGGATTGGCGTCATAGCATCTCTCTGGTCTCCTGTGCTGTTATAGGCCTCCTGTACTGGGATTGGCCTCCTGTGCTGGGATTGGCATCATGGCATGTCTCTGGCCTCCTGTGCTGGGATTGGCATCACAGCACCTCTCTGGTCTCTTGTGCTGGGATTGGCGTCATAGCATCTCTCTGGCCTCCTGTACAAGATTGGCATCATAGCATCTCTCCAGCCTCCTGTGCTGGGATTGGTATCATAGCATCTCTCTGGTCTCCTGTGCTGGGAATGGCGTCATAGCATCACTCTTTCCTCCTGTGCTGGGATTGGCATGATAGCATCTCTCTGGCCTCCTGTGCTGGGATTGGCGTCATATCATCTCTTTGGCCTCCTGTGCTGGGACTGGTGTCATAGCATCTCTCTGGCCTCCTGTGCTGGGATTGGTGTCATAGCATCTATCTGGCCTCCTGTGCTGGGATTGGCATAACAGCATCACTCTGGCCTCCTGTGTTGGGATTGCCATTATAGCATCTCTCTGGCCTCTTGAGTTGGGATTGGCATGATAGCATCTCTCTGGCCTCCTGTGCTCGGATTGATGTCATAGCATCTCTCTGGCCTCCTGTGCTCAGGTTGACGTCATAGCATCTCTCTGGCCTCCTGTACAGGATTGGCATCACAGCATCTCTCTGGCCTCCTGTGCTGAGATTTGCATCATAGCATCACTCTGGCCTCCTGTACAGGGTTGGCGTCATAGCATCTCTCTGGCCTCCTGTGCTGGGATTGACGTAATAGCATCTCTCTGGCCTCCAGTAGAGGACTGGCGTCATAGCATCTCTCTGGCCTCCTGTGCTGGGATTAGCGTCATAGCATCACTCTGGCCTCCTCTATAGGATTGGCATCAAAGCATCTCTCTGGCCTCATGTGCTGTGATTGGCGTCATAGCATCTCTCTGGCCTCCTCTACAGGATTGGCATCATAGCATCTCTCTGGTCTCCTGTGCTAGGATTGGCATCATAGCATCTCTCTGGCCTCCTGTGCTGGGATAGGCGTCATAGCATCTCTCTGGCATCCGTTGATGGGATTGGCATCACAGCCTCTCTCCGGCCTCCCGTGCTGGGATTGGCATCATAGCATCACTCTGGCCTACTGTGCTGGGATATATGCATCATCGCATCACTCTGGCCTCCTGTGCTGGGATTGGTGTCATAGCATCTCTCAGGCCTTCTGTGCTGGGATTGGCGTCATAGGATCTCTCTGGCCTCCTGTGCTGGGACTGGCATCATAGCCTCTCTCTGGCCTCCTGTGCTCGAATTGGCATCATAGCATCACTCTGGCCTCCTGTTTTGGGACTGGCATGATAGCATCTCTCTGGCCTGCTGTACATGATTGGCATCACAGCATCTCTCCAGTCTCCTGTGCTGGGACTGGCATCATAGCATCTCTCTGGCCTCCTGTGCTGGAGATGGCATCTTAGCATTACTCTGGCCACCTGTGTTGGGATGGCGTCATAGCATTTCTCTGGCCTCCTCTGCTGGGATTGGCCTCTTGTGCTGGGATTGGCCTCCTGTGCTGGGATTGGCATCATAACATCTCTCTGCCCTCCTGTGATGGGATTGGCATCACAGCACCTCTCTGGCCTCCTGTGCTGGGATTTGCGTCATAGCATCTCTTTGGCCTCCTGTACAGGATTGGCTTCATACCATCTCTCTGGCCTCCTGTGTTGGGACTGGCGTCATAGCATCTCTCTGGCCTCCTGTACAGGATTTGCATCATAGCATCTCTCTGGCCTCCTGTGCTGGGATTGGCCTCCTGTGCTGGGATTTGCATCATAGCATGTCTCTGGTATCCTGTGCTGGGATTGGCATCACAGCACCTCTCTGGCCTCTTGTGCTGGGATTGGCGTCATAGCATCTCTCTGGCCTCCTGTACAGGATTGGCATCATAGCATCTCTCTGGCCTTCTGTGTTGGAACTGGCGACATAGCATCTCTCTGGCCCCCTCTACAGGATTGGCATCATAGCATCTCTCTATCCTCCTGTGCTGGGATTGGCATCATACCATATCTCTGGCCTCCTGTGCTGGGATCGGCGTCATAGCATCTCTCGAGCATCCTCTGCTGTGTTTGTGTCATAGCATCACTTTGGCCTCCTGTGATGGGATTGGCATCATAGCATCTCTCTGGCCTCCTGTACAGAGTTGGCATCATAGCATCTCTCTGGCCTCCTGTGCTGGGATTGGCGTCATAGCATCACCATGGCCACCTGTACAGGACTGGTGTCACAGCATCACTCTGGCCTCCTGTGCTGGGATTAGCATCATAGCATCTTTCTGGCCTCCTGTGCTGGGATTGGCATCATAGCATCTCTCTGGCCTCCTGGTCAGGATTGGCATCATAGCATCTCTATGGCCTCCTACACAGAAATGGCATAATAGTATCACTCTGTCCTCCTGTGCTGGGATTGGTATCATAGCATCTCTCTATGGCCTCCTTTGCTGGGATTGGTGTCATAGCATCACTCTGGCCTTCTGTGCTGGAATTGGTGTGAGAGCATCTCTCTGGCCTCTTGAGCTGGGGTTGGCATCATAACATCTCTTTTGCCTCCTGTGCTCGGATTGACGTCATAGCATCTCTCTGGCCTCCTGTGCTGGGATTGGCATCATAGCATCTCTCTGGTCTCCTGCGCTGGGATTGGCGTCATACCATCTCTCTGGCCTCCTGTACAGGGTTGGCGTCTTAGCATCTCTCTGACCTCCTGTCCTGGGATTGGCGTCATAGCATCTCTCTGGCCTCCTGTACTGGGATTGGCATCATAGCATCTCTCTGGTCTCTTGTGCTGGGATTGGCGTCATACCATCTCTCTGGCCTCCTGTACAGGGTTGCGTCATAGCATCTCTCTGTCCTCCTGTGCTCGGATTGACGTCATAGCATCTCTCTGGCCTCCTGTGCTGGGATTGGCATCATAGCATCTCTTTGGCCTCCTGTGCTGGGATTGGCGTCATACCATCTCTCTGGCCTCCTGTATAGGGTTGGCGTCATAGCATCTCTCTGACCTCCTGGGCTGGGATTGGCGTCATAGCATCTCTCTGGCATCCTCTACAGGATTGGCGTCATAGCATCACTCTGGCCACCTGTACAGGATTGGCATCATAGCATCTCTCTGGCCACCTGTACAGGATTGGCTTCACAGCATCACTCTGGCCTCCTGTGCTGAGATTGGCATCACAGCATCTCTTTGGCCTCCTGTGCTGAGATTGGCGTCATAGCAGCTCTCTGGCATCCTGTGCTGGGATTGGCATCATAGCATCTCTCTGGCCTCCTGTGCTGGGACTGGCGTCATACCATCTCTCTAGCCTCCTGTACAGGGTTGGCGTCTTAGCATCTCTCTGACCTCCTGGGCTGGGATTGGCGTCCTAGCATCTCTCTGGCCTCCTGTACTGGGTTTGGCATCATAGGATCTCTCTGGCCTCCTGTGTTGGGATTGGCATCATACCATCTCTCTGGCCTCCTCTACAGGATTGGCGTCATAGCATCACTCTGGCCACCTGTACAGGATTGGCATCACAGCATCACTCTGGCCTCCTGTGCTGGGATTGGCATCACAGCATCTCTTTGGCCTCCTGTGCTGAGATTGGCGTCATAGCAGCTCTCTGGCATCCTGTGCTGGGATTGGTGTCATAGCATCTCTCTGGCATCCTGTGGTGGGATATGTTTCATCGCATCACTCTGGCCTCCTGTGCTGGAATTGGCGTCATAGCATCTCTCTGGCCTCCTGTGCTGGGATTGGCGTCATACCATCTCTCTGGCCTCCTGTACAGGGTTGGCATCATACCATCTCTCTGACCTCCTGTCCTCGGATTGGCGTCATAGCATCTCTCTGGCCTCCTGTACTGGGATTGGCATCATAGCATCTCTCTGGCCTCCTGTGCTGGGATTGGCGTCATACCATCTCTATGGCCTCCTGTACAGGGTTGGCGTCATAGCATCTCTCTGTCCTCCTGGGCTGGGATTGGCGTCATAGCATCTCTCTGGCATCCTCTACAGGATTGGCGTCATAGCATCACTCTGGCCACCTGTACAGGATTGGCATCATAGCATCTCTCTGGCCACCTGTACAGGATTGGCATCACAGCATCACTCTGGCCTCCTGTGCTGAGATTGGCATCACAGCATCTCTATGGCCTCCTGTGCTGAGATTGGCGTCATAGCAGCTCTCAGGCATCCTGTGCTGGGATTGGCATCATAGCATCTCTCTGGCCTCCTGTGCTGGGACTGGCGTCATACCATCTCTCTAGCCTCATGTACAGGGTTGGCGTTTTAGCATCTCTCTGACCTCCTGGGCTGGGATTGGCATCACAGCATCTCTTTGGCCTCCTGTGCTGAGATTGGCATCACAGCATCTCTTTGGCCTCCTGTGCTGAGATTGGCGTCATAGCAGCTCTCTGGCATCCTGTGCTGGGATTGGTGTCATAGCATCTCTCTGGCATCCTGTGGTGGGATATGTTTCATCGCATCACTCTGGCCTCCTGTGCTGGAATTGGCGTCATAGCATCTCTCTGGCCTCCTGTGCTGGGATTGGCGTCATACCATCTCTCTGGCCTCCTGTACAGGGTTGGCATCATACCATCTCTCTGACCTCCTGTCCTCGGATTGGCGTCATAGCATCTCTCTGGCCTCCTGTACTGGGATTGGCATCATAGCATCTCTCTGGCCTCCTGTGCTGGGATTGGCGTCATACCATCTCTCTGGCCTCCTGTACAGGGTTGGCGTCATAGCATCTCTCTGTCCTCCTGGGCTGGGATTGGCGTCATAGCATCTCTCTGGCATCCTCTACAAGATTGGCGTCATAGCATCACTCTGGCCACCTGTATAGGATTGGCATCATAGCATCTCTCTGGCCACCTGTAAAGGATTGGCATCACAGTATCACTCTGGCCTCCTGTGCTGGGATTGGCATCACAGCATCTCTTTGGCCTCCTGTGCTGAGATTGGCGTCATAGCAGCTCTCTGGCATCATGTTCTGGGATTGGCATCATAGCATCTCTCTGGCCTCCTGTGGTGGGATATGTGTCATCGCATCACTCTGGCCTCCTGTGCTGGAATTGGCGTCATAGCATCTCTCTGGCCTCCTGTGCTGGGATTGGCCTCCTGTACTGGGATTGGCCTCCTGTGCTGGGATTTGCATCATAGCATGTCTCTGGCCTCTTGTGCTGGGAATGGCATCACAGCACCTCTCTGGCCTCTTGTGCTGGGATTGGCGTCATAGCATCTCTCTGGCCTCCTGTACAGGATTGGCATCATAGCATCTCTCTGGCCTCCTGTGTTGGAACTGGCGACATAGCATCTCTCTGGCCTCCTCTACAGGATTGGCATCATAGCATCTCTCTATCCTCCTGTGCTGGGATTGGCATCATACCATATCTCTGGCCTCCTGTGCTGGGATCGGCGTCATAGCATCTCTCGAGCATCCTCTGCTGGGTTTGTGTCATAGCATCACTTTGGCCTCCTGTGATGGGATTGGCATCATAGCATCTCTCTGGCCTCCTGTACAGGGTTGGCATCATAGCATCTCTCTGGCCTCCTGTGCTGGGATTGGCGTCATAGCATCACTCTGGCCACCTGTACAGGACTGGCGTCACAGCATCACTCTGGCCTCCTGTGCTGGGATTAGCATCATAGCATCTTTCTGGCGTCCTGTGCTGGGATTGGCATCATAGCATCTCTCTGGTCTCCTGGTCAGGATTGGCATCATAGCATCTCTCTGGCCCCCTCTACAGGATTGGCATCATAGCATCTCTCTATCCTCCTGTGCTGGGATTGGCATCATACCATATCTCTGGCCTCCTGTGCTGGGATCGGCGTCATAGCATCTCTCGAGCATCCTCTGCTGGGTTTGTGTCATATCATCACTTTGGCCTCCTGTGATGGGATTAGCATCATAGCATCTCTCTGGCCTCCTGTACAGGTTTGGCATCATAGCATCTCTCTGGCCTCCTGTGCTGGGATTGGCGTCATAGCATCACTCTGGCCACCTGTACAGGACTGGCGTCACAGCATCACTCTGGCCTCCTGTGCTGGGATTAGCATCATAGCATCTTTCTGGCCTCCTGTGCTGGGATTGGCATCATAGCATCTCTCTGGCCTCCTGGTCAGGATTGGCATCATAGCATCTCTATGGCCTCCTACACAGAAATGGCATAATAGTATCACTCTGTCCTCCTGTGCTGGGATTGGCTTCATAGCATCTCTCTATGGCCTTGTAGGAGGCTGGACTGGCTTGTAGTGAGTACCAAGGGGTACTTGCACCTTGCACCAGGCCCAGTTATCCCTTATTAGTGTATAGGGTGTCTAGCAGCTTAGGCTGATAGATAATGGTAGCTTAGCAAAGCAGCTCAGGCTGAACTAGGAGACGTGTGAAGCTACTACAGTACCACCTAGTGTCACATGCACAATATCATAAGAAAACACAATACACAGTTATACTAAAAATAAAGGTACTTTATTTTTATGACAATATGCCAAAGTATCTTAGAGTGTACCCTCAGTGAGAGGATAGGAAATATACACAAGATATATATACACAATAGCAAAAATATGCAGTATAGTCTTAGAAAACAGTGCAAACAATGTATAGTTACAATAGGATGCAATGGGGAAACATAGGGATAGGGGCAACACAAACCATATACTCCAAAAGTGGAATGTGAACCACGAATGGACCCCAAACCTATGTGACCTTGTAGAGGGTCGCTGGGACTATTAGAAAATAGTGAGAGTTAGAAAAATAACCCTCCCCAAGACCCTGAAAAGTGAGTGCAAAGTGCACCAAAGTTCCCCTAAGGACAAAATAGTCGTGTTAGAGGGAGAATGCAAGGAAAACACAAATCAGCAATGCAACAACGATGGATTCCTGTCTGAAGGTACCTGTGGAACAAGGGGACCAAGTCCAAAAGTCACAAGCAGCTCGGAGATGGGCAGATGCCCAAGAAATGCCAGCGGTTGGTGCAAAGAAGCTCTTTCTAGGCTGAAGAACTGTGAATACTGCAGGAACGACAAGGGCTAGAGACTTCCCCTTTGGAGGGTGGATCCCCCACGCCTTGGAGAGTCGTGCAGAAGTGTTTTCCCGCCGGATGGACGCCAACAAGCCTTGCTACACGCAAATCGTGCGTTTGGCGTTTTTGGACGCTGCTGGGGCCCAGGAGGGACCAGAAGGTCGCAAATTGGACCTGCAGAGAGAGGGGACGTCGAGCAAGACAAAGAGCCCTCACTGAAGCAGGTAGCACCCGGAGAAGTGCCAGAAACAGGCACTACGAGGATGCGTGAAACGGTGCTCGCCGAAGTTGCACAAAGGAGTCCCACGTCGCCGGAGACCAACTTAGAAAGTCGTGCAATGCAGGTTAGAGTGCCGTGGACCCAGGCTTGGCTGTGCACACAGGATTTCCGCCGGAAGTGCACAGGGGCCGGAGAAGCTTGCAAAGTCGCGGTTCCCAGCAATGCAGCCCAGCGAGGTGAGGCAAGGACTTACCTCCACCAAACTTGGGCTGAAGAGTCACTGGACTGTGGGGGTCACTTGGACGGTGTCGCTGGATTCGAGGGACCTCGCTCGTCGTGCTGAGAGGAGACCCAAGGGACCGGAGATGCAGCTTTTTGGTGCCTGCGGTTGCAGGGGGAAGATTCCGTCGACCCACGGGAGATTTCTTCGGAGCTTCTGGTGCAGAGAGGAGGCAGACTACCCCCACAGCATGCACAAGCAGGAAAACAGTCGAGAAGGCGGCAGGATCAGCGTTACAGAGTTGCAGTAGTCGTCTTTGCTACTATGTTGCAGGTTTGCAGGCTTCCAGCGCGGTCAGCGGTCGATTCCTTATCAGAAGGTGAAGAGGGAGATGCAGAGGAACTCGGCTGAGCTCATGCATTCGTTATCTAAAGTTTCCCCAGAGACAGAGACCCTAAATAGCCAGAAAAGAGGGTTTGGCTACCTAGGAGAGAGGAAAGGCTACTAACACCTGAAGGAGCCTATCACAAGGAGTCTCTGACGTCACCTGGTGGCACTGGCCACTCAGAGCAGTCCAGTGTGCCAGCAGCACCTCTGTTTCCAAGATGGCAGAGGTCTGGAGCACACTGGAGGAGCTCTGGACACCTCCCAGGGGAGGTGCAGGTCAGGGGAGTGGTCACTCCCCTTTCCTTTGTCCAGTTTCGCGCCAGAGCAGGGGCTAAGGGGTCCCTGAACCGGTGTAGACTGGCTTATGCAGAATTGGGCACATCTGTGCCCAACAAAGCATTTCCAGAGGCTGGGGGAGGCTACTCCTCCCCTGCCTTCACACCATTTTCCAAAGGGAGAGGGTGTCACACCCTCTCTCAGAGGAAGTTCTTTGTTCTGCCATCCTGGGCCAGGCCTGGCTGGACCCCAGGAGGGCAGCTGCCTGTCTGAGGGGTTGGCAGCAGCAGCAGCTGCAGTGAAACCCCAGGAAGGGCAGTCTGGCAGTACCAGGGTCTGTGCTACAGACCACTGGGATCATGGAATTGTACCAACAATGCCAGGATGGCATAGAGGGGGCAATTCCATGATCATAGACATGTTACATGGCCATATTCGGAGTTACCATGGTGAAGCTACATATAGGTAGTGACCTATATGTAGTGCACGCGTGTAATGGTGTCCCCGCACTCACAAAGTTCAGTGAATTGGCTCTGAACAATGTGGGGGCACCTTGGCTAGTGCCAGGGTGCCCTCACACTAAGTAACTTTGCACCTAACCTTTACCAGGTAAAGGTTAGACATATAGGTGACTTATAAGTTACTTAAGTGCAGTGTAAAATGGCTGTGAAATAACGTGGACGTTATTTCACTCAGGCTGCAGTGGCAGGCCTGTGTAAGAATTGTCAGAGCTCCCTATGGGTGGCAAAAGAAATGCTGCAGCCCATAGGGATCTCCTGGAACCCCAATACCCTGGGTACCTCAGTACCATATACTAGGGAATTATAAGGGTGTTCCAGTAAGCCAATGTAAATTGGTAAAAATGGTCACTAGCCTGTCAGTGACAATTTGGAAGTAATGAGAGAGCATAACCACTGAGGTTCTGGTTAGCAGAGCCTCAGTGAGACAGTTAGGCACCACACAGGGAACATATACATGCACACCTATGAGCACTGGGGCCCTGTGTGACAG